>NC_060065.1:13652932-13986057 GCF_020283565.1 Trifolium pratense | reverse complement strand
TTTTATTTTATTAGTTTTCTTTCATCTACATGTTTGCCTCACCTGAACAATTCCTGTTGTAAGAAATGTGGTGAAAACTCACGACCACAACCTTTTTTATGCGAGAAGGTGAATTTTAACTCCATTTATTGGTTTGATTTGATTATGCTAGGCATGACAATAAAACTCATACCTACGGGTATCCGCCCAAACCCTATTCAATTTGACGGAAAAAACTCGAGTTGACTGCACAAAGTTTTTGCACGTGTCTCATTAGTAATATGATTTATAAACATTATCTTCTACATATTGCTTAATAAAACTACATACATGTAGGTGTTCACACTCAAATTCTTCATGAGACACGAAGTCTTACTTTGTGGAACTAAATACCGGTGAATGTAATTTTTTTACAAATAATAAGTCTTTCATCTTGTCCTTTCATAAATGGTAATTAGAACCATTCAACAATATCATCCTTATATTTGTATTTGACTTCATCATTCAAGCAAGTAAAATAACCCTTAATCAAGAGCTCTGATGCCACTTTGACGGGGAATTAACACATAATAATAATAGCGTAATATGCAGCGGAAATAAAATTTCTCAAACTTCTAAGAACTTATGAGGATCAACAACAAATAAAAGCAACCAATAATAGAGCAAAATAAAAACACCGAAATTTTAATGTCAATACCAAAGAAATAGCTCAACTATAATTAAAGGAGAATGTTAACTTGTGCCCTTAAGACACATGTTAAGGAAGCAAAAATAGAAATTATTAAATGCTAATTTGTGCATTTTGACTTTTGAAGCATTAAATTTCTTGTATCATTAAATATTGAATTTTTATTTTGGTATATCTTAACATGTGCCCTAAGGGCACATGTTAACAAGACCCATAATTAAATAAGGGTATAAAAGAGTCTCTAAGCGAGACACATACTAGTGCTAACAACCAATAAAACAACAAAACACTAAAGCTTACAAAACAAGAACAAGAAGATGAAAATACCCAAACATAATAGGTTCAGTGCAAACCAAATATCTCACAAAAAAGACATTGTTTCGACGATCCGAACGATCAAAAGATAGAGCTGCGAACCTGCCCTCCAAATTTGAGCAAAATCTAACAGTTAACGAATCAGGAATCATGTTTTTCTGGAACTGGTTTGAGAAAAACGAGAATTGATTTTTGTCTTCTTATCTCTCTTTTAAAGTTGTTCTTTCTCGCAAAATTCACACTCATAATAATCTTAGTATGATCACTCTCTACTTATATTAGAGCATCCACAATGGAGCACTCCAACTTTGAGTACTTAAATGAGTCCCACATGAACACATTACTAATTTATTATTTTTTAATGATAGTAATAGGTACTCAACCCCTCTAATAGAGCACTTCTTAAAAAGTTCTAAAATGAGTCCCATCAATAACTCCACATCATTACCATAACTTATTATTTAATTATCTATTTTATAATATAAATTGATTGAATGATAAAAATTACAAAATTAGTATGTACTATTTCTTTTTATAATTAAAAAAAATATTAAAATTTGAAATTTAATTTAAAATAATATTATCAAATTTTAAGAATTACATATTTAAAAAATAATTACATATTTTTTCTAATGGTAAAAGAAAAACAAACAGAGCACCAACGTCTATATAGTTGATATTAAATTTTTTTATAAGTATGTCAATTCAAAAATTGTGCTTTTGTGATGTACAAAAAAAAAATTGTGTTTTTGTATAAATATCCATTAATTCAAATTGAATATATAAAATAAAGTGAGTCCCATAAAAAGAACATTTTAATGAAAAATAAGATTGAACACAATTTACGAGATAAAATTTTCATATTTATATCCTTAACGGTGCTCCAGGAGCACCGTTTAGCATTTTCCATAAAATAATAGGGAATAATAGTTTATCCTAAAATAATATTCCCTCCGATCTTATATATAAGACAAAATTTATTTTTTAGATTCATGGTAAAGTTGATACGATATATCTAAATTATGTTGTCCACATACAACAACTTTACAATAAATAAAAAAAGCATTTTATTTTTTTTTATATATATTGGATCGGAGTGATTACTTACTAATTAATTTGTGGCTATACGAACAGCAACATGAATGGTCAGTGTTTAAAAGTTATCCATTCGTCACATTGTATGGAATTATTATTGTTGGACTTGGACACATTAGCAATTATGTATGTATATGTATGCTATACTCTAATCCTATTTCATTGACTGACTTTTAAATTTGTTTTGCAGTTTAAACTTTAAGAGGATTCTTATGCTTCAACACACACAAAAAAATTCCATTCCAGATTTCTAAACCAGTACTCTATTTATATATCTTCAGTCTCTCATCAACAAAACAATTTTAAACATGTCTTCAATAGCATCTATTTATTTGATAACTATTTCTTAGGTACTTCTAGCAAGCATCATATGTGATATGAGATTGTGTAACATGTGCATCGTACATGTTAAAACAACTAAAAGTAGTAATTTTTTATTGAAAAACAACAATTATTCATTAAACAGTTATACATTTAATATAAAATACACAATTTTCAATAAAAACTAACTATTTTAACTTGTTAACATGTGCAAATTTGCAAATGATAGAAAAACCCTTGTTGTTTTTGTTTTCACCGCTGGGACCGTCTAATTTGGTTTGAAGGTCAGTTACAGTGTCACAATGTCAAAGAGACAATCTATAGTATGCACTTTCCATTTATGAAACTCAATATGATGAATAATGACAACTAGGAATATCATCATAATATATCACATTGCTTCTTATCTTATCCATTTTCAGGTCTGATACCGGCAGAGATTGGCTATCTTAATCAACTTGAGATTCTAATATTGTCATTTAATAGATTTAGTGGATCTATTCCTTCCAAACTCCTCAACATGTCATCATTGATAAGCTTGTATCTTGAAAACAATAATTTGTCAGGCATAATTCCAACAAATATGGGATATAGCCTTCCTAACTTGCAAGTGCTACACTTGAATGACAACAGTTTTGTTGGAAATATTCCAAATACAATATTCAATTCTTCTAAGCTCATTCAATTTCAATTAAATAACAATGCATTCAATGGAACGCTGCCAAATAATGCTTTTGGAAATTTAAGGTTCCTCGAAAGAATTCTCATAGTTAACAACAATTTGACAATAGATGATTCTCTTCAATTTTTTACTTCCTTGTCAAATTGTAGATATTTAAATTATCTAGAACTATCAAGGAATCCTATACTTTCCAGTCTTCCTAAGTCTATTGGAAACTTAACTTGCAACAAATTTGTGGCAGATTCATGTGGAATCGTTGGTAATATTCCTTTAGAAGTTGGAAACATGAGTGAATTGATACGCTTTTCTCTATATGTTAATAATATAAATGGACCAATACCTGCTACATTCAAAGGGTTACAAAAACTTCAGGTATTGGATCTTGGATACAATAATGGACTACAAGGATCATTTATTGAGGAGCTTTGTCAAATTGAGAGGTTGAGTGAGTTGTATCTAGACTATAACAAGCTCTCTGGTGTTTTACCGACGTGTTTGGGAAATATGACTTCTCTTCAAAAGTTATACATAGGATCTAATAGTTTGAACTCTAGCAGCATACCTTCCTCTCTTTGGAGTCTTAAAGATATATTAGAAGTAAATTTGTCCTCTAATGCTTTCATTGGTAATCTTCCACTTGAGATTGGAAACTTGAAAGCAATTGTAATATTAGATCTATCAAGAAATCATATTTCAGGCAACATTCCTGCAACCATCGGTTCTGTAATAACTTTGCAGAATCTCTCCTTAGCACATAACAAACTGATATCCTTGGACTTGTCCCAAAATATGCTAACAGGTGTTATTCCAAAATCCTTACAATCACTTTTGTATCTTCAAAACATTAACTTCTCATATAATAGATTACAAGGAGAGATTCCTGATGGTGGAATTTTCAAAAATTTCACGGCTCAGTCATTTATGCATAATGAAGCACTTTGTGGTAATCCTCGCCTCCAAGTACCTCAGTGTGCTAAACCAGTGAAGAAAAGGACGATTTCAAAGAAGTTATTACTCAAATGCCTAATTCCCATAGTTGTGTCAATCTTTTTGCTTGTTGTATGCGTAATACTTGTAAAACATAATAAAAAGAAAAAGGTTGAAAATACTCCTGAAAGGGGTTTATCAACTTTGGGAGCTCCAAGAAGAATATCCTATTATGAACTTGTACATGCTACTGATGGATTCAATGAGAGTAATTTACTTGGAAAAGGGGGATTTGGCTCTGTGTATCAGGGGAAGCTTCCTGATGGTGAGATGATTGCAGTTAAGGTGATTGATTTGCAATCAGATGTAAAATCAAAAAGCTTTGATACAGAATGCAATGCAATGAAAAATCTTCGACATCGGAATTTGGTTAAGATTATCAGTGGTTGTTCGAATCTTGATTTCAAAGCATTGGTGATGGAGTTCATGACAAATGGAAGTGTGGACAAATGGTTATATTCAAATAACCACTGTTTAAATTTCTTACAAAGGTTAAATATAATGATAGATGTTGCATCTGCATTGGAATATCTCCATCACGGTTCTTCATTTTCAGTGGTTCATTGTGATCTAAAGCCTACCAATGTGTTGTTGGATGAAAACATGGTTGCACGTGTTAGCGATTTTGGTATTGCCAAGCTGATGGATGAAGGACAATCTAAAACACATACTCAGACTTTGGCTACTATTGGATACCTTGCACCAGGTAACTCCTTGACATTTTCATCTCTATGTTTTGAGTCATAAACAATCTAATTTCTATCTAGTAACAAGTTGACAATTACTAAATTGGTTCTTTAAATTTAGTCATTTTTATTATATTTAAGAATATTTGATAACTAGTATTGTATATATTAAAATGCAGAGTATGGATCTAGAGGAATTGTTTCTGTCAAAGGAGATGTATACAGCTATGGAATTATGCTAATGGAAATCTTCACAGGAAAAAAACCAACAGATGATATGTTTGTTGCAGAGCTAAGTTTGAAAACATGGATCAGTGAATCATTGCCTAATTCAATTATGGAGGTCTTGGATTCTAATTTAGTCCAACAGAATGGGGAACAAATTGATGACATACTAACTTACATGTCATCTATTTTTAGTTTAGCCATGAATTGTTGCGAGGATTCACCTGAAGCAAGAATGAATATGGCAGATGTTACTTCGTCGCTAATCAAAATCAAGACTTCGGTTCTTGGTGCAAATAGGTTGTAGTTATTTTCTTTCCTACAAGTGGAGTTTATTTACTTTTGTAATGTTTGTGTAGGATATTTTTAGCATTGTTTTTGGATTGATGTCTTGTTGCTTCAATTTTCTTCGTTGTTGTATGAGATTGAAGTACATTATTTTCTTAATCTATTTCCTTTGGTTTTAAAAGAATCGACTTGTGAGTGGTGAAACCGGATCATCATACAAGTATATAAATCAGGTTTGTTTGAGGGTCAGGTCTGAAACCCATGTATGCGTATCCCATGAGATGTTGCAGTTAGGTTCCTATTGTCTTCTGCACCGGTTCATGATTCAATTGCCCAAGAAAGAAAAGAAAGGGCTATGCGAAAGGTTGCTTCAATATTCCCGTAGTTTTCGTTGAGAGCAATGACCGAACAGATGGAAGAGGCACGTGGCTGGCTGCTTGGACGCTGGGCAATAGAGGAGGTTTTATAATCATACGACCGGCCGAGGCCCGAGGGTGCCTTGCATGAGACAAAAAATATTGGTAATGTGATGTTGTCTTTGCAAAACTTGTTTTTAGAAAATAACCACTTAAATGGTACAATACTCTTTGTGCCAATGTCAACTGAACAACCTTGACCTTTCAAACAAGCATTTGTCCGGTGAAATTCCAAATTGTTGGAAGGATAATCAAGAATTGTTTGAGATAAAATTATCATCCAACAAACTAACTGGAGCATTTCCAAGCTCATTAGGGAATCTTTCATCATTGGTTTGGTTGCATTTGAACAATTATAAGCAAACACTTTCCCTTTCCTGCAAGTTCTTAGACTGCGAAAAAACATGTTGAATGGTAGTATTCCTTCACAACTATGCCAACAAAAATCACTAAAAATTTTGGACCTTTCCATAAACAAATTACAGAGGGTTCAATTATAGTCACATAATTCGTGGAACAAACAGTGAACCGCGAATTTGTTCACGTGAACCGGTTCGCGGTTCTTTTTCGAATTTGGTTCATGCAAATTCTTTGAGAATTAGCTAAAACCCGGGAACCGAGCGAACCATGACCAATACCCAAGAAATTAAATAAATATTTGAACTAATTTGAAAAATATACACTTGTTTTGGAAGTTGGAACGTGATTATTACATTAGTAAGTAACCATCACTGGACCCCTCAATACACTATGTTTTGTATGTGTTTGGAGACTCTTTTCTTCTCTTTTAATCAGGTTTTAGGTTGTCAAAATTTATAATTTTTCATTTGTGTTCTTATTGTTGTTTCAGTTGAAGCTTCCATGGGTGTTCACCATTCTTCCTCCCCTAGTTTCTTTGTCACCAAATTTGCAAATCTAAGAAGAAAGTGTTCCAGAGAAAATTGAATCTTGCATAAAAAAAAATACCGACTATGTATACCCCCAACGTTACCGAATTCTTTGAGAGTTGCGAACCGCGTACCTGAACTCGTACCACGTACCAAAGCGAATTGCGAACCGTGTGACTTTCAATACCTCAATTAATGCATAGGAAAGGAAACCTTGAAGGAATGAAATTGGAAAAATCAATATCATCTTCAATTCGCATGCAATCGTACAGTTTAATATATAGCAGATGCTCCTCAAATATGGTCAAATGAGTTTCTTACGAAGTTGATGCACCATCTCCTAGTTTTACTATTGATGATAGTGCTTCTGCTGCTCCAAGTCCTAGTGGTACATCATGGTCCGATCAAGTTGTCACATAAGTAGTGAAAGAAGTGGAACTTGAGTATACAAAAATATTGAATCTTGTAGTCAATATGGACTTGTCACAAAACAATTTGATTGGATTTATTCCTAATAAAATCACTTGGCTCACAAGACTGCACGGCTTGAATTCATCAAAAAATCGATTGAAATGAGAGATTCCTTAACTGATAGGAGACATGAAATCACTAGAATCCTTGGACATGTTTCAAAACCAACTTTCAGGCACAATTCCAAAAACCATGTCTGCTTTAACTTCATCGAGTCATTTAAACTTGTCTCACAAGTCACAACAACCTTTCAGGATCAATTACCAAACCATCAAGGAGAGCAGAACTAAATCAAATCAATCCCATGTACCAATCCAAAGCATCTGAAACTGAATCAATCGAACAACTCCAAGCTAAAGTTAAAGCAGTGAGGATCTTAACTCTTTGGAGTTAAATTTCACAAGTCCTTTTTTTGTTTGGTTACAATTTACTTGGTTGCTATACTTATATAATCATGCAGAAAAATCATAGTCAAAAATTTGATCTGTACTTTTAAGCTCAATAAGTTTGTTAAAGAATATTAGGAAGCCTAAGTGAATGACTACAACAAAACCTAGCTAGGAAAATATTTCCTTTTGTTGTGCACAACTAGTAACAAAAGATAATAATAACGAAAAGCAAAACGATGATGAACACAAAGAAGTTTGATAACGGAGTTCCCCGTAGGTACGTCTCTGACCGTAGAATTCGCTACGGCACGTTTCTATTAGATGAATGAATGAATTAGGGTTTCAATGTTACAAGCAGTATTTATAATAATAATAATATTACGGTCATAAATACCCCTGAACCATACCGCGGGGGCTATCGCCCCCACACCCCCTAACGCCCCCAATTCCTGATACAAATATACGCCACACTCAATAATCTCCACCTTGGCGAATATCAAACCCTTTTGAAGAACCACTGTATGACATCTGTATCCTTAGCGCTAGGGGGTCGTTTCCTTCTTAACACTGAGAAACATTTAACAAGTCCAAGCAATGCTTGAACTTGTCACTGGTGACTGGCTTGGTCAACATGTCAGCTGCATTCTCTGAAGTGTGAACCTTCTCAAGTAATATCTGTCCAGTTGTAAGTAGCTCTCTGATCTTGTGAAACCTCACATCAATATGCTTAGTTCTGGCATGATACACTTGATTCTTGGCCAAGTAAATGGCACTTTGACTATCACAATGCAGTTGAACTCCACCTTGCTCAACACCCAATTCCTTCACTAATCCTGTAAGCCATAAGGCCTCTTTGGCAGCTTCAGCTACTGCCATGTACTCTGCTTCAGTTGTTGACATAGCCACTATAGATTGAACTGACGATTTCCAACAAATAGGTCCTGCTGCAAGAGTAAACACATAGCCTGTAGTAGACCTCCTGTCATCCATATCACCGGCATAGTCTGAATCAACATATCCTACAACTGAAGGATCACCCTTTTCACTGCTAAACATGATACCATGACCCGTTGTACCTTTCAAGTACCTGAAAATCCATTTGACTGCTTCCCAATGATGTTTTCCTGGCTTGGACATAAACTTGCAAACCTGACTTACAGCTTGCGCCAAATCTGGCCTAGTACAGACCATAGCATACATTAAACAACCAACAACACTGGCATAAGGAACCTTTGACATATACTCAATTTCTGAATCTGACTTCGGACACTGATCCAATGTGAGTTTAAAGTGATTCGCCAATGGAGTGCTCACAGCCTTCGAATTACTCATGTCAAACCTGTTTAATACCTTTTCAACATAGCTTTTCTGAGAGAGCCACAATTTTCTAGCTCCCCTGTCTCTGTAAATTTCCATCCCAAGAATCCTCTTAGCAGCACCTAAGTCTTTCATGTCAAATTCTTTACCCAACAAAATTTTCAGTTCATTTACATCATGTAAATGGTTAGCAGCAATTAACATATCATCAACATAAAGTAACAGGAAAATAAAAGAACCATCATCAAGGCTCCTGACATAAACACAACAGTCATACTCACACCACTTGTAGCCAATTTGAAGCATGTAAGAATCAAACCGCTTGTACCACTGTCTGGGAGATTGCTTTAGACCATATAGAGACCTCTTCAATTTACAAACTAGGCGGCCTTTTCCAGTGTCACTAAAACCCTCTGGCTGCTCCATGTAAATTTGTTCATCTAGATTACCGTGAAGAAATGCTGTCTTCACATCCATCTGTTCTAGATGCATGTCTCGGCTGGCTACCAAGGCTAACACTGCCCTGATAGAAGTATGTCTAACGACCGGAGAGAAAATCTCATCATAATCAATCCCTTTCTGTTGTGAGTACCCCTTTGCTACAAGACGAGCCTTGATCTTTTCCCCTTCTTTTTCTGTTACTGCTGATTTTCTCTTATACACCCACTTGCAACCGATAGTCCTCTTGCCCAAAGGAAGCTGAACAAGCTCCCATGTCTGATTTTTCTGCAAGGACTCCATTTCTTCCATCATAGCACCCATCCACTTATCTTTCTCCTGGCTGACTATAGCCTCTCGAAATGTGGAAGGGTCTCCAGAACTAGTAAGAAGTGCATATGCTGCCAAGTCTTCAAACCCATATCTCTGTGGTGGCTTAATGGAGCGACGCTCTCTATCACTTGCAAGTTGATAATCATCTTCTCCAACCGAGTCTTCAGATGCTCCACCTGAATCTGCAGTGTCATGATTAATTGGTGTAGGTTCAGGTGGTTGTTGATGTACCGCTGATGTGTTCTTGTTCGGTGTCGGCTCAAGTTCTACTTGAATTACTTCTTTACCAGAACTTCCTCTTGTTGATTCTGTCACTTCTGTTTCGCGAGACTGCTTCAACATAAACTGCTCATCAAAAACAACATCTCTGCTGAGAACCATCTTCTTTGAAACCGGATCCCATAACTTAAACCCCTTCACACCTTTAGAGTAACCGACGAAGATACACTTCTTCGACTTTGGATCAAGTTTGGATCGATCTTCACCGGATATATGTACAAAAGCTGGACACCCAAAAATCCTTAAATTGTCAAGATCAATGGGTTTACCTGTCCATACCTCTTCTGCAACTTTCCCCTCCAAAGAAGCTCGTGGTGACCTATTAATAAGATAGCACGCCATGTTAATTGTCTCTGCCCAGAAACCCTTTGACAGACCTGCATTCAACCGGAGAAATCTTGCCCTTTCAGTTAGAGACCTGTTCATTCTTTCAGCAACACCATTTTGTTGCGGTGTCTTGCGAACTGAAAAATGCCTCTGAATACCATGTTGTTCACAAAATTTCTCGAACTGTGAATTAGTTTACTCTGTCCCATTGTCTGACCGCAAATACTTGATTTTTCTGCCTGTCTGATTCTCTACCTCAGCCTTCCATAGTTTGAACTTTGAAAAGACTTCAGATTTTTGTTTCGTGAAATAAACCCAAAGCTTGCGAGAAAAATCATCAGTAAAGGTCACAAAGTACCATGACCCACCCATGGATGCCTCTCTAGTTGGCCCCCACACATCAGAATGGACATAGTCAAGAATCCCCTCTGTTTTGTGCTTCCCGGGTTTGAACCGAACACGACACTGTTTTCCAAGAACACAATATTTGCATAAATCCATTTTGCAGCTGCGGACACCCTTCAACAGACTCCTCTTTGTGTTCATCATCGTTTTGCTTTTCGTCATTATTACCTTTTGTTACTAGTTGTGCACAACAATTGGTATCAGATGACGATTAACCCGGCGAAATTCGAAGTGGCAAGGTTCGACGGAACGGGCAATTTCGGATTATGGCAGAGACGGGTTAAGGATCTGTTGGCTCAACAGAGTTTACAGAAGGCGTTGCGCGAGACGAAACCGGCAGACATGGATGATACGGATTGGGTAGAGATGAAGGAGAAGGCTGTCGGTTTGATACGCTTGTACGTTTCAGACGAGGTGATGCATCTTATTCTTGATCTAACAACCCCGAAGGAAGTTTGGGATAAATTGGAGAGTCAGTACATGGAGAAGTCGCTCATGAACAAGTTGTATGCGAAACACAATTGTTGTGCACAACTAGTAACAAAAGGTAATAATAACGAAAAGCAAAACGATGATGAACACAAAGAAGTTTGATAACGGAGTTCCCCGTAGGTACGTCTCCGACCGTAGAATTCGCTACGACACGTTTCTATTAGATGAATGAATGAATTAGGGTTTCAATGTTACAAACAGTATTTATAATCTATAACAATATATAAAGGGGATAAGGGAGTTTGGGCTGGATTTTTTTTGGTCCATTTTGCCCTTAACTTCCTTTATGGTTTTTTAATTATTCCATAATTGCCCTTAACTTCCTCTCTTTTTTTTTTTATGGTTTTTTCATCTATATCTATTCTATATAATATATAAAAAGAATACATGAGTTTTGGGGTAGAATTTTCATAATACCAACATTACCCTTGCTTTTTTTAGTAGCAACAAAAATCTTTTATTAACAAACTCACCATAACATAAGGCGTATCTTTTTTTTTTGGGTACATAAGTTAGACACAGGCAGACGCGGAACGCGCCTGCCTGGCCCGCTAGTAATAATAATAATATTACGGTCATAAATACCCCTAAACCATGCCGCGGGGGCTATCGCCCCCACACCCCCTAACGCAATTCCTGATACAAATATACGCCACACTCAACACCTTTTTTACCAAGTTTCTCAAGCATTAAGTCTCTAATACAGTTTAGAGAAGGATGAAAGCTTCTTCTGTTAGTATGAAATCTTCATTACATATTGTTGGTAAGTATAAGTACTCACTCATGTGAATATGTAAAAAGATAGAAGAATTATATATGGAAATCTTCATTACATATATTGTAAGAGTTTTTCAGAACTTAGCTAAGAATATAATCTTCTATGGAAATGTATTCATTAATTATTCACATTGCTACCAATCCCGCGTTCCATCAATGTATAAAACACCTAGATATTCATTGCCAACATATGGAAACGTGAAAATTTTACCAACGACTTATCTCAAGGAAGCGTGTTGATTCTGCGATCATGAAAATTAAGAGGGTTCCTTGGAGTCGAAAGCATGAAAATATATATTAGCCAACAAACCCTTATCTTCAAATCCTTAATATTCCCTCAATACGAACGATCATGAATCAGTGATGGTGAAGTTATACATCTTGTAGCGCAGAACCTTTGCAGTCGAAAAGCCTTATTTATAGATTCATCGGCGCGCACCATATCTTATGGCGCTGTGTTTAATTTAAACGCACCATACCTCATGTATCGTGTATTTCTAATTTTGTAGATTAAATAATTAATAAGTCTCTACTTATTTATATAATTACAAATAAGTCTCTCTAATTAATTATTATCTCGATTCAAATTAAAGTTTGACTGTGGATATTTTAAAAATGGCGTCCTATATGCTAATGTAGTCTCACAATTAAGTCATACTTAATATTCCATTTAGCAGTGATTACTATTTGTGGAGAACCAAGAAACAAGCACCGTCTCTAGATCATCATCTGAAGCTGAGTATAAAGCACTAGCAGCTGCAACATGCGAGCTCGAATGGATCTTATACATGTTGCGTGATTTGCAAGTCACATGTTCCAGACCGCCAGTTTTATGTTGTGCCGATCACAGTACCCTCCACATATTTTTTAACCTCGTCTTTCATGAAAGGGCCAAGCATCTTAAGATAGATTGCCACTTGGTTCGAGAAAAACTTCAAGTTGGAGTCATGAAATTGTTACAAGTCTCATCATAAAACTGAATAGCTGAATTTTTCAATATGTCCAGGTTGCCGAAGCCATTCACGTACATTTCTCATGTCCAAGTTGAACTTGATAACAATTCAAGTTAATTAAAGTTAGTTAGAGGTGGTTATAGTTTGTTACATGTTAGTTTATGGTGCATCATCACCTCTTGTATATAAATAAAACATTGCTTTGTTCATTAAATAATCAAGTATATAAATTGGTAATCTTTCAAACATCACACACCACAAGAATATTATTTATAGCTAAGGGTCCCTAAAATTGAATGCCAAAGGTGAGACTACCTCTCAAAATTGTGTGGAAGAAGTCATCATGAGTGATCAACGGCCAACCTCTTCAACCAATTAAACTTGCAACTATATTATTTATTGCAAAGAATATTCAATGGAAGAAGAATGTCCCTATTTCCCGCTTGAATTTAGGCAGAGTGTGTTAATTTGCAACTTTTTTTTTGTTCTGACTTTTGCAACTATATATATAAAATTGTGTCTGAGAGTAACTAGAAACAGCAATGACAATTGCATTAGCTTTATTCCTTATATGCTACTACAGTATATATATCACTCATGCCTCTCCCAATGAGAATTACAGTATATATATTACTCATAATAATACCTAGTATTATTATGATACATCTTATCTTATCATAATATATAACTAGGGGTAAACCCATCGATTAAAATACATAATTAAAATATTTTTATAAATTAAAAATAATAATTGTGATAAGTATAATCACACATTCGATTAAAAAACATTGTTAAATACTTTTTACGATACGGTTATATTTAATATTATATATGTGTAAAAACAAAAAAAGTTGTTCAGAATTAAAATAATTTTTATTGAAATGATGTATCATATTTTATTTTAATTGTGTCATCGTATAAAATCTTAGTTTTCATTATATGAGTTGCAATTTTAGTCACAAATTACTTTGCTTTTTTATTTTTAATGTATCCCTTATTTATTTATTTTCAATAAGAGTTGGAGGTCATACATAATTATACTTTGTGAAAATATTGCTCATGAGTAATGTTGAACTAATAAGTATGGTGGTTTTGACATTTTTTATCACGTGATCTCGTGTTCTGAAAATTACCTATCAAATAACAACGTTACTGCTTACTCCCTTCTATACAATTTAAGATGCCAAATAACTTATCAACTTACCTCCCTCCCGTTCTCTTGAAGTTTCTTATCAATTATTCACTTGGTGAAATTTTATCCCGATTTTATTAGTCTCGATTTTTTTTTGTCTATTGTTTGGTTTTTTTTTTTCGATGAGGTTTTTCTCCGCTCATTTTGCTTTGAATTTTTTTATTTAATAATTTTTATTCGGATTTTCAATTTAATTTAGTAGTGCTTATTAGAATGCAGTACTCTTTTTTATAGATAATTTATTTTTTTCTTTCATTTCATGGGTTTGATTAAAACACACATTTAAAATATTTTTTATCAATAAAAATAATAATTATGATAAGTATAATCATATATAATTAAATGATTGTTAATATTTTAAATATAGTAACATGGTTATATTTAATATAAATCTATATTAAAAATAAGAAGGTTATTTAAAAAAAAAAAATTGTTTAATATTAACCTACATAGTATATTTGTGTATATTAAGGACAATTAATATAATTTTTAGTGAATATCTGTTAATATTCATAAGTTTGAAGAGGTGCATTATATTTTATTCTAATAGTGTAATAGTATGAGAACTTAATTTTCTTTTTATGCATCGTGGTATATAGTCGCAACTTGCTTTGCTTTTTTACTTTTTTTTTCTTACCTTTGCTTTTTTACTTTTGTATGTTAGAGGTAGTCATGTTTGCCTTGTGCTGATATATTGACTTTGTTGAGCTGAGTTTTATTTATTATTCAAATTAATTCAATTTTTTTTTTGATCATTTTTTTTTCATTTGTGCAATTTTTCAACTACTTTTTTCCTATACTATTAATAAAAAATATAAATAATTGATATTTTAATAAAATAACAATAGTTTGTAACTTACGACTTTTCATTGACCTTTCATCAATTTGAACTTTTTATTATTTTTATAAATAAATAAATAAATAAAAATATTTCATATAAAACTAAATTAAAAATTATACTTGTGTTCATAAGTAGCAAATATAACTTATAGGTTCACTCTCATAATTGTATAAGTAACCAAAAAAATCATCATAATAATTGTATGCATCCTTTTACATTCCTCCAAATATAACTTATAAATGAGAAAGTTTAGTGACTACTAGGTTCACTCTCACTCTTCATAACCACCACCCCGCATTTTTTTTCTACTCATTTCTAAATCTTAATATTTGACATTTTCACTCAATGTTTATTTGTACTAATCTTAATATTTCTACTATGGTGCTATGTATTGATATCCAACAATATTCATTTGTACTAATGTTTAGTTTTTGTTCTTCATTTGTAGGTTGAAAATATTGATATCCAACAATATATGTAGTGGAGGGAGTAGAGTAGCTAGTAGGAGCGTGAAAAAAGGTGAGATATGGGAACAAGATTTTCTGCTATGCTGTTATGGCTTTGAGCCGTCTAATTAAAATAAACGGTTGAGATTGTTTTATTGCGTGAAAGTGAAAATGAAAATGAAATTGAAATTAAAATAGGTCAATTTAAAATTAATTAATGGTTGAGGATTACTAAACTAATTATTATATGAATTATATAGAGTCAAACTTTGTGAAAATATTACGGAAGGAAATTTTCAAATTTGAGAATTATTGGAAATTTAGAAATATAAATATGGATAAAGGTTAAAATTGTTAAGATTTTTTTTGGTAAAGATTGTTAAGATATTTTTACTCTTGAGTAAACTAATTAACTCATTTGTAATGACTAATGAGTAGCTATCTCATTCGATGGATGTAAGATTTTTGGGATAATAAAATAAGATGACTATATTGTCAATAAAAATAAAAATAAGATGACTATAAAAAGATTATTGCTAAAAAAATCTTATATATATATATATATATATATATATATATATATATATATATATATATATATATATATATATATATATATATATATATATATATATATATATATATATATATATATATATATATATATATATATATATATATTATACTGAATTTTATATTTATTTTGTCAAATAACTCTATTTCACATTTTCCATAAAATTTTAATGGAAAGTTGAAAAGTGTACGTGCTAAATGAGGTTGGAATTTAAAAAAGAATAATACAATTCACTACATCGATGAAAGAACTTTATGCTAAAATAACACTTAAAAAGGAATAAAACAATCTACTACACGTCCCCGTGAGCTTAGCTCAATTGGTAGGAAAATCGCACTACATGTGCAGGAGTCCGGCTTCGAACCCGGGACACTTCACTTATTCACATTTAAGGTAGATTTTCTAGCCACTAGGCTACTTTACAAAAAAAAATCTACTACCTTGGTGGAGAGCATTTTCCACACCAACCTTCTCATTACTTTTTTTCTTGCTCCATAAAGGTACCGCTTTTACCCTCTCCTTTCCACTCATTTCCACAGTTACAGGGTTTTGTTTTTGTTCATTGAATTATCATTACTTCTCGTTTTACTCTTAAACAAACCACCCTCCTTAATTTTGAGTCGTGTTTCTTTTTTTTGTGCTAAAACCTTTTAGTGTTTGTTATGTGTACATGTCATTTTCAATGTGCTAGTAGTTTCCTTATGATTATGTTATCTTTATGAACTCATTCTTGTTGCTAGAGCGTGCCATTTTTTGTCTAAAGATTTGGCTTTTCTTTGATTAGTAAAGTGATATGGTGGTTATGTAAGTTTTAAATAGCGGTTGCGATTATAATTGCAATTAAGTATGTTTTAAATAGGGTTTTAAGAGACGAGGGTGCATAGCGGTCTTTGATATTGTAGAAAATTGTGGCTGAATGCAATATATGATATTACAAAGAATTGCATAGATTTGCGATCAAATGCAACCGATGTAGCCTAATCGCAGTTACATTGTGGTTTCATCTACCCAAAAAACCGATATGTCGCTGGCAAGATCGCAATTTAGGGTTTTAAATAAGATTTAAGTGATGATGATGTTTCGGCTCCAAAAAGTCCCTCATAATCAAAACTAAGATTTTTTCAAGTTATCCAAAATCTAAATTATTGAATTCTTTTGGAATTCATAATGAAAAATATAATTGAGTTTTCTAAGTTCTTCGGGTATTAAGGGCCCGTTTGGCCTGACTTTTTTTCCACTTCTTTTTTACTTAAAAGTAAGAAGCTAGGCCAAACAACAATTTCTAAAAGTTATAGTAAAAAAAAAAAAACAGTTTCTATATTTTAGAAAAAATAATAATATATTATCAAATATATATTTTAACCCTATTATAATAAAAAACAACAACTTTTAACTTTTTTTTATAAAAAAATTTAAGATTTACCAAACAATTTTAACTTTAGTTAAAAAAACTATTATTTCTAGCTTTATGATTAAAAGAACTTCTGCACCTAAAAAAAGCTAGGCCAAACGGACCCTAAGTTTATTGAATTAAGTTTTTGGTTTTTTTTGGTCCTTTCTTTTTTTTTTATTTTGTTTTTTTAATTAAAAAAAATGTTAATATTTACACAAATAACACATGTTAAGAAAGTAAAAATAGAAATAATATACTGAAATGTGTGCATTTAACTTTTTAAATATTAATTTTTTTTAACACAATTTTCCATATTTAGAAAAATAAATCAAAATTCTATAACTCACAATGCAGAAAAAGAAAAAAAAAACGAAAGTTTTGATTTTTTTTTTTGACAAAACGGTAGTTTTGATTTGAAATCTTAATTATTCAATGTTCAAATCACAAACTCATAATTCATAAATCATTCTCCACACTCAAAATCTCTTAATCCCCAAATTCTCTCTTTCTATCTCTCTCACACTCCTTTGAAACACAACATTCCTTTTTAACTCTAAATTCAGAGATAGTTTCTTGATTAGGGTTCTTTGTTGTCACTATCGCTACTTTAATCTTTCATTATCACTAACTCTTGAATTCAATTTCATCCTAATTCATAATCGATTCATTCTACCCAATTTGTTTTCTCTTTGCAACACTCTTTCCTTCTCCGTCATTCATCATAACGCAACACGTTCGTGTAACTCGCTCACTCCACTCGCTCCGTAACTTGTTCTCGATTTTTTCATCATGCCGAAGGCTAAACTTGATAACAGGTAAATCTTTTCTATCCATTCTTTTTTATTTTTCTTGCGATTTTCTGATTTTGATTTTTAGGGTTTAGATGAACAATTTTCATCTCCAATTTGTAATGAATCGTTCCATCTGGTTTTTATTTCGATTTGAATCTTGAATTAATTTGATATATGATTTCTTTTTTTACTTTTTGTCGTATGGTATATGATTTGAATCTTGAATTAATTTGATGTCCATATATGATATATCTGCTTATCATTGTGTTGTCTCACTTGTTTTTTTTTTTTTTTACTTAAAAATCACATTTTTATTGCCATATTTTCTTACTATTGATGATAAGATTCGATTCACGTTTCTGAAAAAAAAGTCTTCTGATTCACAATTTGAATCTTGATCTGATTGATAACCATTGCGCTGAGCACTTAAATCCAGCTATTTAAAAGTGTTTCACTCAATTCTAAGTTTTTTCTTTTCATTCAATTTGCTTATGTTCCTATCATATGATTTTGGGGATGCTTTAACATTGAATTTACTTAGGATTATGAGATATAATTATAGTTGAAAGTTTTTGTCGTGTGAAAGAAAGCAAAACAGCCACATTCATTGTTCATTGTAGCAGTGTAAAGTTTAGCATCTGATCTTGCAAATTCTATTGTTGAAATTAATGAGTTTTTTTGGAATTTTATTATTTCAGTGCACCACAATGGGCTAGTGTGAACTTAGGAATTTTCATTTGCATGCAATATTCAGGGATTCAACGGAGTCTTGGAGTGCATATATCAAAGGTAAATACATTTTTGTTCCTTCTCAGTTTAGAAATTTTATAATGGCCGAACCTTCTGATTTTGTTACAAGGTGAGGTCCACAACTTTGGATACATGGTTGCCAGAACAAGTTTCTTTCATGCAATGTAAGAAACTATATATGGAATCTATTTCTTAATTACTTTCTTTGTGAAATGTACTATTGAGCAAATTATGAGATACAATGAGCAACTCTTGCTTTCTCTCTTATAGGACATTAAGTAATATTGATTTGATTAGCTCTTTCTTTACTCATGGAAGATATCCCTGTTGCCAAATAGCGGCTATATCACTACAGTGTAGCAGAATGTTAACAAACTACTATTGCTCCATGATACATGATTCAGCACAAAGTGTTTTCAAGTAATGGCTATAGCTGCATTATAAGCCTATAACACTAGCATAGCGAAATTTTAACAAACCGCTATTTTTTGCAATTAACTGTGCTAGAAGATATGATAATTGTTACAAATGTTGTTTGGCTCTTGCAAGTGCAACTTATATGGTGTGGTTTATGCAGATACGGATAATGTGAAGACAAATAAGCCCTGGGAAGCTAAACTGCCACCAAATTTTGACAGAAATGGATGTGGAATCGAGAAGTTTATCTGTGCCGAGTAAACTGTCAATATATTCTTATACATCACTATATGGTTCTAAATTGTAGTCGCGGTTGTGACTTGTGGATTATGAGATATAGTATACTTGAAAGTTTTTGTCGTGTAAAAGAGCAAAACAGCCACCTTCATTGTTCATTGTAGCAGTGTAAAGTTTAGCATTTGATCTTGCAAATTCTATTGTTGAAATTAATGAGTTTTTTGGAATTATATTATTTCAGGCCACCACGAGGGGCTAGTGTGTGAACATAGGAATTTTCATTTGCATGCAATGTTCAGGGATTCACCGGAGTCTAGGAGTGCATATATCAAAGGTTTATATACATTTTTGTTCCTTCTCAGTTTAGAAATTTTATAATGGCTGAACCTTCTGATTTTGTTAGAAGGTGAGGTCCACAACTTTGGATACATGGTTGCCAGAACAAGTTTCTTTCATGCAATATAAGAAAATATGGAATCTATTTCTTAATTACTTTCTTTGTGAAATGTACAATTGAGCAAATTATTAGATACATGAGCAACTCTTGCTTTCTCTCTTATAGGACATTACGTAACATCTATTTGATTAGCTCTTTCTTTACTCATGGAAGATATCGGTGTTGCCAAATAACTGCTATAGCTGCACTATAAGCCTATAACACTAGCATAGCGAAATTTTAATGAACCGCTATTTTTTGCAATTGATAGAGCTAGAAGATATGATAATTGTTACAAATGTTGTTGGGCTAAATTGCAGTTCCGGTTGTGACTTGTGGTTACACCGTGACCTTTAATACTATGGAATAATATAGTCGCAATTGAAATACTGATGCGAAGACTTTATATTGTGTCTACAGACTACAATTTAGAACTATGCTAGTAACATCGATGTTCTTATATTGAGGTAATGTGCTGGATGTGTCCCTCGGTGTCCCTAAATTGAACTTATGTCCCTCGGTGTCCCTAAATTGATCTTATGTCCCTCGGTGTCCCTAAATTGAGCTTAAGTCCCTCGGGGTCCATAAATTGAGCTTACGTCCCTCGGTGTCCCTAAATTGAGCTTACGTCCCTCGGTGTCCCTAAATTGAGCTTACGTCCCTCGGTGTCCCTAAATTGAGCTTACGTCCCTCGGTGTCCCTAAATTGAGCTTATGTCCCTCGATGTCCCTAAATTGAGCTTATGTCCCTCGATGTCCCTAAATTGAACTTATGTCCCTCAGTGTCCCTAAATTGAGCTTATGTCCCTCGATGTCCAAATTGAGCATATGACCCTCGATGTTCCTAAATAGATCTTATGTCCCTCGATGTCCCTAAATTGAGCTTATGACCCTCAATGTTCGTAAAATGAACTTATGTCCCTCGATGTCCCAAAATTGAACTTTTGTCCCTCGATGTCCCTAAATTGAGCATATACGGTGTCCCTAAATTGAGCATATACGGTGTCCCTAAATTGAGCATATGCCCCTCGGTGTCCCAAAATTGAGCTTATGTCCCTCGGTGTCCCTAAATTGAGCTTATGTCCCTCGATGTCCCTAAATTGAGCTTATGTCCCTCGATGTCCCTAAATTGAACTTATCTCCCTCGGTGTCCCTAAATTTAGCAAATGTCCCTCGGTGTCCCTAAATTGAGCTTATGTCTCTCGGTGTCCCTAAATTGAACTTATGTCCCTCGGTGTCCCTAAATTGAGCATATGACCCTCGATGTCCCTAAATTGAGTTTATGTCCCTAGATTTCCCTAAATTGAGCTTATGACCCTCAATGTCCGTAAAATGAGCTTATGTCCCTCGGTGTCCCTAAATGGAGCTTATGTCCCTCGATGTCCCTAAATGGAGCTTATGCCCCCCCGATGTCCCTAAATTTATCTTATATCCCTCGGTGTCCCTAAATAGAGCTTATGTCCCTCGATGTCCCTAAATTGAGCTTATGTCCTTCGATGTCCCTAAATTGAGCCGTTGTCCCTCAATGTCCCTAAATTGATTCCAAACCCGCTGATAACAGGTAAATCGCTTCTATCCATTCTTTATTCTTTTTTTGCGTTTTTTTATTTTGATTTTTAGGTTTTAGATGAACAATTTTTATCAACAATTTGTAATGAATCGTTCGATCTGGTTTTTAATTCAATTTTTTTGTTGAAGTGTAACAGGAAGGAAACAGATGAACCTTGCCGCTACGGATCCTAACAAGCCGAAGAAGCTACCAAGGACATAATCCCATGTTAAATTCTGGTGCGTTATAATAAATCACTGCTTAAACTTAGTGTAGACAATTACTTTTTTTTTTTCTGTCAACTTTGTATAATCAAACTGTTATTTTCTTTTTTTCCTTTGTGTCGTATGATATATGATTTGAATCTTGAAATAATTTGATGTTCATATATGATATATCTGCTTATCATTTTGTTGTTTCACTTGGTTTTTTTACTTAAAAATGACATTTTTATTGCCAATATAACTTACTATTAATGATAAGATTCAATTCACGTTTCTGAAAAAAAAAAAAAAAGTCTTCTGATTCACAATTTGAATCTTGATCTGATTGATAACCATTGCGCTGAGCACTTAAATCCAGCTATTTAAAAGTGTTTCACTCAATTCTAAGTTTTTTCTTTTCATTCACTTTGCTTATATTTCTATCATCTGATTTTGGGGATGCTTTAACATTGAATTTACTTAGGATTATCAGATATAATTATATTTGAAAGTTTTTGTCGTGTGAAAGAAAGCAAAACAGCCACATTCATTGTTCATTGTAGCAGTGTAAAGTTTAGCAACTAATCTGGCAAATTCTATTGTTGAAATTAATGAGTTTTTTTGGAATTTTATTATTTCAGGGCATCACGATGGGCTAGTGTGAACTTAAGAATTTTTATTTGCATGCAATTTTCAGGGATTCACCGGAGTCTAGGAGTGCATATATCAAAGGTTTATATACATTTTTGTTCCTTCTCAGTTTAGAAATTTTATAATGGCTGAACCTTCTGATTTTGTTACAAGGTGAGGTCCACAACTTTGGATACATGGTTGCCAGAACAAGTTTCTTTCATGCAATGTAAGAAACTATGGAATCTATTTCTTAATTACTTTCTTTGTGAAATTTACTATTGAGCAAATTATGAGATACAATGAGCAACTCTTGCTTTCTCTCTTATATGACATTACGTAATATCAATTTGATTTGCTCTTTCTTTACTCATGGATGATATCCGTGTTGCCAAATAACTGCTATAGCTGCATTATAAGCCTATAACACTAGCAGAGCGAAATTTTAAATGAACCACTATTTTTTGCAATTGACAGTGCTAGAAGATATGATAATTGTTACAAATGTTGTTGGGCTAAATTGCAGTTCCGGTTGTGACTTGTGGTTACACTGTGACCCTTAATACTATGGCATAATATAGTTGCAATTGAAATGCTGTTGCGAAAACTTTATATTGTGTCTACAGACTACAATTTAGAGCTAGCCTAGCAACATCGATGTTCTTATATTGAGGTAATGTGCTGGATGTGTCCCTCTGTCTCCCAAAATTGAGCTTATGTCCCTCGGTGTCCCTAAATTGAGTTTATGTCCCTCGGTGTCCCTAAAATGAGCTTATTTATGTCCCTCGATGTCCTTAAATTGAACTTATGTCCCTCGGTGTCCCTAAATTGAGCATATGTCCCTCGGTGTCCCAAAATTAAGCTTATGCCCCTCGGTGTCCCTAAATTGAACTTATGTCCCTCGATGTCCCTAATTGAGCATATGACCCACGATGTCCCTAAATTGAGCATATGACCCACGGTGTCCCTAAATTGAGCTTATGTCCCTCGGTGTCCCTAAATTGAGCTTATGTCCCTCGGTGTCCCTAAATTGAGCTTATGTCCCTCGGTGTCCCTAAATTGAGCTTATGTCCCTCGGTGTCCCTAAATTGAGCTTGTGTCCCTCGATGTCTCTAAATTGAAGTTATGTCCCTCGATGTCCCTAGATTGAGCTAACGTCACTCGGTGTCCCTAAATTGAGCTTGTGTCCCTCGATGTCCCTAAATTGAGCTTATGTCCCTCGGTGTCCCTAAATTGAGCTTATGTCCCTCGGTGTCCCTAAATTGAGCTTTTGTCCCTCGATGTCCCTAAATTGAGCTTATGTCCCTCGTTGTCCCTAAATTGAGCTTATGTCCCTCGATGTCCCTAAATTGAGCTTATGTCCCTCGGTGTCCCTAAATTGAACTTATGTCCCTCGATGTCCCTAAATTGAGCTTTTGTCCCTCGTTGTCCCTAAATTGAGCTTATGTCCCTCGTTGTCCCTAAATTGAGCTTATGTCCCTCGGTGTCCCTAAATTGAGCTTATGTCCCTCGGTGTCCCTAAATTGAGCTTTTGTCCCTCGATGTCCCTAAATTGAGCTTATGTCCCTCGTTGTCCCTAAATTGAGCTTATGTCCCTCGATGTCCCTAAATTGAGCTTATGTCCCTCGGTGTCCCTAAATTGAACTTATGTCCCTCGATGTCCCTAAATTGAGCTTTTGTCCCTCGTTGTCCCTAAATTGAGCTTATGTCCCTCGTTGTCCCTAAATTGAGCTTATGTCCTTCGATGTCCCTAAATTGAGCTCATGTCCCTCGGTGTCCCTAAATTGATTCCAAACCCGCTGATAACAGGTAAATCGCTTCTATCAGTTCTTTCTTCATGTGAAAGAAAGCAAGACAGCCACATTCATTGTTCATTTTAGCAGTGTAAAGTTTAGTATCTGATCTTGCAAATTCTATTCTTGAAATTAATGAGTTTTTTTGGAATTATATTATTTCAGGGCACCACAATGGGCTAGTGTGAACCTAGGAATTTTCATTTGCATGCAATTTTCAGGGATTCACCGGAGTCTAGGTGTGCATATCTCAAAGGTTTATATACATTTTTGTTCATTCTCAATTTAGAAATTTTATAATGGCTGAACCTTTTGATTTTGTTACAAGGTGAGGTCCACAACTTTGGATACATGGTTGCCAGAACAAGTTTCTTTCATGCAATGGAAGAAACTATGGAATCTATTTTTTAATTACTTTCTTTGTGAAATGTACTATTGAGCAAATTATTAGATACACTGAGCAACTCTTTCTTTTTCTCCTAAAGGACATTACGTAATTTCGATTTGATCGATTAGGTCTTTCTTTACTCATGGAAGATATCGGTGTTGCCAAATAGCGGCTATAGCACTATAGCGTAGCAGAATGTTAACAACTATTGCTCCATGATAAGCGATTCAGTACAAACTGTTTTCAAGTAACTGCTATAGCTGCACTTAAAGCCTATAACACTAGCATAGTGAAATTTTAACGATCCGCTATTTTTTGAAATTGACAGTGCTAGAAGATATTATAATTGTTGCAAATGTTGTTTGGCTAAATTGTTACAAATGTTGTTTGGCTAAATATACAGACAACAATTTAGAACTATGCTAGCAACATCGATGTTCTTATATTGAGGTAATGTGCTGGATGTGTCCCTAGGTGTCCCTAAATTGAGCTTATGTCCCTCGGTGTCCCTAAATTGAACATATGTCCCTCTGTGTCCCTAAATTGAGCCTAGGTCCTTCGGTGTGCCTAAATTGAGCTTATGTCCCTCGGTGTGTCTAACTTGAGCTTATGTCCCTTGGTGTGCCTAACTTGAGCTTATGTCCCTCGGTGTCCCTAAATTGAGCTTATGTCCCTCGATTTCCAAATTGAGCATATGACCCTTGATGTCCCTAAATTGAGCTTATGTCCCTCGATGTCCCTAAATTGAGCTTATGACCCTCAATGTCCCTAAAATGAGCCTATGTCCCTCGATGTCCCAAAATAGAGCTTATGTCCCTCGATGTCCCAAAATAGAGTTTATGTCCCTCGATGTCCAAATTAAGCATATGACCCTCGATGTCCCTAAATTGAGCTTATGTTCCTCGGTGTCCCTAAATTTAGCTTATGTTCCTCGGTGTCCCTAAATTTAGCTTATGTTCCTCGGTGTCCCTAAATTGAGCTTATGTCCCTCGATGTCCCTAAATTGAGCTTATGTCCCTCGGTGTCCCTAAATTGAGCTTATGACCCTCGCTGTCCCAAAATTGAGCTTATGTCCCTCGATGTCCCAAAATTGAGCTTATGTCCCAAGGTTTCCAAATTCAGCATATGACCCTCGATGTCCCTGAATTGAGCTTATCTCTTTCGGTGTCCAAATTCAGCATATGACCCTCGATGTCCCTAAATTGAGCTTATGTCCCTCAATGTCCCTAAATTGAGCTTATGTCCCTCGGTGTCCCTAAATTGACCTTATGTCCCTCGGTGTCCCTAAATGTAGCTTATGTCCGTCGGTGTCCCTAAATTGAGCGTATGTCCCTCGGTGTCTCAAAATTGAGCTTATGTCCCTTGGTGTCCCTAAATTGAGCTTACGATGTCCCTAAATTGAGCTTATGTCCCTCGGTGTCCCTAAATTGAGCTTATGTCCCTCGGTGTCCCTAAATTGAGCTTATGTCCCTCGGTGTCCCTAAATTGAACTTTTGTCCCTCGGTGTCCCTAAATTGAACTTTTGTCCCTCGGTGTCCCTAAATTGAGCTTATGTCCCTCGATGTTCCTAAATTGAGCTTATGTCCCTCGGTGTCCCTAAATTGAGCTTATGTCCCTCGATATCCCTAAATTGAGCTTATGTCCCTCGATGTCCCTAAATTGAGCTTATGTCCCTCGGTGTCCCTAAATGGAGCTTATGTCCCTCGATGTCCCTAAATGGAGCTTATGCCCCCCCGATGTCCCTAAATTTATCTTATATCCCTCGGTGTCCCTAAATAGAGCTTATGTCCCTCGATGTCCCTAAATTGAGCTTATGTCCTTCGATGTCCCTAAATTGAGCCGTTGTCCCTCAATGTCCCTAAATTGATTCCAAACCCGCTGATAATAGGTAAATCGCTTCTATCCATTCTTTATTCTTTTTTTGCGTTTTTTTATTTTGATTTTTAGGTTTTAGATGAACAATTTTTATCAACAATTTGTAATGAATCGTTCGATCTGGTTTTTAAGTCAATTTTTTTGTTGAAGTGTAACAGGAAGGAAACAGATGAACCTTGCCGCTACGGATCCTAACAAGCCGAAGAAGCTACCAAGGACATAATCCCATGTTGAATTCTGGTGCGTTATAATAAATCACTGCTTAAACTTAGTGTAGACAATTACTTTTTTTTTTTCTGTCAACTTTGTATAATCAAACTGTTATTTTCTTTTTTTCCTTTGTGTCGTATGATATATGATTTGAATCTTGAAATAATTTGATGTTCATATATGATATATCTGCTTATCATTTTGTTGTTTCACTTGGTTTTTTTACTTAAAAATGACATTTTTATTGCCAATATAACTTACTATTAATGATAAGATTCAATTCACGTTTCTGAAAAAAAAAAAAAAAGTCTTCTGATTCACAATTTGAATCTTGATCTGATTGATAACCATTGCGCTGAGCACTTAAATCCAGCTATTTAAAAGTGTTTCACTCAATTCTAAGTTTTTTCTTTTCATTCACTTTGCTTATATTTCTATCATCTGATTTTGGGGATGCTTTAACATTGAATTTACTTAGGATTATCAGATATAATTATATTTGAAAGTTTTTGTCGTGTGAAAGAAAGCAAAACAGCCACATTCATTGTTCATTGTAGCAGTGTAAAGTTTAGCAACTAATCTGGCAAATTCTATTGTTGAAATTAATGAGTTTTTTTGGAATTTTATTATTTCAGGGCATCACGATGGGCTAGTGTGAACTTAAGAATTTTTATTTGCATGCAATTTTCAGGGATTCACCGGAGTCTAGGAGTGCATATATCAAAGGTTTATATACATTTTTGTTCCTTCTCAGTTTAGAAATTTTATAATGGCTGAACCTTCTGATTTTGTTACAAGGTGAGGTCCACAACTTTGGATACATGGTTGCCAGAACAAGTTTCTTTCATGCAATGTAAGAAACTATGGAATCTATTTCTTAATTACTTTCTTTGTGAAATTTACTATTGAGCAAATTATGAGATACAATGAGCAACTCTTGCTTTCTCTCTTATATGACATTACGTAATATCAATTTGATTTGCTCTTTCTTTACTCATGGATGATATCCGTGTTGCCAAATAACTGCTATAGCTGCATTATAAGCCTATAACACTAGCAGAGCGAAATTTTAAATGAACCACTATTTTTTGCAATTGACAGTGCTAGAAGATATGATAATTGTTACAAATGTTGTTGGGCTAAATTGCAGTTCCGGTTGTGACTTGTGGTTACACTGTGACCCTTAATACTATGGCATAATATAGTTGCAATTGAAATGCTGTTGCGAAAACTTTATATTGTGTCTACAGACTACAATTTAGAGCTAGCCTAGCAACATCGATGTTCTTATATTGAGGTAATGTGCTGGATGTGTCCCTCTGTCTCCCAAAATTGAGCTTATGTCCCTCGGTGTCCCTAAATTGAGTTTATGTCCCTCGGTGTCCCTAAAATGAGCTTATTTATGTCCCTCGATGTCCTTAAATTGAACTTATGTCCCTCGGTGTCCCTAAATTGAGCATATGTCCCTCGGTGTCCCAAAATTAAGCTTATGCCCCTCGGTGTCCCTAAATTGAACTTATGTCCCTCGATGTCCCTAATTGAGCATATGACCCACGATGTCCCTAAATTGAGCATATGACCCACGATGTCCCTAAATTGACTTTATGTCCCTCGGTGTCCCTAAATTGAGCTTATGTCCCTCGGTGTCCCTAAATTGAGCTTATGTCCCTCGGTGTCCCTAAATTGAGCTTATGTCCCTCGGTGTCCCTAAATTGAGCTTGTGTCCCTCGATGTCTCTAAATTGAAGTTATGTCCCTCGATGTCCCTAGATTGAGCTAACGTCACTCGGTGTCCCTAAATTGAGCTTGTGTCCCTCGATGTCCCTAAATTGAGCTTATGTCCCTCGGTGTCCCTAAATTGAGCTTATGTCCCTCGGTGTTCCTAAATTGAACTTTTGTCCCTCGATGTCCCTAAATTGAGCTTATGTCCCTCGTTGTCCCTAAATTGAGCTTATGTCCCTCGATGTCCCTCGATGTCCCTCAATTGAGCTTATGTCCCTCGGTGTCCCTAAATTGAACTTATGTCCCTCGATGTCCCTAAATTGAGCTTATGTCCCTCGTTGTCCCTAAATTGAGCTTATGTCCCTCGTTGTCCCTAAATTGAGCTTATGTCCTTCGATGTCCCTAAATTGAGCTCATGTCCCTCGGTGTCCCTAAATTGATTCCAAACCCGCTGATAACAGGTAAATCGCTTCTATCAGTTCTTTCTTCATGTGAAAGAAAGCAAGACAGCCACATTCATTGTTCACTTTAGCAGTGTAAAGTTTAGTATCTGATCTTGCAAATTCTATTCTTGAAATTAATGAGTTTTTTTGGAATTATATTATTTCAGGGCACCACAATGGGCTAGTGTGAACCTAGGAATTTTCATTTGCATGCAATTTTCAGGGATTCACCGGAGTCTTGGTGTGCATATCTCAAAGGTTTATATACATTTTTGTTCATTCTCAATTTAGAAATTTTATAATGGCTGAACCTTTTGATTTTGTTACAAGGTGAGGTCCACAACTTTGGATACATGGTTGCCAGAACAAGTTTCTTTCATGCAATGGAAGAAACTATGGAATCTATTTTTTAATTACTTTCTTTGTGAAATGTACTATTGAGCAAATTATTAGATACACTGAGCAACTCTTTCTTTTTCTCCTAAAGGACATTACGTAATTTCGATTTGATCGATTAGGTCTTTCTTTACTCATGGAAGATATCGGTGTTGCCAAATAGCGGCTATAGCACTATAGCGTAGCAGAATGTTAACAACTATTGCTCCATGATAAGCGATTCAGTACAAACTGTTTTCAAGTAACTGCTATAGCTGCACTTAAAGCCTATAACACTAGCATAGTGAAATTTTAACGATCCGCTATTTTTTGAAATTGACAGTGCTAGAAGATATTATAATTGTTGCAAATGTTGTTTGGCTAAATTGTTACAAATGTTGTTTGGCTAAATATACAGACAACAATTTAGAACTATGCTAGCAACATCGATGTTCTTATATTGAGGTAATGTGCTGGATGTGTCCCTAGGTGTCCCTAAATTGAGCTTATGTCCCTCGGTGTCCCTAAATTGAACATATGTCCCTCTGTGTCCCTAAATTGAGCCTAGGTCCTTCGGTGTGCCTAAATTGAGCTTATGTCCCTCGGTGTGTCTAACTTGAGCTTATGTCCCTTGGTGTGCCTAACTTGAGCTTATGTCCCTCGGTGTCCCTAAATTGAGCTTATGTCCCTCGATTTCCAAATTGAGCATATGACCCTTGATGTCCCTAAATTGAGCTTATGTCCCTCGATGTCCCTAAATTGAGCTTATGACCCTCAATGTCCCTAAAATGAGCCTATGTCCCTCGATGTCCCAAAATAGAGCTTATGTCCCTCGATGTCCCAAAATAGAGTTTATGTCCCTCGATGTCCAAATTAAGCATATGACCCTCGTTGTCCCTAAATTGAGCTTATGTTCCTCGGTGTCCCTAAATTTAGCTTATGTTCCTCGGTGTCCCTAAATTGAGCTTATGTCCCTCGATGTCCCTAAATTGAGCTTATGTCCCTCGGTGTCCCTAAATTGAGCTTATGACCCTCGCTGTCCCTAAATTGAGCTTATGTCCCTCGATGTCCCAAAATTGAGCTTATGTCCCAAGGTTTCCAAATTCAGCATATGACCCTCGATGTCCCTAAATTGAGCTTATCTCTTTCGGTGTCCAAATTCAGCATATGACCCTCGATGTCCCTAAATTGAGCTTATGTCCCTCAATGTCCCTAAATTGAGCTTATGTCCCTCGGTGTCCCTAAATTGACCTTATGTCCCTCGGTGTCCCTAAATGTAGCTTATGTCCGTCGGTGTCCCTAAATTGAGCGTATGTCCCTCGGTGTCTCAAAATTGAGCTTATGTCCCTTGGTGTCCTTAAATAGAGCTTACGATGTCCCTAAATTGAGCTTATGTCCCTCGGTGTCCCTAAATTGAGCTTATGTCCCTCGGTGTCCCTAAATTGAGCTTATGTCCCTCGGTGTCCCTAAATTGAACTTTTGTCCCTCGGTGTCCCTCAATTGAACTTTTGTCCCTCGGTGTCCCTAAATTGAGCTTATGTCCCTCGATGTTCCTAAATTGAGCTTATGTCCCTCGGTGTCCCTAAATTGAGATTATGTCCCTCGATGTCCCTAAATTAAGCTTATGTCCCTTGGTGTCCCTAAATTGAGGTTATGTCCTTCGATGTCTCTAAATTGAGCTTATGACCCTCGCTGTCCCTAAATTGAGCTTATGTCCCTCGATGTCCCAAAATTGAGCTTATGTCCCTCGGTTTCCAAATTCAGCATATGACCCTCGATGTCCCTAAATTGAGCTTATCTCTCTCGGTGTCCAAATTCAGCATATGACCCTTGATGTCCCTAAATTGAGCTTATGTCCCTCGATGTCCCTAAATTGAGCTTATGTCTCTCGGTGTCCCTAAATTGACCTTATGTCCCTCGGTGTCCCTAAATTGACCTTATGTCCCTCGGTGTCCCTAAATGTAGCTTATGTCCCTCGGTGTCCCTAAATTGAGCGTATGTCCCTCGGTGTCCCTAAATTGAGCGTATGTCCCTCGGTGTCCCAAAATTGAGCTTATGTCCCTCGGTGTCCCTATATTGAGCTTACGATGTCCCTAAATTGAGCTTATGTCCCTCGGTGTCTCTAAATTGAGCTTATGTCCCTCGGTGTCCCTAAATTGAGCTTTTGTCCCTCGGTGTCCCTAAATTGAGCTAATGTCCCTCGATGTTCCTAAATTGAGCATATGACTCTCGCTGTCCCGAAATTGAGCTTATGTCCCTCGGTGTCCCTAAATTGAGCTTATGTCCCTCGGTGTCCCTAAATGTAGCTTATGTCCCTCGGTGTCCCTAAATTGAGCGTATGTCCCTCGGTGTCCGTAAATTGAGCTTACGATGTCCCTAAATTGAGCTTACGATGTCCCTAAATTGAGCTTATGTCCCTCGGTGTCCCTAAATTGAGCTTATGTCTCTCGGTGTCCCTAATTTGAACTTATGTCCCTCGATGTCCAAATTCAACATATGACCCTCGATGTCCCTAAATTGAGCTTATGTCCCTCGGAGTCGTTAAATTGAGCTTATGTCCCTCAGTTTTCCTAAATTGAGCTTATGTCCCTCGGTGTCCCTAAATTGAGCTTATGTCCCTCGACTTCCCTAAATTGAGCTTATGTCCCTCGATGTCCCTAAATTGATTCTAAACCCGCTGATAACAGGTAAATCATCATTTTTATAACTGGAAATTGGGAAAATGGTTGATTATATATAACGGGAAATTGGGAAAATGGTTGAGTATATATCCCTTGATTTTTTCATACTTGAAACACAAGTTGAGGTGACCCTTGATAATGATTTTTTCATAACGGTAAATTGGGAAGATGGTTGTGTGCCATGGTGCCTTTGATGCAAAATTGACGTCCCTAAATTGAGTTTATGTCCGTCGATGTCCCTAAAACTGATGGTCTGAATGCAATTTCAATGTAAATGCTTCATAACTTCAAATGTAACTGGAGAAGACACTTGGCGCCTTAGATGGAAAATTAAATATATGTCCATCAATGGCCATAAACTGAATATATGTCGCTCGATGTTCCTAAATTGAATATATGCACCTCAATGTCCCTAAATTAATTTTTCATAATTCTGCTTTGTATTGTTGTCTATTATTAAGTTTATGGGAACAATATATGAGAACAAGTGCTAGACTCAAGCTTTACAGTTGAAAATTGTGTTCATTAGTTACTTTAATGTTGGAATTTAGCGCAGAGCTTGTGTTCTCTTTCATTCCGATGCAGGCAGAACCTGAACTGCTTCAGGTCTGATGCGGGCTGGTGATTTGCAGAATGCTACAATGGCTGAGCATGGTGCTGCACAGTCATATTTAGCTTCTGTTAATTTTAAAATTCGACTCTTGGGTGATTCAAATGTAATATTGATGCATTGTTTGTGTCACATTTAAATAAAGTTGGGTTTTGAATATGTATCCGTGACAAACGTGGTCAATTTGTGATTTCAAAGAGAGAATGGATTGCCCTTCTTTGTGGAGTGGATGTGGGCGTACCTCTTGGTGAGTATATGTTCCCTAATTAATGGTTTGTCCCTCGATGTCCCTAAATTGGGTTTATACCCTCGATGTTCCTATATTGAATTAATGTACTGGATGTCCCTAAATTGAACTTATGTCCCTCGATGTCCCTAAATTGAACTTATGTCCCTTGATGTCCCTAAATTGAGCTTATGTCCCTCGGTGTCCTTATAATTGATTGTCTAAATGCAATTTCAATGTGAATGCTTCATTACTTTACATGTAAGTTGAGAAGACCCTTGGAGCCTTAGATGCAAAATTGAATATATGTCCCTGATGTCTCTAAATTGAATAATGTACCTCAATGTCCCCAAATTAGATGTTCATAATTCTGCAAAGTTTTGTTGTTTATTATGAAGTTTATGGGAACAAGTGCTGACCTGAGCTTTATAGTTGAAAATTGTGTCCATTAGTTACTTTAATTTTGGAATATAGCACAGGGATTGTGTTCTGTTTCAAATCTGATGCAGGCAGAACCTGTGATTGCTTCAGGTCTGATATGATCTGAATGAAACACAAGTTGAGATGACCCTTGATAATGATTTTTTCATAACGGTTAATCGGGAAGATGGTTGTGTGCCTTGGTGCCTTCGATGCAAAATTGAGTACATGTCACTTGATGTCCCTAAATTGGGTTTGTCCCTCGATGTTCTTAAATGGAGTTTATGTCCCTCGATGTCCCTAAATTGAGTTTATGTCCCTCGATGTCCCTAAATTGATTTTATGTCCATTGATGTCCCGAAAACTGATGGTCTGAATGCAATTTCAATGTGAATGCTTCATAACTTAAAATGTAAGTGGAGAATTCTTAAGACAAGCATTGCGACGCTGTATTTGGATGACTCTAACGAGATGAATTTTTTATGAAAAATGTGGTTTACAATATGAATTCATTTTATGGTCTAAATGCAATTTGAATATGAACGTTGTATTCATAACTTGAAATGCAAGTCGAGATAACCCTTGATAATGATTTTTTCATAACGGTAAATTAGGAAGATGGTTGAGTATATGTCCCTCGATGTCCCTAAATTGAGTTTATGTCCCTCGATGTCCCTCAATTGAGTTTATATCCCTTGACGGCCTGAATGCAATTGCAGTGTAAATGCATCATAGCTTTAAATGTAACTGGAGAAGATCCTTGGTGCCTTAGATGCAAAGTTGAATATAGGTGCCTCGATGTCCCTATATTTAATATATGTTATTCGATGTCCCTAAATTAGGTGTTCATAATTCTACTCTGTTTTGTTGTCTATCATGAAGTTTATTAACAAGTGCTAGACTCAAGCTTTATATAGAGATGCATGTGTCCTTGAAATCAACCTTGTTGATGACAAGGATGTTGTTCCGAATTCTTGATGTAATGCTAAAGGTTTGACTGTGGATTCTTCTCGAGTAGAGGTTTCAGTAGAAAAGGCTGAAACACAGCTTCATCCTTTAGAAAAAAAATGCCATTAATGTGAGTTCGTTTCAACTTGAGCGTTCTATAGATAAAACTGAAACTAGACCACAGATATCACAAGACGATATTGAAACAAAGTTGGGTGATACGTTCTGTTCTGTTATTACAGGAATGAAACTAAGTTCTCTGGACGATAAATTTTTTTTATCCACTGAGTCTAGGAATCTTTTAGCTGGAAGTGATCTGGTAAATTTTGATACAACAGATTTGATAGCTTTTGTATCAGGAATTAGTAATGGTGTAACAGAGAAACTTTTGGCTACTCCGGAAAGTGATCTGAGACAGCGGTTTAAGGGAAACTTTGACTTTGTGATTGGTCAAGTGAGTTATTGATATTTTTTGCCTCCTGCTTTCTGTTTTTGACCTTCAGCATGTTTCTATTTGATGATGAAACATTCCAATTAACAGTCGATAGCTTAAACATCAAAACTTTCAAAATATGAAGACCCGATGATCCAGTTTTGACTTTTGAAATGATTCTTAGTTTAGCATTTTGACTTTAGTGAAATGGTCATTGTCTTTGTCAATTCCAATTTTTTATTTATCAAACTCCTCACCCCTTCATTCATATTTTGTTACCCAAGTTTATTAAATTGGCGATGATCATGAATTTACTCACATCTTAGTCACATCTTCATTCATAGTGATTACTTGTCCTTCGTATTACTAACCTAAAGTTATGTGGTGTTTTAGTTAACTATGCGAATTAAATATTTGCACTGTATGTAGTTTTTATAAACTTTTCTGGTTTTCATTGGTGTCAATTGAATAATTCAATATTTGTGCAATATTTGAATTGACAAAAGCTTTCTCCAATATTTGTGCTAGATAATGTCTGAACTTCAAAATCCAATCCATGTGGAATTTGGTAAAGTCTTGTGTGGAAAGCATGGCATATTTTGTGAGAGTGTTCTTTCAGAATTTAAGGAGTTGGTACTAATGTGTGGAGGGCCCAATGAGAAACTTAGAGCTAACAAGTTAATAGATTGTTTCAGGTGAGTTTAATGAGTTATTTTTTCTCTATTAACCACCTGGATTTATTCTGCAAATGAAAAATCAATTTTTTTTTTACAGTGTTAGTATGTTAAACTTAGCACAAAATGATATTTCCTCAAAGATTGTAACTTCCGTAAACATATAAAAACAATGTATAATAGGAGAAAATAACATCCAATATGTACACATTTTACAGTCCAAGTAGGAAATTTATCATGATCAGGAGAGCAGTGCTGTCAAATAGCGGCTATAGCGTGCGTAGTGGAATTTGAACAAATCACTATTATTATGAGATATGCTATTTAGTACACAGTAAAAGTATTGTTAAATAGCGGCTATACTATTGTAGCATAGTGGAATTTGAGCAAACCATTATTTTCCGTGATCCACCACCTTTGACATCATTGTAGAAGAGAGGTCATCATTCATGAATAAACACTACTTACATTTTCAATGAACAGATGTTTTCTAAACTCTATAGTACAATAGCATTTAGGGATTTTCTTAATTTAATCATGTCAAGGACAGAGACACCGGACATGACATGGACACCGACATGTTGACACCGATAATAATTTGAGAAAATGACATAATTCAATGTAATTAAAAGTGTCGGTGTCATGCCGGTGCCGGACACCGACACATGTCCGACACCGGGACACGCCTAATCCAAGGAGTGTCTGTGCTTCATAGGTCTTGTGTGTTCACACATGACAACAAGTTCCGTAATTATATTTTTTTCAAAGTTGTCAACATTTTGAACTGACAATCTGGAGGATCACCACAGGGTTGTTCCTGATACTCCTTCAGAACGCATGATGGGCCTCCCAACAACTAGGAAGCTGGCATTAAAAAACAAGATTGTCTTTGGCACTGGTGACCATTATCATGCCCCAACTTTGGCAGCAAATATGGCATTCGTCAGAGCAGTTTCACAGACGGGGATGTCCCTCTCCAGAATTGAACATAGACCAAGGGCATTAACGGGTGATTAGTTACACGCATTCATGACAACAGATGTTAAAGCATTCACTCACAACAAATGTTAACACTATTTTAATTTATTTTATCAAATAAGTGAAGTTTTCTTAGAGGTGCTACATCATCATAATGCTTGCTTATAAGCAACTCAACCTTTCTTTTTTTTTTTAATCTTTTTTTTTTATCTTTTTTTTTTCATTTGTGCAATTTTTCAACTACTTTTTTCCTATACTATTAATAAAAAAATATAAATAATTGATATTTTAATAAAATAAAAATAGTTTGTAACTTAAGAATTTTCATTGACATTTCATCAATTTGAACCTTTTATTATTTTAATAAATAAATAAATAAATAAATAAAAATATTTCATATAAAACTAAATTAAAAATTATGCTTGACTTTTGCACCAATACATACACCATTTTCCAATCAGCAACATATCATTCTTCATAACACTGGTAACGATTGAAAAACATGAAATTGCAATGAATATTAGTGTTAATGGTGAGGTTGTCCATAAAACTATATGTCTTCATTATGTGTTCATATATAAAAACAACAAATATGTAAATTTAAAAACACAATAGATAAAAAGTTGGTAAAAGGTGATCTACTTATTTGTTGACATTGTTTTGAGTGTAGCTGATAAGTTAGGAAATTATTCAAGGGATTGACAAAACTCACCTAAGTTCTCCTTCAAATCTTCCTCGCATTCCGAACATGAGCAATCAATCATGTTTTTCCTTCATGACATTAAAGAATAAATGAATATAAAAGTAACAAAAGAACAAAAGAATGTACAATAATTAAGTTTACTATAAAAGACAAATGAACACAGGTATATTGAAAAAATGTCTACATATCTTGCTGAGATTGCTATCAATAGTAGACATAGTGTACAACTTGAAGATGTATATGATCGCATGAGTACCATTGCAAGTGTCAAATGTATAGAACAAATATGACAAAAAATGTGATAAGTGGTGGTTATAAAGGTTAGAGTGAAAGTGAAAATTAAGCAATATTTCTTTTATTACTCTATGTTGGTTACATTTGCAAGAAGCTCTAAGGTTAAGGAAGCGTAATAGTGGAAAATACTTAATGGTATAGTTATGATAGTGGAAAGTTATAAATAATATAAAAACATGTTTTGTGCAATTCATTCTTATGAAAAATTTAATTAAATTAAATATTTATAAGTGGAGTTTTTTTTTTATCAAATAAGTGGAGTTTTCTTAAAGATGTCACATCGTCACAATGCTTGCTTATAAGCAACTCAACCTTCCTTTTACTAGTAAAAGATAGTAAGAAATACTCAAAGAAGCGTGTCTAAATTTATATATTTTACCCACTTAGATATCTCAAGGAAGCGTGTTGATTCTGAGATCATGAAAATTTTACCTATTGCTTCTTGTGATCAGCTGGCTCACCTATCCAATAAAGGAATTAGTTAACATTTTCCAACCCTCACAGCTTACAGGTAATACAGGGGTATCAACCATAACAGGGAAAAATGGTCATTTTTGCCTATGTATAAATACTTCCCGCATATGTTTCAAAATTACACCGCAGGTCTTTTATCTTATTTTTTTGTAATACTTTGGTCCTTTATCATTTCTTTGTAACATTTTGGTATTTATCTTTTTTTTTTAACACTTTGGTCCTTTTTTTTTTAACACTTTGATCTTTTATCTTATTTATTTGTAACATTTTAGTTTTTTTTTAACACTTTAATAACAATAATAAGATAAAGAACCAAAGTGTTACAAATTAAAAAGATAAAAGACTAAAGTGTTAAAAAATTCAACTTTACCACAACTCATCCCAACATTTTAGTCTAACTCCACCACTAATAAAATGTATTAGAGTCAATAGTAATAATACACATCACACTACTTTATCGTACTTTGTTGAATTAGGCCCCGGTAAAAAAAATTGTAAATTTTCTTAACTACTATGTAATTTTTACTACTTCCTAGCAGGAATTTTTTTTTCTACCCCTATATTTATCACTTTACTCCTACAAACAAACCAATGTTCCCATTTAACCCCTTCAAGAAATCTTAAAAAATGAGTTTTGAATATTTGCCACGGTTTGACCGTGGCTAAATGAACATTTTCCGGCAAATTTAACCAAATGTAAACCGAAACAGTTAAAAAAGTGTTCCGAAAAGAATTAGCCATGGTATAACCGTGGCAAATATTAGAATCTGGCCGATGCAAAAAATAGCTCATATATATCTTTTCAAGAATTGAGTTATGACAACATTTGAGAGCGAGTTGAATTGGAACCACTTGTACTTGGTATGAAACAAAGTGAATTGTTATTATTTTTGTTGGAATTTGGAGATAGAGCAATGTTATTGATTCCATAGTTATGTTATTTTTTTTTTTTGACAAAGATTCCATAGTTAAGTTAAGTTGAGTTGTTGAAAAGGGACATATGAACCTATAGTCCAACCATATCAGAAGAAGGTATGAGGCAATTGTTGATTTTTTAAGTGGATGATAATTGCAGTTATCTATAGGAATAGAATTTGGATTTTGTGTGTCATCAAAAATTTCATGTTCTGGTTTTATATGTCATGAATGAAAGACGGGATAAGAAGGACAAATTTTCTAGATTTTAATATTTGTCACGATTTAATCGTGGCTAACTCTTTTCGAAATACTTTTTCCAATTGTTCCGGTTTATACTTGTTACCAGAAAACTTAGGAAAAAGTGTTCCGAAAATTTTCAATTTAGCCACGGTTAAACAACCGTGGCAAATGTTCAAAACTCATTTTTTAAGTTTTTTAACAGGGGTAAAATGAGAATATTGGTTTGTTTGTAGGGGTAAAGGGATAATTGTAGGGATAGAAAAAAAAAAATTTCTAGCTAGCAAGATAAAGGAAATTGCATCGAAATTCTCTTAGTATTATTAGAGACTTAAAAATACTCCAAAGTACCTAGTGGAAAACTAACTAACCCGATGAGAATGGAAAAACAGAATATATTGGTACCGTTTCGCCTAATTTTTTTTTTCAAAAATAAGAAGTTAAGGCAAACAACAATTTTTAAAAACTATATTTAAAAAAAAAATAACTTCTATATTTTAGGAAAAATTAAAATATATTATCAAACATATCATTTAACACTATTATTTAAAAAGAAAGATATACCAACCATTTTTTATTTTAGTTACAAGGGTATTATTTTTAGCTTTATGATTAAAAGAACTTATACACCTAAAAAAAGCCGGGTCAAACTGTACCATACTAGTCTCCGTCCCAAAATATAAGAAAAAATTGATAAAAATTTAGACTAAATACATCAACTTTGGTGGATTAGTTTTCATTTATATTTTGGGACGGATGTACCATTTTTCTCAATGGGTTGCTACGCACTTATGTTCATAATTAATGGAAGACTTGAACTTTGGAAGTTATGAGTTATATTTAATATCGCTAATGGAAGACTTTCAGACTTTCAGTAATCCCAATATCACGCTTAAAAAAAATAGTAAAGAAATTAATAAAAGCATTTTTATACCACTATATATATATAACCTCTTCTCATTAGTCCCTTGCTTGCCTCTTCTCTCATCCACTTACTACCAAAAATGGTGAATCTATTATTATCTTGTTGTATCTTTCTTTTTTGGCTCTCACTGCATTGTATCGTGCCTTGCTTAGCTGCTGCAAATAAAAAAAACATTACCACAGATGAATCTTCTCTTCTAGCATTCAAATCCCTCATTACCTCCTCAGACCCCAATAATTATGTATTGGCTAATTGGTCAACCTCATCTTCTGTATGCAATTGGGTTGGTGTCACTTGTGATGAGAGACACAATAGAGTCAACACCTTGAATCTTACAAACATGGGTCTTAGAGGTACTGTATCTCCAAACTTGGGAAATTTATCCTTCCTTGTCAAACTTGACCTCTCCCATAATAGTTTTGGTGGTCAGTTACCTAAAGAGATATGTTCGTTGCACCGATTGAAGATTCTTCATATAAGCTATAACCAGTTTGTTGGAGAAATTCCGACAGCGTTAGGTAACTTATCAAAACTTGAAATTTTGTATATTGGCGCTAACAATCTAAGAGGTTTTATTCCCCAATCGATCGCCAACCTTCGTCAGTTGAAAATTTTGGATGCTATGGCCAACCGGCTGTCTGGACCCATTCCTCAATCAATTTTTAATCTCTCTTCACTTGAAGAAATGGGTCTATCTTCCAACAACTTATCAGGTACTACTCCTACTCCTAACTCTATACTTTATGTGCCATAAGATGACTTATCAATCTGAAATTAAACGAACACCGCACCAAAGTGAGAAAGCTATAAGCTACTTAAAAAAATATCTGAAATAAAAAAAACTATAAACTAGTGAAAGCTTGTTACCAAACACCTTTAATTTTATGAAACAAGCTTATAAACTAATATAATAAGCTATATGCTAATTTATTTGACAGACACATATTTGTTATATTTCTTTGTTTTCCACTATCTGTTATTTTAGAATTTCAATATACTATTTTTTTAGAATTAATAGGTAAAAAATAATGCTTAATAGACATTTGTGTTACTCCATCCGTCCCAAATCTTTAGTCTTTTTAGTTTTTTAATTTTGTCCCAAAACTTTAGTCCTTTTAATAAATCAATGCACATTTAGTGATACTTTACCATTTGTACCTTTACAAAAGTTAAAGCATTGATTAAATATATTTTCTCTTTATTAATAAAGTAAGGGTAAAAATAACTTTACTTTTCATTTCTTAATCTCCGTACAAAACTCCAAAAAGACTAAAGTTTTAGGACAGAGGGATGGGAGTAATGTTGAGGATCCATAGAAAGAGAAAACATAAAATGACTAGGTTTTCATTAGGAACGTTCAAAGAGTCTTAGAATACAAAACAATAGAAAGGTATAAATATTAAAGTATAAAAGACTAAACTACCTTTAATATAATATATTATTTATATATTATCTAACAATTTGATTATAAAAAAAAATGCTTAATAAACATTCTCGTCACAATGCATCACTACAAGAAAATACGGGATTAGCTACGACGGCGTTTGTTGCTAATTCGTAGCTAATCTCTAGTAAAACAGAGTTAGCTACAGATTTGTTGTGAATTAGCTGTCATATAGGGCGTAGCATGGATTGGGCGGCAAATCATCTATCAAAAAATTTCCTAGCTAATTTGCATCTAATGTAATGAATATCCTAGCTAGTTCCCAATTAATACCTAGTTAAATAATGTTCAAAAGTTTGTGTTTCCTAACTAAATCGCTAGATATTGTCACAACAATTTCACACTAGATCTCTAGCTAAATTTCCTAGCGATTTCGCAGCCATTTCCAAGCTTTTTGGAATTTTTACAATTATAAAAAGCTTTTGTAATAAGAAAGTATTAGGCTAGCAAATAAAAGTAAAAAAAGCCTTTCAAATAAAAAATTATTAGGCTACCTAATTATAGATTTTGCTATAATAATGATAATTGACCCGATAATAATAATAACAACAATATATAAATGCTAGACTATACTCAAACTTGATTTTTGATAACAATACAATATAACAAACTACGTGGAAGTGTAAGCTTTAAATCACTTCTCCGGAAAATCAACTTTGTTTATAACACATGACAGCATAATCAAAACTACTAGAAATGAAAGTTCTGTTTTTGTTACACATTAACTAAAGAAACGCAAGATATTTTAATTGAATGAAAAAGTCTTTCCACAAACAAAACAGGGTGAAATTGCTATCTACAGATCAGTTAAACATTTGGTCGTATAACATATGCTACAAGTTCCAACATCTAGAGGCCATATGCTACAATTCTATTTACTGTAAGAAACAAAGAACTGATTTCAATGAATTGAATCAATCCACTGATTGACCTATACATATAGTTTCTTTCATTTTTGTTGAAACTCAAATAGTATATTAATTCATAACACTAACTTGATGAGTGTGCCCGAGCCCGACCACCATTTCTTTAGCACCAATTGCTTGCAGTGTTTCCTCAATAATGAATGGGACACACCTGAATATTGTGTTATTGAGTTATAATATAATTTAATAAATATCTCACAAATAAGTTAAATAATGTTGTAATTAAGACAAAAACACATGTAAACTAATATATTTTGGGAACATTAATAAAAAGTAAATGGAGTCACAAAGCTAGTCTTCAGGGAACTAACCATATCTCTATCACGTTTCTATATTAACTCCACATCATACTAATTACAGAATATACTAATTTATTGCTATTCCACTCTCTTGACTCCTTTGACCCCCCAATATATTTTAGATTACAATTCTAGCTTACATTGCAGCATGTAATAATTTATTTGCTAAGGTTGTTTTCCATTCCCCTGGCAACTAGAGACCAAAAATCCAAACTGAGCCTGATCTAACAATGATGTGCCAAACTTTCAACTTTCACGTGAACTCAATTTAAAAGCAGGGTATATAATGAAACTACATGGTATTCAAATTACTTAAACTTTTTAGAAAATTTTATTTTTTTCAAATTACTTGATAATTTATGTTATATTTTGTTTATTATGCCCTTCTTATTTTAAATTTTTTTTTACTAAACTTTTTTGTATCTACAATATATAAAAAGAAGATATGTATGAAATTCCCAATTTGCCTCCTTTTCATTTTTTGACACATAATCAATTCAGGGTTATTTTGTGTCTTTATAAAAAAAGGTTAGTAGAAAAATGTTAAAAGATTTCTCAGTCAACATGATTTGAACCCTTACATTTACCACTAAGCCATGTAAATTAATTTGTTATATTTTTGGAATCAACATATAATCAATATGAGTTAAATGCTCAATTGTAACCACAAAACTCTACTTTATTTGTTACTTCTCCCACGCTTTTTTTCTTTTTTATTTGAAAATCCAATTTTTTTGTATGTAACCCAAATTGAAATTACCTCACTTTATAAAAAATCAATTTTTTTATTAAATAAAAATCAATTATTAACTGGGCAACGATATATCCTATACACCATCATTTTCAAGGGTATTTTGTATCATATTTGAAAGTTAATAACTAATTTCAATATTTTAATATTTTTCTTTAGGTGGTTACTTCCATTTTAATATTTTAATATTTTTTGTCATATATTTATACTCATATATTACGATAGCCTAATTTTTGTATGATTTATGCATACCTATGTGTTTTACTCAAATTAATAAGTTTGTCTGTTCTTTTTATAATAACATCTATGGGACCTATATTTATACTCATATATTAAGAATCTACAATATATAAAAAGAAGATACGTATGAAATTCCCAATTTGCCTCCTTTTCATTTTTTGACACATAATCAATTCAGAGTTATTTTGTGTCTTTATCAAAAAAAGTTAGTAGAAAAATGTTAAAAGATTTCTCAGTCAGCATGATTTGAACCCTTACATTTACCACTAAGCCATGTAAATTAATTTGTTATATTTTTGGAATCAACATATAATCAATATGAGTTAAATGTTCAATTGTAACCACAAAACTCTACTTTATTTGTTACTTCTCCCACGCTTTTTTTCTTTTTATTTGAAAATCCAATTTTTTTGTATGTAACCCAAATTGAAATTATCTCACTTTATGAAAAATCAATTTTTTTATTAAATAAAAATCAATTATTAACTGGCAACGATATATCCTATATACACCATCATTTTCAAGGGTATTTTGTATCATATTTGAAAGTTAATAACTAATTTCAATATTTTAATATTTTTCTTTAGGTGGTTACTTTCAATTTAATATTTTAATATTTTTTGTCATATATTTATACTCATATATTACGATAGCCTAATTTTTGTATGATTTATGCATGACCTATGTGTTTGTCTGTTCTTTTATAATAACATTTGTGGGACCTATATTTATACTCATATATTAAGAATTTTGAATGAAACAAAACAATGAAAACCTGAATTTGGACTTCAATTCATGAAGAGTTTCTTCGCGATGAAGTCGGAGGTTAACCTACGAGTGTTGAAATATAATAAGCACATATACTCAAATATTCAAACACTAACTAACACGAAATCCATCCAAAATCCAATAAAATCACAACCCCAACCAATTCAGGTCCAATTAACATCACAATACAATTCAATTGAAAACATAATCAATCAACCGACGACAAATCAAAATCAATTGCCATAACAAATCGGAATAATGGAAACAAATCGGATCGGATCTAAAACAAAAGAGGTAACAAAATTGATACGAGAGAGACCTGAAGAACAAGCAGCATAACTGGCCTCGAAGAGGTGGAATCCAGAGCTTCTTCTTCCAATACGAAAACCTAATTCTCTCTCGAGTCAGCGATGAAGAAATGATTCAGATGCGAGAGGAAGCTATTCTGAGATATGTGAGGAAGCGATTGTCACGACCCAAACTTCTATCGTGACCGGCGCACGAACTAAGACTAGTCCGGCAAGCCTAATGACAAATTTATCAAATAAGAATCAAGAAAGTTCCAAAGTGACATTTTTCTTCAAAGTAATATTGACTAAAATTTCGATAGGCTGTAATTGCAACGTTTCCAAAAAAAATCAAAATAAAACCTGATTTATAGCATACATCATCGGCCAGAGTTTCAAGAAACACATGTTTTTAAATTCATACATCCCAACTGAAATTTAAAACCTTGGCTGGAACCCATATATACTTCAAATAATTAAGTCACTAGGTTTGGTCTAGTGATGAGGGGTCTGAGTAATACGCTATAGGTACTGGATTCGATCCATAGCTCAATGTAAAACAAAAAAAAAACTTCCAATAAACTATCGGTGACTTTCATCGGTTGAAATTTTTGACTCTGCAATTTAACATGCTTTTGGGACGCATACCTCAAATAATTCCAAACATGTCTTCACTTTAAATAATAGCTTTATTTCGTAACAACTTTGCAGGTTCATCTAGTTCTAGATTTGAATAATATGTATCATATCAGTTATATTTATTTTCTACTGATTGGGATTTTAAAATTTCAATATACAGGATTTATCCCTCAATCCATCGGTATTTTTCCTCGGTTGAAACTTTTGTATCTGCATGCTAACCGGTTGTCTGGACTTATTCCTCAAACAATTTCAAACTTGTCTTCACTTGAAGAGATATACTTAAAGAATAATTACTTTTCAGGTATTTTAACTCTATTATGCTTCATTTTTGTGATATTTCTTTGTTTACTGTATTACTAATTGTGATTCTTGAATTTCAAGAATATAATTCTTTTCGTCCCACAATAAGTGTAGCCTATTTGATGGTTTTATATAGATTTAAAAAATATAAATAAAAGATAGAGAACTATGATTTTATAAATTATTTTAGAGTATCCTTAATATATTAAAACAAAAAACATGTTTACCACCTAAAGTAATACATGTGCCGCCCAACTCAACCAACTCTTCAGCTCCCCTACAATTTCACCTTCTATCTTTTTCTTTTTCTTTTTTATTTTATTTTCTTTTCCAATCTTTAAGTGATTAATGATTTAACTTAAAGTAAAATAAGTTTGGGTTAAATGTATTTTTATTCTCTATAAAATTACAAAATTTTAAGTTTAGTCCTAAAAAAAAAATTATTAACTCTTAGTCCCTATTTTTATTTTAGTCTTAATTGCATATTTAGTCCCTTATGTTTATTTTATGTTTCAATTTGGTTCCTTATGTTTACAAATTTTCAAGTTAGTTCCTTATGCTATTGATGTCAACATAAGTTCTTCCTTTTCATTAAATTTTGAGATAATTTTTTCTAACTTTTCGCTAAATTTTGAGTTAATTTTTTTTAAAACTTCCAAATAGTACCCTTCTAAGTTGTCTGCGTACGCAAATCTATTAGGAATGTAAACGATTTAAACAAAAATTTGACTAAAAGGACCAACTTGAAACTTTTTAAATATAAGAGACCAAATTGAAACATAAAATAAACACAAGCGACCAAATATGCATTTAAACCTTTATTTTATTTTGATTAATTTTTGGGACTAAAAGTATAATTTTTTGTAAAAAATTTTCAAAATTTGTATTGTTCTTATAAACTATAATACTATGAAGGATTAGAATTACTATTAAAATTTAATATGGACTAAATTACGTAATTTTGTATAGGGATTGAAAACATATTTAACCCAATAAATTTTTTGTCTTAAATATCTCAAAATTTGTTTTCAGTATCTATAAATTTTTTTAACAAGTTTAATTTGGTGTTTCAAATATTTTTCGTCAAGACTTTTGGTCTTAAAATATTTTTCGTCACGACTTTTGGTCCTTACTTTTTAGTCAACTTATGCATGACATTCGAAATTTAGAATTTTTTGCGGTCATATTTAGTACATTATAAAAATATAAAACTTAATTTTTTTTAACAAGTGATGAATTAAATATGAATTTTAAAATTTTTGTCACTTAACAAATCATATTTAATTCTTCTTTTTAACAAATAATCTAAATTTTTAAGGGAGAAAGTTTTACAATATCAAAGAAATTATATCAAAATAGCAAAGGAGTTTGTAGAAAAAGATAACATATGACGATCAAAAGAAAATTATACAGGAGAGAATGTTTCTTTTCAAGGGTCATACCACACATTGTTGATCTCCATAATTGCTTCTAATTTAATAATTTGATAGTTTGCTTGAAATAATGTTGATCTCCATTATTTTACAACTTAGTTAGATTTGTTATTAGGTTTTATACTTCCCTTCTCTATATGTATCTCTTTTGCAAAATTTTAAATTTTTTTAACAAGAGATAAATTAAATATGAAGTTTTTTTAATCTTTTTCCACATATAAATTCATAAATAATTCATTTAATGTTAAAAAAAATTAAATTTTTTTCAGAGATGTTCTTATAATAATATTATAAACATGGATACAAAAAATCATTCAAAAATATGAAAGTATACAAGAGTTTGATTAAAAGTAAGGACCAAAACGAATCATTGAATTAGGAGAACATGAATTTCGATTTCTGAGAGTAACATTTTTTAATAAAATGTTATTTATATTACGGTCGAACTCTAAATTACCAAATTTCTTCTCCTAAAAAACGGAGATTAAGAACAAAAAAATTGCCACCAATCTATTAACTTATTGAACATTATTTTTTTAATCCATAAACCATATGATTAGGATCTTCATAACTAGACTATTTTGAAATAAAAATATTATTTACAAATTCATAAATTTATAATTTCTATAAAAATAATAAACATATATTTGTAAAAAAAAATTTATAATATCTATGCATCGCACGGGTAGAAGTACTAGTATATTATAATTGTGTAAACTAAAATTACCGCGCTTCCTGTTAAAAGAAATGAAGTTATGGTTCGTAGTATATAGCATAAGCGTTTATGATGATAAGTGTTTATAAAAAATGTTTATTCCATTTGTATATTCTATATTTTCAAAATATAAAAAATGTTTTTTAATAAAGATTTACAATCTCTGGTGCTAGAAAGTCAAAAGTGTCGAATATAAACGGCATAAATGAAGGTGTGAAAACACAAGAAGGGGGGGTTGAATTGTGTTTTAGTCAAGTTTAAAACTTTTTAAAGTTCTTAACTTAACTACAACAGCAGCGGATAAATAACACAATAAAACAAGTTAAGAGAGAGAGAGAGATCACACAAGCAATTTATACTGGTTCCTCTCACAAAACGAGAGTAGTCCAGTCCCCTTGCACTTCCAAGGGATTTCACTATAATCACACAAGATTACAACTGCTCAAGCACACAAGCAAGAGACTTCTCAACAATGCTCAAGCACACAAGCTTAAGACTTCACACTTAAGCACACAAGCTTAAGTTACCTCAAGTACTAGATATAATAAAGTAATGGAAAGTATACAACAGCTCTTAGTCAGAACCTAGAAGAACAAATACTAAATATTTGAACTAAAAGTGCAACAACACAGTTCAGAGGTTCAGAGCTTTGTATGAGGAATTCAGAGTTTGTTTGTACGTGATAATAATCCTTGATCAATAATTGTGTATACAACTGATTCCTTTAGTATATATACGACTAGAAAAAAGTCGTTGCAAAGAAGACCGTTGAAGTAGATAATCTTTTGTCTTCAAGCAGCCTGTCTTGATGCAGTTTGGTTGTATCCAAAACTAAGTAAGAGTTTCAGGTACTTTGACTACTGCAGAGAAGACTTTCCTTATTCAGCTAACACAACTGATGACCCACGTTCTCAAAAGAGGACAGACAGAAGGAGATTAGCTGTTCTGATCAGGCTTGAAAGGTCCTTTTCTTCATTGGTAGAAGAGTTGACTTGCAAAAGAGAATCTTTACAAACTTCAAGAAGATCATCAGAGTTTGATGAAGCTAAGACCTTAAGAAGTTCTGAAGACTTTATCGTCTGAAGTCTACAACTTCTGAGCGCTTACAAACTTCTGAAATCCTTATCTTCTGATCATTAATCAGAGCTTAATTGAATCTAAGTCCTGCACACTTAAATTAAATTTTTAGTCCTTCCAATTGTTTATTAATACTTTGTTATCATCAAAACCTTAATAGATTTAGGGGCAAACATTTTTAAATCAATTTTGTTCCAACAATCTCCCCCTTTTTGATGATGACAAACATAAGTATTAATTGACAATTGTTGTTAAATCAACTTATCATGTTTCTCTTAGGTTTGTGAGGTTTGCAAGCTCCCCCTAAGATTGATACTCCTTAAAGCCAAAGCTTTAAGTTTTATCCATGATATTTTAATTTAGTATAAGATTAAGATAATTTGGAATGAAATAAATTTTCATATCTTTCTTCAGAGTGAGAGGTTTGCAAGCTCTCCCCCTAAGTCTCATAAGGCTAAGTTAAAATTGCACTCTTAACTTATCCTTACTTATAAAATTTATTTCAGTTTCAACTAACTTAGTCTCCACATTGAAATACGTAAAACAACTTAAAAGTAACAACTTTTAACTTAACGGATAAAAGCGAGAGCGTGGTTTCAGCTTTGAAACTTATCACTTATCAATTAATGCGTAACTACTCCCCCTTTTGTCATTATCAAAAAGTAAAAAAAAATTATATAACCAAGACCGTGAAAGAAGAAGAGTGGTTGTTACAAAGGTGAATTTATTTCAAAAACAAAAAACAACGCGCTCAAAGGTTTATAAAAGGTGAACGAGTTAACATGCATTCTTCACATAAAAACAAGAATAAACGAGTATATCAAGAAGGATCAAGAAGAATGAGAAGGTTTAGTTCACGTATCGCAGAGTTTCGGAGAAAGAAAGAAGAAGAGAAACGCGAAAAAGATGAGAAAAATAAAGAAGACGACAAGAAACCACAAGATGCTGAGATTATAATCATCTCATCAGATTCTGAAGCTGAAGAGAATGAAGATGATGCTGACTATGTTGAGTTCTTGGCTGGCTATGTTCCAGAAGAAGAACAAGAAGAAGAAGAAGAGCAAAACCCAGATCCCATAGAAATTTCATCAGAGGATGCTGAGGAGAAATCTGAGATTTCTTCTGAGTATTATCCATCTGACTAGGATTAGGTTGTCTTTTTCTTTTTACCAATGTACTCAACATTGTTAGATCATTAATAAAAATTTTCTTTTAAATTCATCTTGTGTTCTTATGTTCTTGTTTATCAAAGAAAAGATTAGCACACAAAAAAATATAACAAACCACATAACTAAGTTAAAAACCAAAATAAAAATTGTTCAGAAGATAAATATCATGAAAGACATAAAGTGCAAAGAATCCTAAGGTTTCTTGAGAAAGGCTAAGAACTGGTCAAATTTGTCATTCAGAGACCCCACGTTGGAAACTAGACCATCCACTTTAGATTCCAAATTGAGGTGAGCTGTCCTTTGCCTTTCCAAACTTTCTTGTTGTTCCCTCAGAGCTTCTTGAAAAATCTGCAGGTGATCTACAACCACAGGTGCTTGATCTTCAACCAAAGGTGTCTTGCCTTTATCAGAGGAGGGTTCACCTTCCTCTGGATAATCAATCATCAGGATATCAGCATCTGGAGCATCCTCTTGGTTCAGCTCAGGGATTTCTTCAGCAAGTCTTGCAGCAGCTTCAGCTAGACGTTCATTCTCAAACCGTTGATCCTCAAGACTCTTGAAAAGCTTAGAATCCACCCAGCATTCCTTAAAAACGGACATGTGCCTCGTAGTAGCAGCAATAGCAGCAAGCTTAGCACGCTCATGCTCTTCATGGTTAAACCCAGTCAGTCGTTTCACACTAGCTCTTGCTAAGCTGTCCTTCAGCAATTGTACCAAATCCAAATCCCGTTGCCCAATCGCAGTCTTGATCTCATCACCCATTGCATCCAGAGCTTTGCAGATTTTAGCCTTAATAAGTGACACCTCCAAATCCACATCAGAGGGACACACGAAAAACCTGTCCTGAATATGGGATAACCTAAGTAAATCATCATACAGCTGATTGGAGAGGTTACCAAAAGGGTCAGAGGATGAGGGTGAGATATTGGGAATGGTAGAGAGTTTTGATGGTTCATTAGCAGGGTTGTTAATGATAACAACTTCTGCTTCTGAAGGGTTAGGGGCACAAGTATGAATGCTTGGTTTAGGATTGGGTTCAGGAGTTGATTCAGAGGAAGAGATGTCAGATGTTGATTCAGGATAAATGTGTTCAGGTGATGGTTCAGGAGATTTGTGTTCAGTGGTTGGTTCAGGAGATTTGTGTGGAGAGGGTTGTTTGGTGGGAGAGGTTTGTTCAGCAGTTGGAACATCTGGTTGAGGTTCAGATGGTGGAATGTCAGGTGATTGCTTTTGTGGTTGAGGTTGAGGTAGATGTGATTTTGGTTTAGGAGGTGAGGAAGATTTGTGGGTTTCATGAGTAAGAGGTTGATTATTGAGAGGGTCAGGGTTGAGGTGTTTTTCGAGTTCAGAAAGTGGGTTATCAGAAGGTGAAATATTGGGAAGAATAGTTCTAAGTGGTTTAGTAAACCCTAATCCAATTTCAGCTTCGTTAAAGATGTACTTAGGAGACTTACCTTTGGGATCAGGAACTTGTTTCTGATGCATCCTAGTACTCAGAGTTTCTTCATCAGACTCAGTTTCTGAATCAGATTGAGATTCAGAAGAGTCACTATCTTCACTTTCTTCTTCATCATCAACAATAATAGGCTTCTTTGATGAAGTTGCAGCAGCTTTTCCAGACACGTCTTCATGTTTCCTTTTTGTTCTTTGCTCAGCAATAGCTTCTTCTACCTTAACCTTCTTCTGAGCCAGAAGATCTGGTTTTTCTTGTTCAGCTTTCCTCTTAGGTTTCCTCTTAGGATTATACATGTTTACAGGAGCTGGATGGACCATACTCCTATCAACAGTATACCCTTCTTTCCTAAGAACTTCCAGATAATCTTGGATGATGTGCTCAGCATCCATTTCAGAGATTACTGGGTAACCATCCACATACAAGCGATCTTCAAGACTGGCTGTAAATTCTTGTGTAGGTTGAACCAACTTTGATGAGATGATACGCATCTTGGTTAGAAAACTTGCATTCAGAATCTCAGGAGTGAACTTCTTTTCCACAAGTTCTGGATGGAATTTCTTCAGATTCTGAACAACATGACCTTGATAAAGAAGGTCTGAGAGTAATCTTGGATAAACTATGGCTGTTTCCTCTGAGATTTGCTTGAAAAGATTGCTTCACAGATCCTCTCAAAGAAATATTCTCCTAGATTCACTTTCATTCCTTTCAGAAGGAAGAAGATCAAGTGACGATGAGTCCAGGAGATTGTATCAGTACCACCAACTCTTGGACTGATAGCAGCTAGTATGATCTTGAACAGCACTCTGCAGACATCAGTCAAACCCTTGACTTTACCCTTCAGTTTCAGATCTGTACATATCAGAGCCAGAAGATCATCTCTGTACCTTGTGTCCTTCTCAAAAATATCTAACTCTATCCCAGAGTTATCCAAGGCAAGCAAAGCGTTGAAATGAATAGGAGAGAAAGCCAGATTCATACCACAGATATTTGACCTAATCTGTTTTCCAGTGAACTCCAGTAAACCCATTTCTTTCCTAGATTTACCTTTTAAACTAGGATTTCTTTCAATAGCAGCAAGTTCTTCCTGCTTAGCTTCAACCTTATCAAAAACCTTAGCTTTCATCCAGAATTTCTTCAAGAGATCTAGGTAAATAGGACCATTAAGCATGTTGAAGTACTTATCCCAACCTTGAGTGGAGAAGTATCGTTTCACATCGAACCCATTTGCCTTCAAACTATCAAAGTCTATCATCTTCTCAGAGAGAAAGATGAGCTCAGATTCTGGAAACTCCATTTCGTTCCCAACGATTTGAAGATTTCTAAACATGAACGGAGGAATTTTTGTTGTTGAAGAAGATGAAGAACCGGCCATGATGGAGTTTAGGTAAGGGTAGGAACTAATGAGAGAGAAAGAAAATTTTGTTGAAGGTTTAGAGAGAAAAGAAAGTGTAGGTTGTGAAAGTGAGAAGTGTGCAAGTGTATTGTGTAAGTTTTATTTAAATGCACACAGTTAACACGAAAATAGCAAATTTGGGAAGTTACGCTAATTGACAGAAAGTTGAATACCAAAAATCATCATTAACCACCCACTACCTGACACACGTAGACCACGTGCAGAAATTTACTCGGTAACTGTTATTTTAATGGACAACTGTTCAGTAGCGAATACTAAACGTTTCCCACTTAAATAGTTCAGAGCCTCTGAGATATTTAAAATTCTCTATCAGAGTTAAGTACTTCAGAGCTTGTGTTTCAGATGTTCTGAATCATAAGTTCTGATATACATAACCTCTTACACTTTAATTGCCAAAAAAAATTTTCATTCAGAGATTGAAAACATGTTCAGATGTTTCTTTATAAAATCAAATCTTTCAACAGGTAAGGCTTTAGTAAATATGTCAGCCCATTGATTTTCAGTATCAACAAACTTAATATCTATAATGCCTCTCTGAACATAATCTCTGATAAAATGGTGTTTGATTTCAATATGTTTGGCTCTAGAGTGTAAAATAGGATTTTTAGATAAATGAATGGCTGCAGTATTATCACAATATAAAGGAATATTGTGACTCCTTACCTGATAATCTTCTAACTGATATTTTAGCCAGAGTAGTTGTGTGCAACACTTAGCTGCTGAAATGTATTCTGCTTCTGCTGTAGACAAAGCTATAGTAGTTTGTCTCTTACTAGCCCAGGAGATAAGGTTTTCACCAACAAATTGACAATTGCCACTTGTGGATTTTCTTTCAATTTTATCTCCAGCATAGTCAGCATCACAGAATCCATTTAGCACATAATCATTGGATTTCTTATAGAGAAGTCCAAGATTAGTTGTTCCTTTCAGATACCTAAAGATTCTCTTTACAGCAGTAAGATGAGACTCTCTAGGATCTGACTGGAATCTTGCACATAAGCAGACACTGAATAAAATATCTGGTCTAGAGGCTGTCAGATAGAGTAAGGAACCAATCATACCTCTGTAGACCTTTTGATCTACTTTTCCTTCATCTTCTGACTTGCTCATGTTGGTAGTTGAATGCATAGGAGTGTTCATTATCTTGCAGTCATCTAGGTTGAATTTCTTCAGAAGTTCCTTGGTATATTTTGATTGATGAACATAAGTTCCTTCCTTCTTCTGATTGATTTGAATTCCCAGAAAGAATTTCAATTCTCCCATCATGCTCATTTCAAATTCATCCTGCATTATCTTAGAAAAATTCTTGCACAAGGAAGCATTAGTTGAACCAAAGATAATATCATCAACATAAATTTGAATGATTAAAATGTCTTCTTTGGTTGTTTTTCTAAAGAGTGTGCAGTCAACCTTCCCTTTCTCAAAACCCTTTTCAAGAAGGAAATTACTGAGTCTATCATACCAAGCTCTTGGAGCTTGTTTCAGACCATACAGTGATTTTTTCAATTTGAAAACATGTTCTGGGTTTGAGATATCTTCAAAACCAGGAGGTTGCTTAACATACACTTCTTCAGAAATAAAACCATTTAAGAAGGCACTCTTAACATCCATCTGATACAGAGTTATTCCATGATTAACAGCATAAGATAGAAGTAACCTGATTGCTTCAAGTCTAGCAACTGGTGCAAAGGTTTCAGTATAGTCAATCCCCTCTTGCTGACTATAACCTTGCGCAACCAATCTAGCCTTGTTTCTTACCACTTCACCTTGTTCATTCAGCTTGTTTCTGAATACCCATTTTGTTCCAATAATGTTCTTGTGTGAAGGTTTGGGCACTAAAGTCCATACATCATTCCTTTGAAATTGATTCAGCTCTTCTTGCATGGCTACAATCCAAGCATCATCTTTCAGAGCTTCATCAATCTTTGAAGGTTCCATCATTGAGATAAGACCAACTAGAGATTCCTCATTTCTCAGTTGAGATCTTGTCTTCCTTGGACTATCCTTGTTGCCTAAGATCAGTTCCTCTGGATGTGATGATTTGTATTTGAAGGTATTTCTTGGGGGCTCATCATCTTCAGACTCATCAACAGCAAGTTCAGGAGTTGCTTCAGTTCTTTGTTGTTCAGAGTCTGTGGGAACTGTTATGTTCAGAGGTTCTTCAGAGAATGGATGTTCTGAGTAGTTTGGAATATCTGAATACTGATCCTCTGATACCTGAAATCTAGACAAACCTTCCACAAGCTCTGACACTTGGTCAGGCTCTTTGTCATCAAATTTGACATGCATAGTTTCTTCCACAGTATGTGTTTCAGAAATATACAGTCTGTATGCTTTTGAGCGTTCAGAATATCCTATAAAGATACCCTTATAACCTCTAGCATCAAATTTCTTTAGATGGACTTTGTTGTTTAAGATGTAACAAGTACATCCAAACTGATGAAAATAAGAAATGTCAGGCTTTCTTCCTTTGAACAGTTCATAAGCAGTTTTGTTCAATTTAGATCTGATATAGATTCTATTTTGAACATAACATGCTGTGTTTACAGCTTCTGCCCATAAAAATTTTGCTACATTAGTTTCATGCATCATGGTTCTGGCCATTTCTTGTAGAGTTCTATTCTTCCTTTCTACAACCCCATTTTGTTGAGGAGTTCTAGGAGAAGAGAATTCATGCAAGATGCCATATTTTTCACAAAAGTTTTCAAAAGGTTCATTTTCAAATTCTCCACCATGATCACTTCTAACTTTTAAAATAGTGTAGCCTTTTTTATTTTGAATTTGTTTGCAGAAGATGCTAAACTCATCATAAGCTTCATCTTTTGTTCTTAGGAATTTTACCCAAGTCCATCTACTGTAATCATCAACAATTACTAATCCATACTTCTTTCCATTGATAGAGGCAGTGTGAACTAGCCCAAAAAGATCAATGTGAAGAAGTTCCAATGGTCTTGAGGTAGAAACAATGTTCTTAGGTTTAAAAGATGATTTTGTAATTTTTCCTTTTTGACAAGAACCACAAAGTGTGTTTGAGTGATATTTGATTTTTGGTAAACCTCTGACAAGGTCAAGCTTGCTAAGCTTAGAGATTAAGCTCCAGTTAGCATGGCCTAACCTCTTATGCCAGATCCATTTTTCTTCACTCAAGGTCAAAAGACACATCACTTTTTGTTCATTCAAGTCAGAAAGATTAATTTTATAAACATTGTTCTTTCTCAGACCTTTGAATATAATGGAGTTATCAGATTGTTTAGACACAGTACATGATTCCTTATTAAAGACAACTACATAACCATTGTCGCAAAATTGACTTATGCTCAATAAGTTATGTTTGAGTCCATCTACTAACCAAACATCATTAATAGATAGAGAAGAATTACCTACTGTACCTGTACCTATTATCTTTCCTTTTTGATTACCTCCAAAGCCAACAGATCCTCCTTCTTTCATAGTCAGCTTAGAAAATAGTTGTTTGTCACCAGTCATATGCCTTGAACATCCACTATCCAGATACCATGAGTGATTCATGATACTTCTTTGAGTGGCAGGCTGTATGAGAAACAACTTTAATCATTGCGGTAGAACTCTTCATCACAGTTAATGATAAAGTCATCCCAGTATTCTTCCTCTTCATTTTTCAAGTTCTGATTTTTAACTTGAGAACTTGTCAGCCATTTGTCTAGGACATAAGCCCTTCTTCCTTTGCATAGGACTTGTTTCCATACTCTAGGTAGGACATATCCTTTCCTAGTTGGTAAATCTGAATGATACATTATTTCAGCTTTTGGTACCCATCTTCTGGGTCCACGCTTGTTAGTCCACAAATGCTTACTATGTTGTCTAGTGTTAGAGAAAGATATTGGTTTGGAATAATAACCTTTTTGAAACCTTTTCTTTGTTTGAAATCTGTTATTATTCCAGGATTTGAATTGTTTATGATTCCAGGGTTTGTATTTATCACCAATCCCATGTTCTGATTGATTATATCTACTAACTCTAGAATCATAAATAATCTGAGTCCTGTACTTCATCTGAGATTTGGAGTTTGAATTTTTTCTTTTAAAAACTTCTGATTTTTTAGATTGACTAGCTTCAGGTACTGAAGTTCCTTTGGATCCAGAATTTGAAGTCTCAGATGTTGAAGCTTTCAGAACATCTGAACTAATGTTCTCAGGTTCTGAACAACTTCTATCTTCTGAACTTTTCTTTCCAGATCCTGAGGCACTTGGTTCCTCTGAGCTGTCAGCTTCTAAATCGCTCAGATCATCATTGTCATTTTGACCAATACCAGGATTCTTTCCCTCTTCACTTGATGGAACAACATAATAAACCCAAGATTTTCCAACCTTTTTGGCAAAGGTCTTTAGCTTTGAATATGTTCTACCATATTCATAGCCAAGTCTTTCTCCTCTATGTCTCAAAACATTATAAATTCTATTAGCAGCTTTGCTCTTCCCAAGGTTGAGATGCACAAACTGTTGAAGAGCTATTTCCTGCTCATCAATAGGTTTGTGACAAACAGCACAACCCTTTTCAAAGTCATTTACTCTATTCAGAGTTTCTTGATACAGACCTTGAAAATGTTCTGCTTGTTCAGTCAGAGTGTTAAGCTTTTCTTGTAAAACTTTTTGTTTACTTAACACTCTGAGATGTTTCTCAATGACCTTGTTAAGTGCAGTTATAAGTTGAGATTTAGAACAGTTAGAAAATACCTCATCTGTTACTTCTGAATCTGATTCTGATTCATCCTCTGAGTCTGCATCTGAGTCAGTTGAAGCCATCAGGGCTAGATTTGCCTCTTCTTCTTCCTCAACTTCTTCCTCAGTTGATAGCTCTTCAAAAGTAGCCATCAGACTCTTTTTCAATTTGCTCTTGAATTGTTGCTTCTTTGAGCTGTATCTTTTGCTTTTGTCTTTAGCAGACATTTCTGGACAGTCAGCAATAAAGTGTCCTGGCTTCTTACAGTTGAAGCAGTTCTTCTGATCATCCTTTTTGCTGACAAAATTTCTGGAGCTGTTACCTCTGAAATTTCTTTTGTTAAATAAAGCAAACTCATCTTCACCCATTTCCTCCTCTTGACCATCTGCAGAAGATTCCTCTTCAATGTCAAGAAGCTGAGTCTTAAGAGCTTTAGAAGGAGTCCTAGTTGACTGTAAAGCCACAGACTTGGACTTCTTCTTAGCTTCTGAATCAGCATTCAGAACCATCTCATGGCTTCTGAGATTGCTTATCAGAGCCTCAAGACTCAGAGTCTTGAGATTTTGAGCTTCCTCTATTGTAGTGACCTTAGGTCTCCAAGCAATAGGAAGACTTCTCAGAATCTTCTGAACATGGTCATAGGTGGAATAACTTCTCTTAAGAGCTTTAAGACCAGATACAAGGATTTGAAACCTTGTAAACATAGTCTCAATGTTTTCATCTTGTTGCATCGTGAATAGTTCATATTGCCTTATCAAGAGACTAGCCTTAGCCTCTTGAACCTTTTCATTACCATCATAGGTAGCACACATAGAATCAAAGATAGATTTAGCAGTAGACTTGTTCTCTATTTTGACATAATCTTCATGTCTAATAGCACCAACAACAATGTCCTTTACTCTATGATGCTTAGTGTAGGTTTTTAAGTTAGCTGGTGTGAGTAACTTTCTATGCTCAATGGACAATCTTCCATGTTCATTTAAGTTTTCAAAAGTTACTCCCAGCTCAACCAAATCCCACAACTCATGATCAATAGCAGTAATATTGCTATACAGTCTTTCCTTCCACCACTCAAATAATGATGCATCACCATTGAATATAGGGGCTTTCCTATTGCCACTGTGTTCATGTGATTCATTACTTAAGTAGTCAAAACCAAAAGCATTTCTAGGACCACCACCAGCACCACTGGCATCACTGGCTTCACCAGTTGTTCTAGTGCTACTATCGTCTCCTCCAGACATAGTGTTCTCACAAGATCTTTACTGTCTCACTGTTAAGTGAAAGTAACAGACCAGAGCTCTGATACCAATTGAAGGTGTGAAAACACAAGAAGGGGGGGTTGAATTGTGTTTTAGTCAAGTTTAAAACTTTTTAAAGTTCTTAACTTAACTACAACAGCAGCGGATAAATAACACAATAAAACAAGTTAAGAGAGAGAGAGAGAGAGAGATCACACAAGCAATTTATACTGGTTCCTCTCACAAAACGAGAGTAGTCCAGTCCCCTTGCACTTCCAAGGGATTTCACTATAATCACACAAGATTACAACTGCTCAAGCACACAAGCAAGAGACTTCTCAACAATGCTCAAGCACACAAGCTTAAGACTTCACACTTAAGCACACAAGCTTAAGTTACCTCAAGTACTAGATATAATAAAGTAATGGAAAGTATACAACAGCTCTTAGTCAGAACCTAGAAGAACAAATACTAAATATTTGAACTAAAAGTGCAACAACACAGTTCAGAGGTTCAGAGCTTTGTATGAGGAATTCAGAGTTTGTTTGTACGTGATAATAATCCTTGATCAATAATTGTGTATACAACTGATTCCTTTAGTATATATACGACTAGAAAAGAGTCGTTGCAAAGAAGACCGTTGAAGTAGATAATCTTTTATCTTCAAGCAGCCTGTCTTGATGCAGTTTGGTTGTATCCAAAACTAAGTAAGAGTTTCAGGTACTTTGACTACTGCAGAGAAGACTTTCCTTATTCAGCTAACACAACTGATGACCCACGTTCTCAAAAGAGGACAGACAGAAGGAGATTAGCTGTTCTGATCAGGCTTGAAAGGTCCTTTTCTTCATTGGTAGAAGAGTTGACTTGCAAAAGAGAATCTTTACAAACTTCAAGAAGATCATCAGAGTTTGATGAAGCTAAGACCTTAAGAAGTTCTGAAGACTTCATCGTCTGAAGTCTACAACTTCTGAGTCTCACGATCTTCTGAGCGCTTACAAACTTCTGAAATCCTTATCTTCTGATCATTAATCAGAGCTTAATTGAATCTAAGTCCTGCACACTTAAATTAAATTTTTAGTCCTTCCAATTGTTTATTAATACTTTGTTATCATCAAAACCTTAATAGATTTAGGGGCAAACATTTTTAAATCAATTTTGTTCCAACAATAAAAAGTGTTATTTGTCGGAGCATGCTTTTTCATGTTAGGCCATTGATGACGGATCGTCACAATCTCTAATCCATGCCTATTTTAGCAACATTAAATGCATTTTAGTAGGTTTTAAGCAATAAATGTAAGAGAAATCTATTCATAAGCATGATTACTTGTTTTGCAAGAAAACAGGAAAAATTGCAGGAAATTGCTGATTTTCACTACGCTGGGGGCGTAACCCATCACGCGCCGCGTGATGGAGATCACAGGGAGCCAAGTTTTCACCATGATCACGCGCGGCGTGATGCCTGACCACGCGCGGCGTGAAGCTTTGATCAGAATTGGATTGCTCTCTGACTTGATCACGCGCGGCGTAGCACTGACCACGCGCGGTGTGAAGAAAGGAAAGACAACTGCGCCGGGGGCGTGGAGCTATCACGCGCGGCGTGAAGATTGCAGAGTTGAAGATCAGAGACCTCAGATTTGATCACGCGCCGCGTGATACCGTTACACGCGCGGCGTAGTTGAAGGATTTGCAACCACGCGTGGCGTGATAGATCTGGCGCGCGGCGTGGTTGCGATCATTATATAAGGATTCTGCATTTTCTGTTAAAGGGGTTGGAAAATTCTGCAACATTCATCTATTTTCTGATTTTGGAAGCATCAAGATCCAGATCAAGGACTCCACAGGATAGCTCCGAGCACCTCAATAGCATGGATTCTCAAGCCATGAAGTTGAAGCTAGGACGCGAACGAAGCAACATGAGGAGCTAAGCTTCTTTTGGAGGTAGGATCTAGGATAGTCTAGGATGTAGATGAATCATTTGTAATCTGCTATACTGTAAGAATTTACTCTGTTCATGGTGTTGACTTAATGCAAATCGATTCTTAATGCTTTGTAATCCTTCATTAGTGTTATAATGATTTCGAGTTAAGTCACGTGCGAGAGTATTGATTTAATGTCTGAACTGAATTGCATTGAGCACTCGAGTGTTTCCGGTCGAGAGATTGAGACATAGAATGTAGCGAACGATCGACGCGCTTTCTTATCATTCGTTGTAGGTAGCTTACACCCGAGAGATCGGGGGAGTATCGACAACGAATAGAGTGGATTTTGACAAGAGATTGCGATTCACTAATTTGTTGATCTAGTTGTGAACACCTGAGTAGATTCCTATGATATGGTAGATTGCATGTGATTTAGCTATAGACTAGGTGATTCCGATGATTCTACCTCGCTTTTCCACTTATCACAAAGCACATTTTCTAACAATTCATCACTCAACGTACCCCCAATTTATGTGTATTTCTTGCATAATGTTTATGAACACTATTAGACTAGTTTGATCACACAATCCCTGTGGATCGATATTTTATTACTACGTGGCAATTCGTACACTTGCGAAAATTATCCATCAGCCATTTAGATTAAAATTATTGAATAGTACTTCCTCCGTCCCAAAATATAAGAGTCAGTTTGACTAATTCACGTATGTCAACTCACAATTTTGATCACTAATATCTTTAATTCTCTATTAGTAAAAATTATAAAAACTTGATATTTTAAAAATACTCATCAAAACAAATCAAACAAGATCTTATATGATAATATTTATATCTATATATTATTGAAAAAATATGATCAAAGCAAAATAAATGAATAGTATCATTTAGTCAAATGAGCTCTTATATTTTGGGATGGAGGAAGTATATATTTACTCGCCGGCATAAAACACAATTACCACTCTCTTTTTTTTTTGGTACATAAAACACAATTACCACTTTATTAATGACAAATGTGGCTCATAATACTAATGTGTCTCATAATATTAGGTAGTAGAGTTTAATTGATATGCACCAACGGTGTAAAATAGTTTTGCACAATCGTCCAATAAATAAACATTATTTTGTCATGTCATATCAAAAAAGTGGGGTGATGTGACGGAAAACATAGTTGATATTGATTGACAGTGTAAAATTATGTATGTTTAAATTAATATTTTAAAATTTGATTCAGCCATTCAAATTGGAATTTTTTCACCTAACACACAAAAAACAAAAAAAAAAGGGATTTTCTCGAGGTTGATTAGAATTGAATCCTCTCCTTCACCAAAGTCTCCTTCTCTCTCCTTCTCCAAATTTTCATCCTTGGAAAAAATCACTAATATTTTAAAAAAATCACTGATATTAAAGCAATTGCTAGTTTCTGCCATTCTTCCTCCAATCCATTGCATCTTCCTTCTTTGAACATGGTTATTTTTTCTAAGACTCAAAATTGATGTCGCTTTTCTTATACGAGTAATGTCTCTTTGCTTATTACCAACAAGATAATATTTTTTTATTTTTTTTGAAAACTTGGTATCCGACTCTAAGACACACTAAACCAAGAAGATAATTATAATCATACTGCATTTTATTCATTTTCAGGTCCAATACCCGAGGACATTCACTATCTTGATCAACTTGAGATTCTCAATTTGAAAAAAAACGACCTTAGTGGATCTATTCCATCCAAACTCCTCAACATGTCATCACTGACATTCTTGCAGCTTGAAGAAAATCACCTCTCAGGCATAATTCCATCAAATATGGGATATAGCCTTCCTAACTTGCAAGTGCTACACTTGAATGACAACAGTTTTGTTGGAAATATTCCAAAAACAATATTCAATTCTTCTAAGCTCATTGAATTTCAATTAAATAACAATGCATTCAATGGAACTCTGCCCAATAATGCTTTTGGAAATTTAAGGTTCCTCGAAGCAATTCTCATACTTAACAACAATTTGACAATAGATGATTCTCTTCAATTTTTTACTTCCTTGTCAAATTGTAGATATTTAAAATATCTAGAACTATCATTGAATCCTATACTTTCCAGTCTTCCTAAATCTATTGGAAACTTAACTTGCAACCAATTTGGGGCAGATTCATGTGGAATTGTTGGTAATATTCCCTTAGAAGTTGGTAACATGAGCAACTTGCTATATTTATCACTAAACGGGAATAATAATATAAATGGACCAATACCTGCTACATTCAAAGGGTTACAAAAACTTCAGGTATTAAATCTTGCAAACAATGGACTAGAAGGATCATTTATTGAGGAGATTTGTAAAATTGAAAGTTTGGGTGAGTTGTATCTACAAAATAATAAGCTTTCTGGAATTTTACCAATGTGTTTGGGGAATATGACCTCTCTTATAAAGATACACATAGGGTCTAACAGTTTGAACTCTCGATTACCTTCCTCTCTTTGGAGTCTTAAAGATATATTAGAAGTAAATTTGTCATCTAATGCATTCATTGGTAATCTTCCACCTGAGATTGGGAATTTGAGAGCAATTATACTATTAGATCTATCCAGAAATCATATTTCAGGCAACATTCCTGCAACCATCGGTTCTGTAATAACTTTGCAGAATCTCTCCTTAGCGCATAACAAACTGATGGGATCAATTGCCACATCATTTGGTGAAATGGTAAGCTTGATATCCTTGGACTTGTCCCAAAATATGCTAACAGGTGTTATTCCAAAATCCTTACAATCACTTTTGTATCTTCAAAACATCAACTTGTCATATAATAGATTACAAGGAGAGATTCCTGATGGTGGACCATTCAAAAAGTTCACAGCTCAGTCATTTAAGCATAATGAAGCACTGTGTGGAAATCCTCGCCTCCAAGTACCTCGGTGTGGTAAACAAGTTAAGAAAAGGTCAATTTCAAAGAAGTTATTACTCAAATTCCTAATTCCTATACTTGTGTCGACCTTTTTGCTTGTTGCATGCATTATACTTGTAAAACATAATAAAAGGAAAAAAGTTGAAAATACTCCTGAAAGGGGTTTATCAACTTTAGGAGCTCCAAGAAGAATATCCTATTATGAACTTGTGCAAGCAACTAATGGATTCAATGAGAGTAACTTACTTGGAAATGGGGGATTTGGCTCTGTGTATCAGGGAAAGCTTCCTGATGGTGAGATGATCGCAGTTAAAGTAATTGATTTGCAGTCAGAGGCAAAATCAAGGAGCTTTGATGCAGAATGCAATGCAATGAAAGAACTACGACATCGAAATCTGGTTAAGATTATCAGTAGTTGTTCAAATCTTGATTTCAAAGCACTGGTGATGGAGTTCATGTTGAATGGAAGTGTGGACAAATGGTTATATTCATATAACTATTGTTTAAATTTCTTACAAAGGTTAAACATAATGATAGATGTTGCATCTGCATTAGAATATCTCCATCATGTTTGTCAAAAAAAAAAAATATCTCCATCATGGTTCTTCAGTTCCAGTGGTTCATTGTGATCTAAAGCCCTCTAATGTGTTGCTGGATGAAAATATGGTTGCACATGTTAGTGATTTTGGTATTGCAAAACTCATGGATGAAGGACAATCTAAAACACATACTCAGACTTTGGCTACTATTGGATACCTTGCACCAGGTTATTTCTTCTCTATGTTTTGAGTCATAAACAATCTATTTTCTATCTAGTAACAAGTTGACAATTATTAAATTGGTTGTTTAAATTTAGACATTTTTATTATATTTAAGAATATTTGATAACTAGTAGTGTATATATATTAAAATGCAGAGTATGGATCTAGAGGAATTGTTTCTGTCAAAGGAGATGTATACAGCTATGGAATTATGCTAATGGAAATCTTCACAGGAAAAAAACCAACAGATGATATGTTTGTTGCAGAGCTAAGTTTGAAAACATGGATCTGTGAATCATTGCCTAATTCAATTATGGATGTCTTGGATTCTAATTTAGTCCAACAAAATGGGGAACAAATCATTGACATATTGACTTACATGTCATCTATTTTTGGTTTAGCCCTGAACTGCTGTGAAGATTCACCCGAAGCAAGAATTATTATGGCAGATGTTACTGCGTTGCTAATCAAAATCAAGACTTCGGTTCTTGGTGCAAATAGGGCCTAGCTATTTTCATCTGTTCAAGTCGGGTTTTAACTCGTTGGAATGTTTTTAATATTGCTTTTGGATTGATGTCTTGCTAGTTTTTCCTTTCAATTTTCTTAATTGTTGTATGAAATTGAAGTACATTATTTTTTCTCAATAAATTTCCTTTTGCTTTTAGAAGAATCAACTAGTGAATGAGGTTCACCATTTATGCAGTATCCCATGTCAATATATTTCCTAAAAACATTGAAGTTTGGATTTTGAAATTTTATGGTAAATTTGTGCTTCTTCTTTTGACTCTTTTTTAGTGAATTGTGTTGAAGAAACACAATCATTGTTTCTTCTGAATTTTATACTCCCTCTGAAGGTAGAGGACAAGGCTAACGTAATGGCAGTAAAGTTTGTATGTATTGCGGGAAATTTGTTCACACTGTTGAAACTTGTTACAAGAAGCATTGAAGATTGTAAAAGTGATTGGTTCTCTATGTTTTGCCTCTAGAAATCATGGTCTTACTTCAGCTTAACGTGACTTTCTTTCACACATATGACTTGAATAATTGTTGAAGTTTGAATGGTTTTTCCGCAGAGGCAAATAATGTCTTTTATCTCAGTTTCTATTAATGTTAGCTTAGCTAGACTTGTATGTTGAGTGTTAGTGAACATGATGATTTGGCTAATTCCATGGTACATTATGTCAAAGATAGTTAGAGTTTGTTGGTGTTAGTTAATTAGTTAGAAATTAGTTATAGTTGGTTACTCAATTAGTTAGTTAATTGAGTCCTATAAATAGAACACTAATGTACATATTTTTACTATCATTTTTAATCAATCAAATATGATCTATGAACTTTTACCTCATGAGCATGACTATGCTCTCTTCCTATCTATGGCACCATGATCCTATGATTCTTGACACGTTACATAAGCTTTGATTGTAAACTTGATCTAGTGAGAGAAATACTGAAGGAATGCAATACTGCAATAATGTAATAACCAAGTAGAAAAAACTTTACCTAGCAATAAAAAAAGATTATTACAGTTTTGCTAGAATAATGCATATATTATTTAATTAAGTAGATTTGCCTAGTAAGAAGGAATTTGGTCTAGTTAAACTCCTTATGACTATGAGGATCAAATAAATCATCATACTTAATTTAAAGCGTGAGAGAATAAATAGATCACCAGAACATTAATTAGGAACTCCTTATGACTATGCATCAACCATGGTCGACGTTTTATTATTTTAATATCAAATCCATTAGTTACTTGAAAAAACTACAACATCGACCCGTGCGGTGCACGGGTCTGATTAGCTATATAAGATATATAATGATTAAATAAGATATGATAATTCCAATAATATAAGGTACATGAAAAAAGTTGAGTAACATTAAACGATAGTTCAACAATAATTTTGGATAAATATTCATACAAAGAAAATTATGTTATATTACGGAAGACTTTCTTATAGACCACATTCGAAGTCTTAGTCGTATCTTCACCATCTTCATCGATGATCAATATTTTTAATCCTTTTCTAGAAGTAACTCTTGAAATTGCAACATACAACTGACCATGTGAAAACACTGGCGACGGAAGATATATCCCAACATGCTTTAAAGATTGTCTTTGACTCTTGTTAATAGTCATCGCAAAAGAAATCATTATAGGAAATTGTCTCCGTTGAAATTTAAAAGGAATTCTCACGTGAGATGGTGTAAGAGAAAATCCAGGTATGAAAACCTGATCACCAATATTACTTCCTGAAATTATTTTTCCTTCAAGAGCACGTTTTCCCAATCTCGTAATAATAAGTCTTGTTCCGTTGCATAATCCTAATTTTTTATTCAAATTCCTCAATAGCATAACTGGAACTCCAACTTTAAGTCTCAACTTGTGATTTGGAAGTTCCGACGTAGAAATCGTGTTCAAAAATTCGGGAGTATGAACATCATTCACTGTTTGACCGTCTACATTTTGTGTGAGTGGGGTATCATAACTCAAATATGTTTTTTCTTCACCAGGAATTAAATCCAACATATAATCATTTATTGTGTCGACTATTGAATTTTTAGGAGCTAGTATAGCTCTATTTTGGAAATACGTTATATCGTTCATGTTTTGTAAAAGTTGGGCATAGGTGCTTTCAACGATAGAAGCAAGAGGATCACCTGAATTTGGAATCAATAAATCTGATGGAATGTCAAGTTCTAAATCATCGTCGTTGTCATCTCCAATTTCTCCATTGCCAACACTCAAAACCCATTCAGAAAACAATATTCTTTGTTCAACGTCTGCACTCGAAGCACCACCGAGAAGCCTCATGTTTTTACTCAATGTTAAAACTTCACAAAAAATCCAAAGAACCGAAGAATTAATAGTAGCATGAACAACTTCTGGCCTTGTACCTTTGGATATTACTGGTAGAATTTGTCTAAAATCTCCGCCAAAAACAACAACTTTTCCACCGAAGGGAATGTGTTTATTTTTTCATCAACAGACTTGAGAATATCTTCTAAAGTTCGATCAACAGCTTCGAAACAATGTTTGTGCATCATTGGTGCTTCATCCCATATAATGAGCTTTGCTTTTTGTATTAGTAGCACCAAAGGGCTTTTAGGAACTATGGTACATGTTGAAAACTCCTCTACATTTAGAGGAATACAAAACCTTGAATGTGTTGTTCTACCGCCAGGTATAAGCAATGCAGCGATCCCACTTGAGGCAACTGTTAAAACTATCTCACCTTTTTGAGTGTAATGCGGCTGACATGACCCTCCAGATAAATGTCTTCCCTGTACTGCCATAACCATAAAGAAAAAACACTTCAGGTTTGTTTTCGTTAACTCTTGTCATGATTGTGTCATATACTTTATGTTGCTCTGAAGTCATAGTTGACATCAATCTAACATGTTCCTCAGCTAATGATTGTCTATTATAATTCAATTCGTTGTGTATTAAACTATTTTGTATATCAGGAACTAATGATGTGTCTGCTCTAGACATTGAAGGATAATCTTTTAAACTCTTCCAACAACTACGTAACATAATCTTAATATCTGCTAGTGCATATTGTATCAATTGATCATCCGTTAATAATAAATCTGCAATGTTAAAATCAAAATAATGAATGTGATTAGTGACATGACTATGGTTGTGTTTGGTTGTATTGCAAAAAAAATTGATTTAGTAGAATTAGGTTTGATAAATTTGATTTTGGTTAAAAGTGAGTTAAACAGAATTGATTTATGTTTGGATACATTAACGTAAAAATAAAGGGTATTTATAAAAAAATATCAATTCTTTTTCTTTTTTTTTTTTTGACAAAATTCTTTCTCCAATTTTAAAAAACTACAATTTAATAAACTGCATAATAAATAATTTAAAAAGTGATATAAGCAAGGTTACATGAGACATTGAAATGTGAAAGATGCTTTTTTTTTAATAGATTTCAATATTGTTGAAGGTGTTATAGTATGAGAATATATATATAACTTTCCAAATCACACGTGATAATAACTTTCCAAATCTCACATGATAATTATTCTCTAAATTTATGATCCGGTAGAAAAAAAAAATCATTGATCAGGAAAGACATAAAAATATTTCGTGATGAATAATATAGTCAACAATAATTTTGATATGATATACTTTTAAAATTGATGGTGTTTATCAATTATTGCACATAATTTTAATCACAATTGGTATACTTTCCATAATTTTGATATGATATACTTTTAAAATTGATGGTGATTAAAATTATGTGCAATAATTGATAAGCACCATCAATTTTAAAAGTATATCATATCAAAATTATTGTTGACTATATTATTTATCACGAAATATTTTTATGTCTTTCCTGATCAATGATTTTTTTTTCTACCGGATCATAAATTTAGAGAATAATTATCATGTGAGATTTGGAAAGTTATTATCACGTGTAATTTGGAAAGTTATTATCAAACTCAATTCTGTTAAATCAATTTTTTTTGCAATACAACCAAACACAACCATAGTCATGTCACTAATCACATTCATTATTTTGATTTTAACATTGCAAACTTAATATTAACCGATGATCAATTGATACAATATGCACTAGCAGACCAATTGTGATTTAAATTATGTCCACAAAGTGTTAAGCTCCATCAACTTTCATATGAAAGATTTCATACGACAATTAAGCAACATCAATTTTCGTTGCACAATTTAAACAATTAAAAACTGATAATCTCTTATCTCTTATATTATAAGCTTGCTAACATAAGCTAACCCTAAACCAAAAATTTTCCCCTCTCATTTTCTATTTCTTTTTATTGCAACTTTATATTCAAAAAATACAGATTTGTCTATGATGGGAATCGAACCTGCATCCCTTACTTACAATAAAATCTTTCAACCGCTAAAACATGTGATTCAATTATGAAAGAATTTAGGAATCCTAATATGTTAACCCTGTTTTCAATAAATTTGAATGGCGGAATTAATCACAATTTTTATTTATTTATGGATGTCTACTTAAGTTTATGTTCTTGATTGTGTCTTTAATTTTTTTTAACCTTTAATTATCATCAATATTTTAACCTTTAGTTATCAGCAATTTTTTTTTAATAAGTAATCAAAACGATGTGGTTCCAAAATTATTTAAAAAATATATAAAATATAAAATAAGCACATAAACAAATATAAAATAATTAGTCCATGAAATTCCCTATACTACTCTTATTGAAAATGTTCTTAGAATTTTTGTATTTTATTTTTTATTGTTACATATTACAGCTAATTAGACCCATGCACCGCATGGGTCAAAGTTCTAGTTATTTTTTAATAAAAATTGCAAGATAAAATGGAGGGAAATTAAATTAGGGTTTAGAATTTGCTTGTATATACAAGCTTATAATATAAAAGATTGTGTCTCCGTCATGCCCAGTTTTTGCTGCACTCAGATTTCTTGATGGGTGAATGAGTATAGTTAAAACATATCTTTTGGAGATAATTAAAACATGACTTTGAATCAATGTCTGACTATATATAAAGCTCAACCCATGGTTCAGGTTTATCCCTCAAAATCTCATTTGCCATGAAACTTCCAGTTAGAAAGGTATACGGGACGGACTCTTTGGATCTGTCCTTTTTCTTTGACTGACTTCTAAATTTGTTTTGTTCAGTTTGACCGATCGACTTCATTAACAATGACGGTCTAGCATTTTTTAACACAAAAAAAAATCATTCAAGATTTTTAAACCACTTTATAAAGAAGGGATTTAATATAATATTGAGTAATCATGTATTTGTGTGTAGAACAATACAAAGGCTTATGCTAATATACTTACAAGCAAATATGAAACGTAACTATACAAATGAAAAATAGTTAAAGACAATTAATTACAATGATTTTTATTGAATGAAAATATATCCTATTAATAACAAATTATTACATCTTTATTTGCTTGTTGACTCATGTACAGCTGTTTGTGATAACACTCCCCCTCAAGATGGGAGGTGTAAGTTGGATAAACTCATCTTGCTCTTTAAATGAATGAATTGATCTTTGCCTAATGACTTGGTAAGTAAATCAACAATTTGGTTTGCAGAACGAACTTTCACGGTAGTAATGAGACCCGAAGAAATTTTTTCACGAACAACATGGCAATCGATTTCTATGTGTTTTGTTCGTTCATGATATACCGGATTTGAGGCAATATGAGAGCAGACTGGTTGTCACAAAACAACGGTATTGATGTAGAAGGGGATATACCAATATCTTTCAAAAGATAGGAGAGCCAAGTAATTTCACAAGTTGCATTGGTCATTGCTCTATATTCTGCTTCAGCAGAGGAACGAGAAACCACGCTTTGTTTCTTTGTCTTCCAAGATATAATGCTAGAACCCAAAAAAAATGCAATATCCGGTAGTAGAGCGAGTGGTAGGGCAACTAGCCGAATCAGAATCACAATAAGCTTGAAGAGAGAGGTTTGATTCAGAAGAAAAGAATAGACCTTGCCCAGGAGTGGACTTGAGATAGCGAATAAGGCGAGTAGCAGCATTCATGTGTGGTTGACGAGGAGCATGCGTGAATTGACTCAAAACATTGACGGGGTAGGTGATATCAGGTCGCGTTACTGTGAGATAAATAAGACGACCCACAAGGCGACGATAAGGTGCAGGATCATTTAAAATTGTACCTTCAGATGGAGATAATTTTAGATTTTGTTCCATGGGAAAGTCTGCAGGTTTGGTAGCGGTAAGACCACAATCAGATATGATATCAAGAGCATATTGTCGTTGTGATAAAAAAAGGCCCTTTTTTGATCTGGCAACTTCAATACCCAAAAAATATTTCAAACGACCCAAGTCTTTAATTTTGAAGTGGCTGTGTAAAAGATTCTTTACCGAGCTCATAAGATGGAGGTCTGAACCTGTTAGAACAATATCATCGACATAAAGGAGCAAAAATGCAGAACCAGAATCGTGATGTAGACAAAAAAGTGAGGGGTCAGCTGTACTATGTGTGAAACCAAATTCAATAAGAACTTCGGAAAATTTGGAATACCAGTTTCGTGATGCCTGCTTAAGACCATATAAAGACTTATGCAACTTACATACGAGAGGCTCCCCCTGACGTCTAAAACCTGGTGGTAGTTGCATGTACACATCTTCATGTAAATCACCATGCAAGAATGCATTGTTAACATCAAGTTGATGAAGAGGCCAATTTTTTCCAGCAGCAACAGAGAGAAGAACTCGAACTGTTACAAGTTTGGCAACAGGAGCAAAAGTATCAAAATAGTCAATCCCTTCAACTTGAGTATATCCTTTAGCAACTAATCGTGCTTTATATCGTTCAATGCTTCCATCGGATTTGCGTTTAATTTTGAAAACCCAACGACAACCAATCGGTTTCTTCCCAGGTGGTGGAGAAAATAAAGACCATGTTCTGTTTTCACACAAGGCATCAATCTCAGATTGCATTGCGTTGCGCCACTCCGGAAAATTCTTAGCCTCAGTGTATGATTTAGGTTCAGACTCATTAGTAATTGAAGAAAGAAAAGAACGATAAGAAGGAGAAAAGTTATGAGAAGATAAAAAATTACAAAGAGGATAAGGATTACCAGAATTCGAATTTGAAGAAGATGCCTGTGATGAGGGGAGGGAGCAAACATAGTCATTGAGATAGCTGGCTGGTCTCCATGGTCGGGTGGAGCGGTTGGTAGTAGTTGAGGGAGGTTCATTTAGAGTAAGTGGATTAGTTTGTGGTACGATTTGTGTAGTGGGAGCGGGGGGCTCATCATTTGGTGAGGGGGACTGTGGCGGTTCATCCGGGGGAAAAGGATATAAAAAGGAAGATGATTGTTCAGTGGGTGGCAGTGGCAAGACTAAGGCAGGTTGTTTAGCATTAAGCATCTTATAAGGGAAAATATGTTCATGGAAAATAACATCTCTCGTTACATATGTTTTTTTTGAAACTAAATCAAGTATTTTGTAACCTTTTTGACCATGGGGATAACCTAAGAAAATTCCTGGAGAAGCACGATTATCAAATTTGTTGGAGATTTGTGTGTTGCGACCATATACTAAACAACCAAAAATCCGAATATGAGAAAAATTCGGTTTTTTTTTTTAAATAATATTTCATGAGGTGTTTGACCTTTGAAAACTTTTGTAGGTAAACGATTAATTAAGTAAGTAGCCGTTAATACAAAATCACCCCAAAAGTTTAAAGGTAAATTGGATTGAAAATGCAAGGCACGTGCAACATTTAGTAAATGCCTATGTTTACGCTCGACAACACCATTTTGTTGTGGAGTATAAGCACAACTTGATTGTTGTAATACTCCCAAATCTTTGAAAAAATTATTAGTGTGAGAGTTGAAAAATTCACGCGCATTGTCAGATTGAACTTTTTGAATATGTGTTTGAAATTGTTTCTCAACCATTTTGAAAAAACGAGGAATAAGTGTGTTGACTTCACTTTTGTGATTCATGAGAAAAACCTAAGTGCTTCTAGAAAAATCATCAACAACCGTGAGAAAAAATTTTGCGCCAGAAGAATGAGCATTATTATAGGGTCCCCAAACATCAAAATGTACTAATTCAAAACATTTAACCGTAGTAATACTACTTTTTGAAAATTGTAAACGAGTCTGTTTTGCTAAAGGACAAACAGTACATGAACATTTATTTGAAAACTTAATGCTAGAATTAATATTACTTAAATGGGAGGATAGGGTGGGGGATGGATGTCCTAAGCGCCAATGCCACAAATCAAAATGAGAGCCAAATGAAACAGCGGATGAAAATGTTGTAGGAGAATGATCCATGAGATAAAGGCCTCCATGTTGCTCACCCATCACAGAAATCTTCTTCGTCATCTGGTCTTGTAATAAACATGAAGTGGGAGTAAAAATGACACGAGAGTTAGTATCACGAGACAATTTACTAATGGATAAAAGATTAAATTTAAATGATGGAACATGGAGAACATGGGGAATTAAAAGGCCAGATTTCAAATAAATAGAACCAATATGATGTACGGGAACAAGCTTGTCATCAGGTAATTTAACAAAGGACGAGACTTTGATATATGAATGGAAAAAAAAAATATCAGATACCATATGATGAGTTGTGCCAGAATCTAAAATCCAAAGAGAATAAGATGGTTTAAAAGACGCAAAACAATGAAAAGAGGTACCTGCAAAATTTGCTAGAGGCTGATCATTACCAGTGATCTTAAGAAGAGAAAGTAATTGGTTGATCTGAGTCTGAGATAAATGAACCGGAGGCTGAGATTCCGAAGGTGAAGCAACAGCAGCAACTGTGGGATGATTGCGTGAAACAGCAGATCTTGAGCCTCGACCACCACGGGAGGAAGTCCCACGACGATTTTTGTTTGGTCCAAGATTATGTTTCCACCAAGATGGGTACCCAATTTTTTCATAGCAGCGACTGTCGGAATGTCCTTCTATATCACAATGGGAACAATAATAAATGGGTTTGTTGTTTCCATCACGAGAAGTGGTGCTATGTTGGGCAGCCATATCAGATTGTTCCAATGTAATGGAACGAGAATCAGACAATGAACGTTGACGCTCTTCTTGTAAAAAAAGGGAGTGCGCTTTGGTCACGGAAGGAAGAGGGTCCATTAGGAGAATTTGACTCCTAACAGATGCAAATGAATCATTCAAGCCCTGTAAAAAATCCATAAGATGTTCAGTAGCATAAATATCATTAAAATTGGGAATGACACCACAAACACAAGTAGGAATTGTGCGATGTGAATCAAGTTCATCGCGGTAGGCCTTGAGTTGTGTGTAATAAGCAGCAATTGAACTGGTTCCTTGCGAGAGATTTGAAATGGCACGTCGTATTTCAAATATACGAGGGGCGTTTTTTTGATTAAAACGAGTAAGGAGATCAAGCCATATATCACGTGCACTTTTGATCCAAAGAATAGAGTTTGCAATGGTTGGAATGGTAGAATGAACAAGCCAAGATTGAACCATACTATTGCAACGAACCCAATTAGAAAAATTGGGATTGGTAGGTTCTGGTTTGAGTATGGTGCCATCAATAAATCCAAGTTTATTTTTTGCTTCTAGGGCCATAGTGATTGCACGGCTCCAAGTGGGGTAATTATCACCATCAAGAAGTTGTGTAACTAGTAATTGTCCTGGTTGATCAGATGAGTGAAGAAAATATGGGGAGGCTTGATTTGGAACGTTGTTGGCAGCCATGTGTGATTAAACAATGGAGGATCGGTGGTAGGCTCTGATACCATATAAAGAAGGGATTTAATATAATATTGAGTAATCATATATTTGTGTGTAGAACAATACAAAGGCTTATGCTAATATACTTACAAGCAAATATGAAACGTAACTATACAAATGAAAAATAGTTAAAGACAATTAATTACAATGATTTCTATTGAATGAAAATATATCCTATTAATAACAAATTATTCCATCTTTATTTGCTTGTTGACTCATGTACAGCTGTTTGTGATAACACACTTTATATATATCTTCATTCTTCAGTCCCTTTGCCTCTCATCTCTCATCCACACACATTACAACAAAATGGTTAGTTTAATTTATTATCTGCTCTCTTTCTTTTTTTCCTTTCAATGCATTGTTTCGTGCCTTGCTTAGCTAAAAATAAACAAAACATTACCACAGATGAATTTGCTCTTCTGGCATTCAAATCTCTCATTACTTCAGACAGACCCCTAGCTATCATATGTTGGCTAATAATTGGTCAACTTCATCTTCAGTATGCACTTGTGATGACAGACACAATAGAGTCCACAGTCTGAATCTGCTAAACATGAATCTTGTTATTCTTGAACTCCGCAACAATAGCTTCGGTGGTGAGTCACCTAAAGAGATATGTCGGTTGCACAGATTAAAGTTTCTTGACACAGCTTATAACAAGTTTGTTGAAGAAATTCCTGCAATTTTGGGCAACTTATCACAACTACAATATTTGGAGCTTGGATATAACAATTTCAACGTAGGATTTATCCCTCAATCTATCGGTAAGCTTCGCCGGTTTAAAACTTTACTCGCAAAAAACCTAGCGTCGGATAAGCCGACTCTACGAATTTCAGAAAATACCTGGCTGACTCTTTTACTACTTAGAGTCGGATTGGCCGGCGCTAGAGTTTTTTAAAATAAATGTGAAATCAAGACTGTCTAGCGTGCGACAGACCGACTCTACTACGACGTTAATAGCGTCGGTGTCGGTGACCGACGCTAATTTTGGAGGCTAAATCTGTATTTTCTAGTAGTGACTGACTCTATTCCTTTTTCTTTGACCGACTTGTAATTTTTTTTTTTTTTGTTCAGTTTAAACTTTAAAAGGATTCTTAATTTCTTATCCTTCTTCCAGATAACAATGACGGACGGTTTAGCATAGTTGAACCACTAGTACTTCCTCAAACATAGTTATTATATTTGTTGGAACAAATACTGGAGCACTAGGCATAAGCCAGTGGTTTGTGCTAGCAGACACACACTTTGTGAAAGAAAGTGATTTGAGAGAGATAAAAGAGAAGAGAGAAAGAGTAAATCTTTATTGATTTAGAAGAATGTTATACAAGAGGTAGTTTATAAGCAATGTCTAACACTACTTATAGGAAACTGAAAAACAAGGAAGTTAACTTGTTAGGTAACCAACTAACTACTAACTAACACAAGTTAAAATTGGAAATCCACTAGGCTATTTTGACACAAAAAAAATTTTGGAAATTACGATTAAGGATAAAAAGTGTAATTTTAACTATTTTGTTTCCATTCATGAAATTGGAAACATTAGCAACTTGCTATACTTTTCTGTATATGGGAATAATATAAATGGACCAATACCTGCTACATTCAAAGGGTTGAAAAATCTTCAGGGATTGGACCTTAGCAACAATGGACTACAAGGATCATTTATTGAGGAGCTTTGTAAAGTTGAGAGGTTGAGTGAGTTGTATCTAGACAATAATAAGCTCTCTGGTGTTTTACCGACGTGTTTGGGAAATATGACTTCTCTTCAAAAGTTATACATAGGATCTAATAGTTTGAACTCTAGCAGCATACCTTCCTCTCTTTGGAGTCTTAAAGATATATTAGAAGTAAATTTGTCCTCTAATGCTTTCATTGGTAATCTTCCACTTGAGATTGGAAACTTGAAAGCAATTGTAATATTAGATCTATCAAGAAATCATATTTCAGGCAACATTCCTGCAACCATCGGTTCTGTAATAACTTTGCAGAATCTCTCCTTAGCACATAACAAACTGATGGGATCAATTCCCGCATCATTGGATCAAATGGTAAGCTTGATATCCTTGGACTTGTCCCAAAATATGCTAACAGGTGTTATTCCAAAATCCTTAGAATCACTTTTGTATCTTCAAAACATCAACTTGTCATATAATAGATTACAAGGAGAGATTCCTGATGGTGGACCATTCAAAAAGTTCACAGCTCAGTCATTTAAGCATAATGAAGCACTGTGTGGAAATCCTCGCCTCCAAGTACCTCGGTGTGGTAAACAAGTTAAGAAAAGGTCAATTTCAAAGAAGTTATTACTCAAATGCCTAATTCCTATACTTGTGTCGACCTTTTTGCTTGTTGCATGCATTATACTTGTAAAACATAATAAAAGGAAAAAGGTTGAAAATACTCCTGAAAGGGGTTTATCAACTTTAGGAGCTCCAAGAAGAATATCCTATTATGAACTTGTGCAAGCAACTAATGGATTCAATGAGAGTAACTTACTTGGAAATGGGGGATTTGGCTCTGTGTATCAGGGGAAGCTTCCTGATGGTGAGATGATCGCAGTTAAAGTAATTGATTTGCAGTCAGAGGCAAAATCAAGGAGCTTTGATGCAGAATGCAATGCAATGAAAGAACTACGACATCGAAATCTGGTTAAGATTATCAGTAGTTGTTCAAATCTTGATTTCAAATCATTGGTGATGGAGTTCATGTCGAATGGAAGTGTGGACAAATGGTTATATTTGTTAGAAATACGGTATGATAATCCTGGATATCTTCGAAGAATCGTGTTCGTTCACTTTCTGAACAAAGTATTTCGACCCTATTCTTGTCTGGGTTCACGAAATCTTTGCGGGGATAATTCTCGAAGAGCAATCTGTTTCTGACAATAGAGAACAGATCAGAATGTAGAGAGGAAGTCTTTTTCGTTCTTTAAAACCGAGGCCAAATGACTCCTTATATAGGAGACCAATAACAGAAAACGAACAGGCACACCTTTTCCAAAAAAAAACGGTCATGTCTGTTGGGAAAGGGTACGACTATTCAAACGGTCATGTCTGTTGGGAAAGGGTACGACTAGTCAAACGAACAGGCACACCTTTTCGAAAACCCCGTTTCAATTATTCGTATTCAATTACACGTTTGGCTTGACGAGCGTGCACTCCGCACTACCCTGACTCGTTTCAAACTTAACGCATAATTGCATTGGCCTATAGTAAATCACATTACTACCAAAATACATTGTTGATACTAAAATCACCAACAAACTCCCCCCATTTTAGTATAATCCTTGATTTACTTGCAGATATAACGATCAAACAGATGCATAAACGAAAATGTCTTGCGATTGAATTTTCATCTTAGTACAAATACACATTCCAAATACTCGAAAATCGGGGTGTCACAATGATTGAACCCGTCAACCCATTTGAATATCTGAAGATATAGTACACATATGTTTCTTACAATACTCTACTATTCATACTTGACACTTTACAAGCCATGTGTCCTTATCCATTAATAAGCATATAGGAAGCCAAGTCCAAGCTTCTTGAAGCGGCAAAACTTCATGCTCACATAGGTGATCCTTTTTAATCTTGCACCTGCATTTGCAATTTTTCAAAAGAACCATTAAGAAGATATACTTTAACCTAACCATCACTTGCAGGTCTGAGCACATACCTTGGGAAGATAAACACAATTGCTCCAATCTTTAATTATGATCTTTCCACATTGAATTCTGCTTCTAACGTTGTATTAGAAGGGAATTGGGTATACCATAGCTAATAGATTTAAATAGACTTTAATCCCATCCCAATTACCGACTTCTTCACTAAGTCTCTAGCTAACCCCTTCGTCAAGTGGTCAGCTAAGTTTTGTTGCGACCGAACAAACTCAATAGATATCACCTCATTCATGATTAATTCCCTAATCATACTATGTCTAATACCCAAATGTCTAGACTTTCCATTGTATTTTTGACTATATGCTTTAGCCAGTGTGGCACTACTATCACAACGGATAGAAATTGGTGATATCGGTTTAGGCCATATTGGAATCTCATATACCAAGTTCCTTAGCCATTCTGCCTCTTTACCAGCAGCAGCTAATGCTACAAACTCATATTCCATTGTGGAACTAGTTATACATGTTTGCTTCTTGGAAGCCCATGAGATGGCACCTCCCCCAAGCAAGAACACCCATCCACTTGTAGAGGATGAATCTTCAACATTATTTATCCAACTAGCATCCGAATAACCCTCTAATACCGAAGGAAATCCCATATATGACAATCCATAATTCATAGTACCCTTCAAGTACTTAAATACCTTAGTTATCGCATGCCAATGATGTCTACTAGGATTACTTGTAAATCTGCTCAACTTTCCAACCGCATAAGCAATATCTGGTCTAGTGCTAATCATAGCATACATCAAGGAGCCTATAGCTCTTGAGTATTCGAGTTGATCCACAGGTTTACCTGTATTTGGCATAAGCTTTTCTCCCGGATCCATGGGAGTACTTACTGGAGAACAATTTTCATAATTGAACTTCTTGAGTATTTTCTCAATGTAATGAGATTGTGTAATTACAATCCCCTTATTCTCCCGTTTAATCTTAATACCAAGAATAACGTCCGCTTCTCCCATATCTTTCATGGAGAACTTTGATGACAAGAAATTCTTTGTTTTATCAACTTGATTTTGGTCGGTGCCAAAAATCAACATGTCATCAACATATAGACAAATGAAAACTCCTTTACCGGATGTATCAAATTTGCTATATACACATTTGTCAGCTTGGTTTAGAATGAAACCATTAGACAAAACAACCTCATCAAACTTTTGATGCCACTTCTTCGGAGCTTGTTTCAGCCCATACAACGACTTAACTAGCTTACACACTTTATGCTCATTACCAGGCATTACAAATCCTTCAGGTTGCTTCATATACACTTCTTCTTCCAAATCACCATTCAGAAATGCTGTTTTGACATCCATTTGATGAATTACTAGATTATGAATAGCCGCCAAGGCAATCAACAATCTAATAGTAGTGATACGAGCAACTGGAGCATAGGTATCGAAGTAATCAATCCCTTCTTTTTGTCTAAAGCCTTGGATAACCAATCTAGCCTTAAACTTGTCAATTGTACCATCGACTTTCATCTTCCTTTTGAAGATCCATTTGCAACCCAATGGTTTGCAACCAGGTGGTAAATCAGATAATACCCAAGTATTATTTTCCATGATAGAACCAATCTCTTCATCAATTGCTTCTTTCCAAAACACAGAATCTCGAGATTTCACAGCTTCATCATACGTTCTTGGATCCTCTTCTATACTATAACAATAATAGTATTGTGTATCAATCTGGTCCTTTGATCCCTCAACTAAATATAGTTGAATAGTTGAAAATCAGAACCATAAGATTTAACTTTTCTAGCTCTTTTGCTTTTACGAGGTTCGAATGTCTCACTTGCTACTTCATTTGAATGATCATCCTTTAGAGATTCATCCAACTTTGGTATAAGGTCCTTTGGTCTAGGTGTAGAAGAGAAACAATTCTCATCAAATATCGCATCTCTCGATTCTATAATTGTGTTAATAGAGATCGAGTCATTAGGTTCTATAACATAAAACCTATAAGCCTTGGAATGCTCAGCATATCCAACAAAGATGCAAGCTACACCCTTTTCACCCAAAGTTTTCCTTTTAGGATCCGGGAGTCTAACCACGGCCCTGCAACCCCAAACACGTAGAAAGTTTAAGTTGGGTCGTTTCTTATACCAAAGTTCATATGGGGTAGTCTTATTTCTTTTATTATGAACCCTATTTAACAAATAGCAAGCCGTTAACATGGCTTCTCCCCAAAACCCTTCACTTAAACCAGAGTAAGATAACATGGCATTCACCATTTCTTTAAGAGCTCTATTTTTCCTTTCAGCCACACCATTTTGTTGAGGTGTATAAGGTGTCGTAGTCTCATGAATGATTCCGACGGATTGGAAAAATACAGGATCATAATATTCACCACCTCTATCCGTACGTAATGTTTTAATCATCACATTCTGTTGCAGTTCAACTTCAGTTTTATAAATTCTGAATTTATCTAAAGCTTCGTCCTTAGCATGCAATAAATAAACATAGCAGAATCTAGATGCATCATCTATGAAAGTGATAAGATACTTTTTATGCCCTAGTGATGGAGTAGCATGCAAATCACATAAATCACTATGTATCAATTCAAGTATAACAGATTTTCTTGTTATATTTTTAAAAGGTTGCCTAGTGATCTTTGTTAACATGCAAGTTTTACACTTTTCATTATTTTCATTAAAAACAGGAATTAAATCGTCTTTAGACATTTCATGCATTCTTTTATAATTTACATGTCCTAAACGAGCATGCCATAACGAAAAATTAATAACATTCGAAGAAGACATAAATATCGAACCAGAATCTTTAGGAACTCCATTCAAATTCATCATAAACATTCCATTATTATAATATCCAAATCCTACAAACACACCAGACTTCGATAAAATATATTTATCGGATTCACACACTTGCTTGTATCCAAGCTTATTCAATACAGGACCAGAAATTAAATTCTTACGTAACTTAGGAACATACAATACATTAAACAAAGTAATAGTCTTTCCAGAACTGAATTCTAGCACCACGTTTCCTTTGCCTTCAACGGGAGCGAAGTGATCATCTCCCATGTATAGAACAGAACCATCTTCCACTGGAATAAAAGTCTTGAACCAGAAACGATCCTTGCAAACATGTGTTGTGGCGCCAGAATCAATCCACCACGCGATAGCATCATCCTGCACATAAAATGCCTCAGAAGTTAGTGAAACCGAATGTTTAATCAAACTATTCAAATCACAAATTGATTTCTGACCTTGGTTTTCGGATTTGTCCTTAGACCCCTTTCCTGAACCACTTGCGTTCGCGTTGTCGTGCTTTTTGCCGAAGCGGCAATCCTTCTTGAAGTGACCTGTTTTGCCGCACTTCCAGCATTCTAGTTTCGGTTTCTTGTTAACACCGAAATTGTCCTTTTTGTTATTGAATGCACGCTTCTTTCCTTTGTTTTTGTTGTTATCGTTCTTACCACCCTCTTCGATCATATTAACCGAGGGTCCAGCAATTTCTTTGCCTTTTCCTTTGTTATCCTCATGCGCTCGTAGAGATTCCTCTATGCGCAAATGACTTCCAAGTTGGATTAAAGACAGTTCGTCTTTTCCATGTTTCAGATTGTGTTTGAAATCCTTCCATGAAGGAGGCAACTTATCTATGATGCTTGAGACAAATATTGTTTCATCCATCTTCAATCCATGTTGTGTGAACTGTCCAAGGATTCGGAGGAGTTCATTGAATTGTTCCATGACAGACCTCGATTCAACCATTTTGTAATTGTTGAAATCGGTCACCAGGAACTTTTTACTGGATGAGTCCTCTGCCATGTACTTGGCTTCGAGACAATCCCACAATTCCTTTGCAGATTCCACGTTTTGGTAAATATCAAATAAGGGATCAGACATACCGTTAAGAATGTGCCCTCTGCATATGTAATCGTCGTTCTCCCACTTTGATCGGCGTCTCAGATTTTCAACCGTGTCATCCTCCCCAATTTCAGGAATCGGTGTAGACAGGACGTGCACCACCTTCAACGTTGTCAACATGAAATGCATCTTCTTCTGCCAACGCCTGAAGTCTTGTCCTTGAAACTTGTCCAATTTTCCGAAACTTTTAGTCATCTCCTTGACGGTGTTTCCTCCTCCAGCCATGATTATCAGAAAAAAATACTTTGTTCGTTTGTTAGAAATGTGGTATGATAATCCTGGATATCTTCGAAGAATCATGTTCGTTCACTTTCCGAACAAAGTATTTTGACCCTATTCTTGTCTGGGTTCACGAAATCTTTGCGGGGATAATTCTCGAAGAGCAATCTGTTTCTGACAATAGAGAACAAATCAGAATGTAGAGAGGAAGTCTTTTTCGTTCTTTAAAACCGAGGCCAAATGACTCCTTATATAGGAGACCAATAACAGAAAACGAACAGGCACACCTTTTCAAAAAAAAAACGGTCATGTCTGTTGGGAAAGGGTACGACTATTCAAACGGTCATGTCTGTTAGGAAAGGGTACGACTATTCAAACGAACAGGCACACCTTTTCGAAAACCCCGTTTCAATTATTCGTATTCAATTACACGTTTGGCTTGACGAGCGTGCACTCCGCACTACCCTGACTCGTTTCAAACTTAACGCATAATTGCATTGGCCTATAGTAAATCACATTACTACCAAAATACATTGTTGATACTAAAATCACCAACAATATTCACATAGCTATTGTTTAAATTTCTTACAAAGATTAAATATAATGATAGATGTTGCATCTGCATTGGAATATCTCCATCATGGTTCTGCATTGGAATATCTCCAGTGGTTCATTGTGATCTAAAGCCTACCAATGTGTTGTTGGATGAAAACATGGTTGCACATGTTAGTGATTTTGGTATTTCCAAGCTGATGGATGAAGGACAATCTAAAACACATAGAGACATTGGCTACTATCGGTTACCTTGCACCAGGTTATTTCTTCTCTTTAAATTCTTAACATTTTCTTCTCTATGTTTTGAGTCATAAACAATCTATTTTCTATCTAGTAACAAGTTAACAATTATTAAATTGGTTCTATAAATTTAGTCATTTTTATTATATTTAATAACTAGTAGTGCATATACTAAAATGCAGAGTATGGATCTAGTGGAATTGTTTCTGTCAAAGGAGATGTGTACAGCTATGGCATTATGCTAATGGAAATATTCACAAGAAGAAAGCCAACAGATGATATGTTTGTTGAAGAACTAAGTTGGAAAACATGGATCAGTCAATCATTTCCTAATTCAATTATGGAGGTCCTGGATTCTCAATAAATTTCCTTTTGCTTTTAAAAGAATCAATTAGTGAATGAGGATCACCATTATGCACTATCCCATCTCAATTTATTTCGTCTCAAATTTTCATTTAATTTTGGGTTCTCTGTTTTCCATTTGTTTTGGAGGTAATGGTGGATTCTTTGGAGTAGAATAGTGAGGGTGTTGACCCCGTGAGCTTAGCTCAGTTGGTAGGAACATCGCATATATTATGCAGTCGGGGTTCGAACTCCAGACACTACATTATTTACTTTTAAGGTGGAATTTCTTGTCACCAGGATACTAGACAAAAAAACAATATATATCTCTTTTCTTGAAACATGGACAGGAGCATTGGAAGTAAATATGAATTTCTTTAGGACTACTAATATAATTAATATCAGCTCATGTAATTATTAAATAGAATTTCAATGCACCACTATTTCATTCAATATTCTATCTTCTTATTCAGAAACCAAAAATATTTCAATTTTTATTCTTGTTGCAGCCAATATAGTTGGTTAACAATGCATAAATAATCTGATTACTGCGAACTTGTTTCGATATTTTCACCCCAATTAGTCATAACATGATTAACATCTCCATTTGAGCCAATATGCAACTAAAATAATTTTTCATAAGCTTCTGAATCTTCCATGTAGGAAAGCATCTCAGGTGTTAAACGAAGCATACGGACGCTTCTCTTCATTTTAAGCTCTGTTACGCGTTCAATTGTTGCTTCATGACTTAGTTTATTAGCATAAGTATCTATGCTTTTATAATATTGTAGTTGAAGTTGTGCAAGTTGCTCTAATTTATTAATTTGATCATCTAAGTCACCAACATAAACACGATTCAGCTTTTGCAGCACATCCATCGCGATTTCCTCCACAAGTTCAGATTCTGTTCTGTTTATACAAACATCGAAAAGAGGTCATACTAAAAAAAAAAAAGACAAGACTAAAAGAGGAAGCATTATATCAAAACTCAGATATTTTAAACTTTCGAATTATTTGTAAAATATACAAAATCCACAAAATTTTGGGAGCTAGCATACAGTACTTATATGCAATTGTCAAAGTTTACATAAATTCATAACAATGTCATTTTCACAAGAGGTCATATAAAAAAAGTACATACGATAATAAATTTAAGATTTAAGTATGTTTTACCCCTCCAAATATAAGAATGTTAATGTTAATTGAATGACCGGTATATCTGGATGGAGGAGTGCTAGGGACACACTTTCTAAAAGCACCATTATCGGTGCTTTTTACATGAAAAGCAACGGTCTTTGTTAGGAGCACATGGATAATTCAAAGAAATTCATCGTTGCTACAGTGCAATGCATTGTTTTGTTTGCCAACGGTTGTAATCTGACACATGGTATAAATGAGTATGCAACGGCTATATTCCATATATTTTAAAAAATTTGAATCATTTTTGATATAAATAGATATCTCACTTCATTATTTTTTTCATTCACATCTAGTCTTAACTATTTATTCTATCTCTTTTAAATTATTTTTTTCACATTTAATTTGACAAAATAGTGTCAATTCTTCTCATATTCCAAATCTACAAAATAGTGTCAATTCTTCTCATATTCCAAATAGTGGTCAAATTATATACAAAATAGTGTCAATTCTTCTCATATTCCAAATCTACAAAATAGTGGCAATTCTTCTCATATCTCAAATCAACAAAACTCATACTTTGGAAATGCACCTTTTAACCCAAATCCAACTTTTAACCCGAATTTTCAAAATTCTCCTTTTATTCCAAATCTACAAATTAACCGACACTTTGGAAATTATCCATATCAATTAACTAACCCCACTATGCTTCATGGGATTCAAATGAGTAGTAGTGGCATGCAATCAAATGATCAAGTGCCTGAAACACCACAATTTTGCACTCAAGGTGGGTTGGAAACTATTAACCTTGGTGAAAAAGTTGGATCAACGGTTGTTAAGACGCCAAAAACAAGATTCCAACCAAAGGAAGATGAAGTTCTCATTCAATCATGACTCAACAGTTCAAAGAATGCAATTATTGGGATTGATCAAAAAGGAGAAAGTTTTTGGAAGAGGATTGGTGAAGCAAATTCATCGACAACTTCAACAAGACTTGATAGAACATATATGAGAACGTTTTGGGCACGACAACAACAATTGAAAAACATTTTAAATCTATCTTTTTTCATGTATTTTATTTTTATGTTTATGAATTTCTTTTAATGTATTTTTTTATAATTAAGTTATTTGTATCATGTATTGTGTTATTTAATATATTTTTATATGTTTTTAATTTTACTTTGTTTCAAATTCATTCTTTTAATTCAAATACATTTTTATATATTATTGTAAAATATAAATGAGTAAAACATGTGGGACCCAATGTGACCCATTTAAAAGTTTTTGATGAGTTGTATGGATATTTGAGAAATGTGGTTGAATTGCTTAAATAATTGAAAAATGTAAAATAATATAAAGAATGAAATATGACCCACTTAAAGAACTCATATTGAGTTTTGGGATAATGGTGCTCTAAGACACTCTATTAGACACACTCGAATCGATTAATGCCACTTCACCTATTCTTTTAATTTTTACCTTCTAACTGGTTCTCCAAGTTGGAGAGAGATTTTTGTTTCTTTTTTATTATTATTTGAGTTCAACTTTTCATCTTCGACATACGGTCTCTCCGTTCCAAAAGACCAAATCCTGCATCAAGTCATCATCTTCCACATACAGTCTCTCCGTTTGTGAATCGATTAATCACTGCAAGGCTACAATTGGAGCTTATTATTTTCTCACCAAGGAATTTCAATTTGAGGACAGGTTGTTCACGTTGCAGATTTGGGGTTGTTCAGATTGAAAACTTCTCCTTTGTTGTACTAAGAAACAAACAAAATAAATTCGTTGATTGCTGGAATAGCAAAGTTATTTTTGAGAAGAAAATAAAGGTATGGTGCGCTTCAAAAAGGAAACATACATACCTCTACAAAAGAAGGATTTAATGTTAAAATTATTTTCCAATATTGTATTATTAACGATGGAATTGAGCAACAAAGGGACAAGCTTATACAATTTTATGTCGAAAACAAAAGATGATGATGACCTGATACAATTTTGGAGCAGTGGATGAACGTGGAAGATGAGAAATTCAACCCAAATAATAATATAAAATAAATAAAAATTAAAAAATCTCTCTCCAACTTGAAGAACCAGTTAAAAGGTAAACATTTAAAAAAGAAGTCATGTGGCATTGATTAATTGGAGTGTGTCCAATAGAGTGTGTTAGAAGGTGTGTCCTTAGCATTCCTCATCTGGATGAAGTAATTTACTCTTTGATTTTTTTTCTTATAATAGGGAGCGCAGATGGAGTAATTAAAAACGAAAAAAATATTGATTTCATGATTTTAGTAGAACAAAATTAAGGATTTTGCTTGAGTGGATTGAGTTTCTTCTAATATTTTGTTTTAAATTTATATTTTATTTTTCCAAAAAAACTGTATCTAAGAAATTCTTCTCTAATTATGCTACCAAACATAATATTAAAATATATTAGAAACAAACATATAATACATAAATTTCTAAAAGCTAATGAATTAACATGCATATATATAATAAATAATTACCTGTTGATGGTGCAATCCCACCCAGAATGGTTGGCTGCTTCTCCTAAAGCATCCCTCCATTTTTGCACAATATTCATTGTACTTGCAAAACGCTGCTCATGCTTAACAAATGCATCAGCATAACTTCCTAATTGATGTCGAACATGGAAAGGATCAATTTCATAGAAAACTGGCAATATTATTTGCCCTCTGTTTTTTCTACACTCGAGTATCTTCACAACTTCCTCTAAACACCATTTTGAAGTTGCATAGTTTTTCGAAAAAACAATCACTGATAGTTTCGCTTCCTCGATTGCCTTCAAAAGCGCTTGCGATATTTCATCTCCCCTTTCAAGATTATCGTCGATATAGGTCTTGATATCTAACCTTTTTAATGCACTATTAAGATGGCTTGTGAAAGTCTTGCGAGTATCCTCGCCTCTGAAGCTAAGGAATACCTCATGTGTTTGTTTAGGTTTGGTAGAGGAGGAGGAGGAGGAGGATGATGATGATTTTGCCATATGGTATTGCTACAGGCAATAGATTATGAGACTTGTTTATGGAAATTCCACCTCCCTTCTTATTATATATACTCGCGAACAGATGCAGCTTCCTCGAGTCTCAACCATTAAAGTAAAGAAAAGATAGGATTGAGAAAGATATTAATTTCAACTAGAAGTTAGAAAAAGGAGGATCTAAAAATATTCAACTGAAAGATATTAACATCAACTTGTAAAAAAATAATATTTGAAAGGTATATTATTATTGCAAAGTGACACTTATTTCAACGAAATTCTCCTTGAAGAACTGAATTAAGTGTATGCAGCTTTTATTGAAGAGTGATTACAGCTAGATCATACGAATATGATATAAATTAAGATTAAAAAGTCTAATCTGCATAGTTGACTTTGATTTTGCATAAGCGCATATGTGTTCTTGCAAATTGGCAATATAAAAATTTATTCTAGTAATTTCAATGTTACTTCCTTCTAACCTTCCAAGAACTGAATTGAGAGTAATTCCAGCTTAGTTCATACTTATAATATGACAAAATGTCTACTCCGCATTGAACGTAGGAACTAGTTGACTTAGATTTTCAATTACACATTCAAGTTGCTGTTAAAATACTCGTGTATATGTGCTCTCGATCTGGCAAGCTGACAATGTGAATGAAAGTCAATAGTAGTTCTATAATTGATATAATAATCTCTCATGTCACAATTATCAGAGGCTTAGAAGCTAAGTCACACTTATGTTTTTGTTACAAAGGATTAGAAACCCTGACTCTGCCTATTCATACTGATGAAGAACAAAATTGTAACATTATTATTAATTACTAACTACCTGATGACTTCTAATAAATAACTTACAAAAGTGTTCCTGACGCCAATGCTTACCAAACTATTCCTTTAAGCTACTGATGCGGCCCAATATGAAACAAAACTTGCAAGAGGGCATGTCATTGGCTTGTTAATTATGTTAAAAACATAAGTGTGACTTAGCTTAAAGTAATAATAGCTTGTCCCTGCCATAACTGTTGCTCATCAAAAGAAAGTTGACCAAAGCACTGACGCAAAGCATCTAATATCACAGTGTGACCGTGAGTTTCATTTGGCTAGCTTCATGGATCTACATCTTCAGGAAAGGTAGCTTGACCAGCGTAAATATATTGCATTTCATCCTTCCATGTCTGCATAAGCACCAAGAATCTTGATCACGAAAGAATACTAGAATGGCAATCATAAAAGAATAACTAAATAAAAAAAGCACGGATAAAACAAAATGTTTGTTTCAAACTTTCAACCTCATATCGGAAAGAGATCCTCAAACTGGGAACATTTGTCTTGTGAATGTCATTTCCTTCAGAACCTCTCAAGAAATATTTATCCCCTAGCCAGTGTAACTGTGAAAAGATAAAATTATGATATGATAACGTAAACAGAAAATGAAGACACTCATGAATATGGAAGGAATTAAGTAAACAAGAGTTTGGAGTAGTCGGTAAAAATACGAGAATGATCCTGATATACAATGAGAAGACCTAAAATCCTGGTGTGCATACCTTTCTATATAGCCCGAGTATATGGATCAGATATTTTGTTGTTAAAAATGTAACATAAATAAAAGATAGAACCCTCAAATCAAATATCAAATTATTTAACCCCATAAAATAATAATCTTAAAGGATGAAATTCCAACAATCTTCTCAATTACCTTGGCTTGATGTGAAAATCCAGATTGGTAAACAGAATTCCTAGCTATCTCACACAGGTCACAAGCGGAGAGTTTCCATACCTGCAATGTACGTTTTAGTATGATGTATAATCTGTAGGAAAGGCAACATAATATTTGACCACCCTTTAAACAAACAGGCTAAGAATTTGGCAGAAAACAACCTTTGCTGCAACACTATATTCTTCTAACAATGGCTCTTTAGTCAAATGAATTTGCAAAGGATCATCTGTAGAGAGAGAGACATTCAGCCCTCGCTGGAAAAACATGGGCAAGGGATTGCGGTGATAGTCCAAGAAAAGGGAATTATTGCTAAGTGGCGACATAGCTAATCCAACCTAAAGAGAAGATAATGGTATTAATATATTATCATGAATAAAAAAAAAAAGGATTAACCCAATCTAAAGTAATGGGAAATAAAATGATTTATACATTAATTTCCGACTACAAAGATTTAAAGTTTTAAATAACAGCTATGTTGTCCAAATGAATATTTCTGCCTGAGGGCTAACCTGTGCAAGGTAATATAAGTATTGCAAAACAGGAGTCTTCCGTAGATTAATGCCATGAGAAATGTTATGGCATAGGAGGAAGGCAGCGGCCAAATGATCACTATCGCCTGCCTGCATGAGTAAATCAATATTATACCGTCTTAATAAACATAGATAAATTAAGCCATACAGTTAGGATGCAGAAAATTACCTCTCCACAATGAGGTCGCAACTTAATTGTTGTCATTCCTTTAGACTCACGCAGCTGAAACCAACCGACAGTAAGATATTAATTTTGTGAGATGGTAACCAAAAATTCCTTTCTAGAATCTAGTTGACCCCTATGTTCCATTTTACTTATTTTCACTACTATGCTTGAGGAACTCAACGCCCCCAACACACACACAAATGGACAAAAGCGAGGAATAATTGCGCTTGAAATTGAAAGAGAAAAAAGGGAAGCGAAGGCAAGGGTCAATTGTTAAAGGCCTAGCTAGAATTCTATATAGAGACGAATGGTGAATAACATAAACCTTGTTGAGTGTGTATAAGTTTGCATAGCAGTAATAGAGATAATAAGAATATGCTGGATTGAATTCATTTGTCCACTCAGCTGGAGTAGGCATGTGCTTAGTTGGACGCCTTTCTGGTTTGCTTTCATCATCTACTAGATCAAATCCAACCACCTGTATAGAAGAACCTTAAATATATTACACCTAGTACATCAAGAAATGAAATAAACTCCATGCCAGATAACGTAATTGCTAACTTTTGTTCATGATTTGATATCCCATAAAAAAAACATGGAGAAATAGTTATTGACCATTCATCCATCAGTCATGATGTTTAATAACCAAGTAACAATGAAGTTCACATATTCATAGCTAAGTTTTCTATCCCGGACAGTCGCGCATAGTAGCTGATCTAAAAAATCCTATAGTGGGATAGAGCATAGCAAGATGACCACTATTCCAAAATTTAATGTATGCAGAAAAATTAAGTCATAGGTCCTAAGGAAAACATTGAAATACCAAAAAAAAAGTCAAGAACATAAACAAGTTTAACAAATATAAAGCTTGGAGTAAAACATTGAAATTAAAAAAAAAAAATGCTAATAAAACAAGTATATTTTTTCTAAAGCATTTAGTATAGGCCACGGACAGCTGCAGTTTTGGCCAATATTGCCAGTACTACAACCACTACACCAAATCGCTTTGCTGCATAAGTTGAATGTCATAGGAATTTTAAGTGTGAATGTCATAGGAACGAAGAAGGATTGGGTCGCATAAAGTCCAAATGACATTATTGGGCCTAAGGTGTGTGGAGAGTCTACTATAAGAATAATTTGTTCCTAAAAATCATCTTATAAAAGAATAGTTGGATAGATATTTGATATATTTCAGAGCAAAATTGGATGTTTATTTTTCAGTCACCACATAGGCGTCCATATTTTCTTAGATTAATATTTTTTTCTTAAAAATTCTTGTATCAATTTCTAGCTCCCCACTAAACAATATTTTGGATCAGCCACTTAGTGTTAACATGCTAGATATGGAAAGTTATGTAACCAAACATACAAGCATACAAAGTAGAGGTACACGCAAGAACATAAAAATACAGATTGACGAACCTGCATCAAAAACAAATGTAATTGAGGATGAGAATTTGGATCTACTGTGGCTTCAAAAAGAGGGATAAACACATTATCCAGAATATTCTGAAAGGAGGTAACAATTCCCATGCTCCTGTAGATATTATATAGCCGTGGTAACTGTGCCAAGAATTTTAAAAAAATAAAAATATCAGAGTCGATGAACAAAATGATAATTCTAAAAGACTCGAAAGAAGGCAGCACAACAAAAAATTCTCAGCATTATATCAAAACCATGGAGCATTATTAAAATTTCTATTAATGATTATTCTCATATACTATCTTAAAATCATGACTTCATTTTCATGTAGAATAAGTTGTTGTATTTTATGTCCCATTATCTATCTAAGAATCTGTGTCATTCATTGTAAGGATAGAAGATAAAGGAAAATTAGTTGGGGTCTATGAAGACGGACACTCCTCGGTTTAGGCGTGTCCTAAGATAAATAAAAGAAAATAGGGGATGTAAGGTTAGGAGGGTCACTCTATACATTTGATAAGTGTGTGTATGTTAGAGGAGTAACTCTTAATAAAGGGTAAACCCTTGAAGGAGAGACCTCTTCTATTCTCACACATTCATTCAATCATATTGTTCTACCTTTTCATTTGTCTCTATCAACTTTTTTCTTTAGATCCATAATCCACCGTCCACATCCCAATTTCCATTCATGTGGTTTCAAAGTCAAATATTTTTAAGTGACTACCTCTTGTTATTAGCATTTTTCTTTTGGGATCTACTTTTTCTGGGAACAGGGATACTGTGTTAGTGTTTACGAAAAACCAGCATCTAATACCACACAGTTAGTCAGTAACCTAAATGATTATTCTACTCAGCATCTAATACCACTGCTCACTGCTCAAGCTATGAAGCAAGAGATGTGGACAATCAGGTTTTTTTTTCGAAAACGACAATCAGGTAATGATGCTGCTGACAGGAAGTCACATTTTTCTAGTGCCAACAATCACTGTACTTAAAAAATAATAGTAACATAAAAAGCACTTTAGGTTGAATACACATCTGAAAAGGATAGGAAACTTTATATGTAAAAAAATAATAGATATAAGGCAAACGGTGGACAACAAAGATAGCATTATTTACAATAATTGTATGGTGAGGCCAATGCAATTAAAAAACATTTATTCTGGTAATTGTAATAGCACTCATGAGTTAATCCTATAATTTGGAGGAAAAGAATAATAGGAAAGGATTCACTTTTCATAAGATGGACTCTACAGTGCACGTTCGAGACCTTATATTAAATTAGAAGTTTTATTGATCAATTTTCTGAGGGCATTTATGTGACGACTTTGTCCTGTAGCATTATCCATTACAATTTCAGGCTGAAAACTAAGCTGGTCCTAAAGCTAAAAAAAACTACAGAAGCCAGTGTAATCCTTTGAAACTTCAATAGGAAAATGATGGTTAGTGTCATTACTGAGACAGTGTTTACAATCAACTCATGTAGCCAGTGTAAACAAATCTCAGTGAAAATAGCAAACAACTTAAGAGAGTCGGAATCGGATCAAACATAAATAAGACAAAGTGGACAGACTTTATTATTGAGGCCACAATGGGATTACTACCGAGCCCCACAATGTCTGATCATCAAAACAACCATGAGAGAGAGAGAAATGCTGCCTGAATAGCAACATGAACAACACAATACCTGGATTAGCCATACAGCATTCTTACTATAAAGAGCATTGTTAACAAACCAACTTGCCAGCTGATCCCATTCGCTCTGTTTTCTTCCATAAACAGAGATCCTGTACTCGGCCATCTGAAAATTTTATATTTTAACAGAAATACAGTGAGATACAAATATCACGGGGAAAAAGTAACTTAGATCACTGTAAACTTTACCTGATATTTACTTGCTTCAAGATCTAACAAAACTTGCTTTGTTACTTCAGCCAGAAACCTTCCTGAAATATGGGTAGTTTTAAGCTATTATGAATTCAAGAAACATCAACAAACCCATTTAATAATCATTTGGAGTTGCTAAACTTTATACAATTAAATAATAGGTATCATTCTCATTGCTAAACTAACCCTGGATAAGATTATCCTGCTTTAAAAATATCTCTCTGAGTCTACTCTGTCCACAAGGATTATACTTTAGGTTGAATTTGTCAAATCTATGAAATGTGCTCTTATCTGCATGGACGTCCAACAAATCCACATTCAGATCATATCTGCGTCATAATTTTCACTAATTAGAAATAAGCAGAAATGCAAGCCCGTAAGCATAAGATGATCTCATTCTTGAAGAAGCTAAATGAAAACATCAGAGGACAATGCATACCCAGTCAAATCCAAACTCTCAAACACCTCCTTAAGCGTCATATACTTTCCATCTCTAAATATAACAACCTGAACAACATAACAACCTGAACACATAAGTTAATACAAATAGAAAAACATACAAAAGCTACTAATCTAAAACTACAAGAGGAAAAATGAAAAGAGGGGAGGTAAGCCAGCATTATATTTCAAAATATAGTTATAATCTGAGAGCAGATTTTTACCTCATCAGGTTCTTTTCTTAACTTTGACTTGATGAAGCGGAGGAGATGCTTCTGATTCATGCATGCAGAATGATGAATGTGAGTATCAACTTTTCGGATATTGTAGAAGTCTCGGTGTGGTGCACTTTTCTGGGCAACAAACTCCCGATCTGCATTCAGTAACAGATGAAGGCGGAATTTCTGTATAATGATCAGATGGATGTTACAAACAAACACCACAGTAATGCATAAAGAAAGAATCTACAAAGAAACTTGTGAAAACATACTTCCTCAAGAAAACGCAGTCTGTGGTAGCATGCAGAACGAACATTCCCAATGGACATAACTTTGAGAATGTAATCCATATGAGTAAAAAAACTTGTTGCGCTTGCAACAGGGAATAGCTCTTCAGTATCTGCGCACAGATTCATATAAAGCTCAGTTCTTTGATCCTCGACAAACAAATATTGAAAATTAGATAGCAGAGAAATAATCATCAAAATGCCCTATTGTTAACACTCTGCATACCAGTTTTATTTGCAAAAACACGTACGACTCCATCTTCCATTCGAAAGTGGTGCTGTTTGCAATTTCAAAAAGCCAGTAAGTCGTAACATTATCAGACAAACACTTCAAAACATAAATGTCTGTTAAGAACTCCAGCAGATTCCACGTGTATGAGGAAAATCTGAGTGACAGATCAATAATGGACAAGAAACAAACTTACTCCTGTTGCTTCAACTGGTTCAAAGTGAAATGGATCAGAGTTAGTTTCGACAGGTTCAGCCTTCCATGGAACGACATTTTCCTTGTAAACATATTTCTTACGCAAATCTAAGCATTCACGAATCATCTTGCAAACTTCCTCCTCTTCAATATTCATTGGCTCTGAACAAGACAATGATGCATTTAACACTGGTTTTTTCAACATTTTCAAATATTATAAAAGCAAAACAACGATAGAAAACGTAATCATAGTTTTGTTATCATTTAGAAAAGTTTTCACAAAAACGGGGAGCAAACAAAGTTAAAATACGATAGGAAAAGAGGATAGGAAAATGAGGTTACATGCAGGATTAAATCCGAAACCGAAACTATTTAACACGAAGGAATTTAGAAACAATAAGAATAGTAAGATAACGATAGGACTTAAAAGTACCGAGCATTGTGCTTCTTGCCGACAAGACATTGTTGACAAACACAAGATCATTCCCAGCTGCATTTACTGAAGTTGAATCTGTCATTGCACCGTTAATATTTGTACCAGCTCCTGCTTCTTTCGAAACCTCTCCAAACATCTGATTATTCGCGGCATTTACATCATCAACTCTGAATGGAACAGTTGAATTTAGTCCCTGCAATTCAACAACATCATGAACCACATGAAAGGCCAATATAGAAATAAATGTAGCATGAATTATGATACACCACCAAAAAGTAAGGATAAGGTAAAAAAGATTGATGATCATGCACCGTACCATACGAATACTATCTTAAACTACCAAATCAAAAAAGCATCCTTGCAAGAATACAGCCTTCGAATTGTGAACCATCCAAGTATCATGTTGATCTATAAAATGCAATGACTCTGAACCTCGGGTTCTATAGAGCCTAATTGGTTTGAAAAATCTCTTTTAATTTTATTTCCTATGCTCACTTTTTGTTAACATACAAAAAAAATTTACACCTTATTGACATTTTTTTAATTTCTAATATTATGTTATTGCTTTCACCAATTGCTACATAAAACTTCAAAACCAGAAAATGAATGAAACAAAGTAGTATTTTACATAAAAATGAAAAATAACAAATAACATTTTAGCAAACCAATTAGGGCCAACTAAACATGCTAAACACAAGAAAGTGTGTTCCTCCACTTGCCCACTATTAACCGAAGAAAATGAAAAGAGTTTAATGAACATACATTGTTGGTCTAAATCAGTTTTACACCGACATCTGATGATGGACCATTTCCCATGTCATACCAATGGAAAAACAATAGATTTTCATTGGACCTTAGGGTAAAACTTATTTGATTTACACCGAAAAAGTGTATCATTTAAATCCAAAAGAAAATTATCAACAAAATCCATATTTTAGTTAACAAAGACTTAAATAAACAGCTTAAGTATCCCAACAAACAATAAATCATAATCCTCACATAAGAATTTGAAGAATCTCTAGTCACAGGGTAAAAAGGAATCCGATTATCCTCACTAAGCTGTGTTCCATCATCATCAGAATCATCAGCATTTTCAAATGTATTTCGTCCCGGTGATCTCGGAGTGTTAATTCTACCAACAGAAGCTATCCTCTTATAAGAACTCGAAATCTGAGAACTCTCTGCAACAAAAACCAACCACAAATCACAAATTAAAGCCAACATTTCAAGACTAAAAAAATCATACAAAACAGAAAATGTTTAGGTTTTTCAAATTCGCACCAAGCTTTGAACTCGTTCGAAGAGATGGAAGCCCTAACGGAACAGAATTAAGATTATCATGCGAAGACGAACGGTTCTTACGACCATCAGGAAACCATTCAGTTGCAGAAACAACGTCCGGCATGGAAGAAGAAACTCTATAGTTTCGAAGCAAGTTCGTATTCTCATCTAAAGACCTCGACAACGTTCCTTGATAATTTCTCGAATCGTTATCCGTTTCCGTTTCTCCGCCGTCGAACCCGCTCAGATCATCGCCGGAGTTCTCTTCCTCATCGGAGTTTGCTTCATCGGTTGTTACAGCAGGCGGTGCGCGACGGATTTCGACGATACGGTGGAGGACATGGTCGACGGTGCGGCGGTGGATGTAGAAAGCGGAAATGGCCATGAAAGAGGCTCCGAGTAACGCGGCCATAGCGAGGTGGAGAGATTGTGGGAGTGATGTGGAAGATGAAGGATCCATTGTTAGAATTTTCTGAAGATGAAGTTGAGTTCGCTATGTGTTTGTGAGTGTCTCAGTGACTCACACTTCCACTGATGAAAGGGTTTTTGTTTTCGCGCAAGTTCGACCTAATGAAAATTCGTTAAATGGACCCGTGAGGTAGTTTACGTGGCAAAGCTTTATGCGTCTGTTTGTTACGAGAGCAATGCTGTAGAGTGAGATATCAAAGAAAGAAATGGAGGAGAAACTACAATAGAAAAATTACTCCATCCATCCATTTATTTTTAAATGTCGTTTTTTTACCACCGCACACATGTCAATGTATAACTTTAATCACTAATATTTTTAATTATCTATCATAAAAAATTATGAAATATATTTTAAAAATATTCGTCGAGACAAATTGAATAATATTCTATTTGCTAACATTTGATTTTATACATTAATAAAAATTTATGATAAAAGTAGATTATGTGAATAGTGGATAGTGATTCAAAATGACAATTAAAAAGGAACGGAATGAGTAGTATCTGAATATTCTCTCTAATACTAGCAGGACACCCGTGCGTCCGCACGGGAGTCGCGGCGTTGCCGCTCCTCACTTGGTAAGATGAAAGGATATAATATTTGGTAAAAAAAATAGAAAAAGAACAATGGTAAAACCATCACAAAAAAACTTTAGGTCTCCGTATTAATTTAGGAATATAAATATAGATAATGTAGAAATTATGAAGAAAAAAAATAGGCTACCTTATTAATATATAATATATATTAGTAAAAACATAGGTGTTGAAAAATCAAAAAAAAACTTATGTACATGTATTAATATATGAGTATAAATATAGTCCCGTAAAAATTATTAAAAAATAGGCAATCATATTAAAATGTTAGTGAAAATATAGGATAGGTATCGCAACAGTCATCAAAATAATTAGGTCATCGTATTAAATATGAGTATAACCAGAAAAATTGTAAAAAAAAATAGACAACTTAATTTTTATTTTATTTTTGTTTCAAACAACTTAATTAATATATAATTAAATGTATAAGTCCGGTAGAAACCACACAAACAAAAAAGTTTCCTTATTAATATATGAGTTTAAATATAAAAGAATGAGCAAACTTATTAATATGAGTAAAACACATAGGTCCCCATGTACCAAAAAAAAAACACATAGGTCCCCAGAAATCACACAAAAGATTAGGATCTCGTATTAATATATAATTATAAATATAGGTCTAAAAAAAATAGTAAAAAATTGAAAACTTCACTTGATAACATAAAATAGTAATTTATTGGGAAGTAGATTAAAAGATTAAAAAAATAGAAAGATATAATATTTGGTAAAAAAATAGAAAAAGAACAATGGTAAAACTATCACAAAAAAACCTTATGTCTCCGTATTAATATTTGAATATAAATGATAATGTAGAAATTATGGAAAAATAGGTTACCTTATTAATATATTAGTAAAAACATAGGCCTTGTAAAAACCACCAAAAAATTAGGTCCCTGTATTAAATATATGAGTATAAATATATCCTTTTAAAATTATTAAAAAATAGGTAACCTTGTTAATATGTTAGTGAAAATATAGGTCTCACAAAAATCATCAAAATAATTAGGTCACCGTATTAAATATGAGTATAACCCGTAAAATTGTAAAACAAAATAGGCAACTTAATTAATATATAAATAAAAGTATAAGCTCCGTAGAAATCACAAAAAAAAGTTTCCATATTAATATATGAGTATTTTATAGGTTTCGTATATGTTATAAAAGAACGGACAAACGTATTAATCGTATTAATATGAGTAAAAAACATAGGTCCCGCATAAACCACACAGAAGATTAGGTTATCGTATATTAATATATGAGTATAAATATAAGTTCACAAAAAATAGTTAAAAACTGTAAATTTTATTAATAAGAGTAAAAACATAGGCTCTGCGTACGTGTATGATATAAACTGTTGTTGTTTTGTTTGGCACACCTTGTGCCAATCAGGACTCATTATTAATAATAAAATTCATTTTAGTTTGTTCAAAAAAAAAAACACAGGCACCGCAGAAATCACACAAAAGATTATATCCTTCTGTTAATGCATGAGTATAAATATATGTCAAGAATGAGCAACCTTATTAATATATTAATAAAAAAAAAATATGGCTCGTAAAAATGAACAAAATAATTAGGTCTTGTATTAATATTTGATCTAGTATAACCCGTAAAATTATAAAAAAATAAACAACTTTATTAATATATGATTAAAATTATAAGTCTCGTACAAATAAAAAAAAAGGTTATCTTATTAATTGATGAGTATAAATATATATAGTCCTACATAAATTATTAAAGAACATGAAATCTTATTCATAAGAGGAAAAACATATGCCACTTTTTGCTTTTTCATAGCCGCCCCACAACAACAACATAGTAAACCCTACTTTTTGCTTTTTATTCTTGTTCATCTTTCAAAGAGAGGTTATTTTGGATCAATTTTGATCTAAAATCACCCCTTTTTTATTGTTTTATATTTTTTTTTATTTAAATAAATGATTTTTCACACATTCTTATGTTTCATTTGAGTTTTCTTTTGTTGTTGTTGTCTGATGTTGTTTTAATCCCGTCTTAGTGCAGAGTTTTTTTTGTCTTGAGTTCGCGTGTTGGTACGGTGTCCGGTTTAATTCCGTTGTGTACAATGTTTGTTTTGTTCAGATTTGCAGATTTGCTCCGATTCAGATTCAGTGCAGATTCACACGTACTTTACTTACTTGAATAAATGAATATTGTTTGTTGTTAAGTCTAAAAAAAAAAAGAAAAACATAGGTCCCGTAGAATTCACACGAAAGATTATGTCTCCATATTAATATATGACTATAACTCGTAAAATTATATAAAAAAAAAAATAAACAACTTTACTAATATATGAGTAAAAATATAAGACCCGTAGATATATCCATAAAAATTAGGTTCCCGTATTAATTTGAATATAACCCGTAAAATTATTAAAAAAAAAATAGGCAACATAATATTTTAGTCCTTTTTTTCTCCAATAATTTTCTTCCGCATAGAAAAATCTCATAAGAACGAAAGTCATATCATTCTTATTATATCTTTCTTGTGTGATTTGTTTATGGTTTTGTTTCTCTGACTCTTTGTAAACTTTTGTAGTCTACCTCGGTACGTCTTGTGTTGGGGAGATTTTCTATGTTAATATATCTCATTTTGGTTTGTTAAAAAAAATATTAGTCCTTATATCAAAAACAAAAAATCTTTTAAAAAAAAAAACTTCTAAAAAATGTCATTTATTTTTCAACTTTGTATTTAATTTTTACTGTTTTTTTAAACTAAATGTATCATTCACGCGCAACTGTAGAGAATAATACTCTTGAGGTAACTGACAATTTTTATTGTTTTTGTCTCACCATTTTTTTACAGGAGTTTTTCAGCTTTTCTCCCACCATATTCTTGTATTAAATTAATTAAATTTATTGAGTTGAACTACAAATTGAAAATTAACTTAATTAAATATTGGATTGAAGTCCATAAACCAAGTTGAGTGAATTTAAAATAACGAAACATAAACAATAAATGATAAAATTACACTAAAGAAAGGGTTGGACTCAAATAAAATATCATAAATAAATGGAAACAACACCATGTACCTCTATATTGTAAAAAAAAAACCATACATTTGTTGTCTTATTTGGTATAATGCACTTATGACGTTGAAATAAAGAATTTCATTGAATCTCTCCTTTTATTTATACATGAATTTTACTCTCTTATTATAAAAAAGAAAAAAATAAATAAACACTTCCCCTTTCTTCTTTTAACTTAACTCGTGTTGATTATATGTTGGTTCTAAAAATATAACAAATTAATTCATATGGCTTAGTGGTAAATCAAATAAGAAGTGTAACTAAAAGGTTAAGGGTTCAATTCCTACTAAGAAATTTTTTAGCATTTTTCTACTAATTTTTTTTAATAAAGACACAAAATAACCCTGAATTGATTATGTGTCAAAAAATGAAAAAGGGGCAAATTAGGAATTTCATATGTACGTTCTTTTCTTATATAGTAGATTCATTTTCATCACTTTATGTTAGACCTATTTTCAAATGGATGATCCACACGTTAATTTTAATCAAAGAGCGCGAGTTTTAGCGTTGAGTTTTTCTTTTCAGATGAGTCTTTCTTTTCAGGTTTCCTGAGCTTCTCACGCACCCCCTACTTTCCATTTACACCCCTTTTACTGGTTAGGTTGCGAGAGTATAAAATTGCAAAAACTATGAAAAAATGGTTTGTTGGCTACACCACGAACGAAATTCGCATTACAAATAGCAAACTCGTCGGTCGAAGAAAAAAAAGTCTCTCATGCAATCAAACTGTGTTGACGTGTGGCCAAATGTGATCAGTCACGTGTGTGGTTGTCATATAGCTTCAGCCAATCAAAATGCTTGATGAATTCTATAAATCCACACCATTTGTGCAAAAAAAATTCATACTAATTTTCTCATTCTCCCCATTCTCTCATTCTTGCATTTTTTTTTTTTACATTTTTTCTTGTGCTATTTTGTTCATTGGTCGCATAGTTCGTCGTCGGTTACTCGTATCGCTCCTACTAGTATGCTTTTGTCACCATGGTTGGAAACGATGTGGTAATTAACGGGGAAATATTTGGGCCCTATTGAAAAAGATATGACTAACTGAGAGGCATCTTCCTAGATTTCTTTTTACCACAAGAGGGACTTTTTATGTACTTTTTTTGTCTAATGTAAGTTTGCTTTTGGTTGTAATCAAAATCGATAAAATCAGGGTCGTCCTCAAGATTTTGAGTGTACTGTTGAAATTATAAATTTGATGCTTTTTTTTTTTGTAGAGATAGTGGTAGATAAAAAAAAGGTATGATAGAGATAGTGTAGGATTCAATTGACTTTTTTTTGGGCCAGAAAGTTTTTTTTTTTTTTTGAAGACAGGCTAGAAAGTTAATAGTCCAAATGTCCAATTAGTTTTTACTAATTTTAGGTTTTCTATTTTTATAGTGAATCACATTTATTTGGAATTTTTTTACACAATTTATGTATGGAATATTTTTTTTGGTACAAAGAGAATGATTTTATTTTAATATATTAATTTTTATAATTATTATATATACATATGTCATATGTAGTTCAATCTAATCTTACTTATTTTTTTATTAGAGTTTAAGCTTATACAAAAAAAAAATATTTGCAACCAATCTAAAAACTAGTAAAAAAAAAACTAGTGCTCCTAAAAAGTTGGTGTCTATACCACCGCTCTTCCTGAACACCCTCCGAAATCCCCTGAACAAGACTATTGTCTTGCAAGTTGTCCCAATGATCTTACAAAATATACAATTGTATATACAATTGTTCCGGTGTGTAAGACATAGGTCCTCTGAAGAACATAATTTCATTTTGTTTCTCTTTATTTCTTTCTCTATCAATTTTTTTTTCGACTAATTCTCTATCAATTTTTTATCTCTATAATTTTACAAGTTTCGTTTTTCAAATTTGATTGAGATTAATTATTTGAACCAACTTATCTCTTGATTAGGATAGTTTGAATAGAGATCGATAGAGTATATGATGCTTACTTAAATTCTAATTTAGACTAATTGTGTTTTAAGACGCTTGTTCTTTCATACTTAATCGAACTATGTGATGCTTAATCAATGGGAATGACACCGAATAGGGATGCCATGGTGATGGTGAAGGGAGTATATGGCGACGATGATGAGCGTATTGCCTACTGAATTGGTGACAGAGAGAGAACTTATGAGAGAGAAAGGAGGTTCATACTAAAACCGCCATGGGATGAAGGAAGGTGAGGTGCTGTCAAAGTGATAGATTAATGTTCAGTTGAGGATGAGGCAAGAAGCTTAGTTCATGGCGGCGAGGAGAGGCCTATGCTTTTCATTTCTTTCTTAGACCATCTCCAATGGTACAACCTATTAGGTACTTATATAGGTACTTATTAGGTACTACCATTGAAGCAAAACTCATTGAGTATCTAGTAGGTACTGCTTCTCAAATAGGTACCCTCTTTCTCCTCATTATAATATATATTTTTGTGAGACCTACTTATAAAGATGTAGTATTATTGATGAGATATAAAGTTATTAATGAGACCGATTTAGAACTTTTTAAGAGGTGATGGGTTGGAGGGATTGAGTACTTGTTAGGTACTATTATTAAAAAATAATAAATAAGTGATGTGTACACGTGGGACCAGTTAAGTACTCAAATTTGGGGAGCTCTGTTGTGGACGCTCTTAATTTCCCAATGAAAACCAATAAAATCATAATACAAAGATATTTAAAACACTCGGATAACCTTATCTATATATATAAAATTCATAAATAGTTCTCCTAACCCTAATCCACTTAGACCAATCAAATTGTTTCATTTAGCCACATCATCCATTTAAATCCAATTAAATCACTCTATAATGTCACATCATTTCTACTTAATTATATTATTATTATTATTATTATTATTATTATTATTATTATTATTATTATTGTCATCTCTATACTTTTCATATTCTACATTTATATACTAATGGCTTTTTAATATACACTCACTCAAATATTTACTTAGCCTTTACCTTTTTTGCGAATATAATAACTTTTGCTTACTATATTATAATAAGGAGAATACAAAAATACACACTAATTAATTTTGTAACTCGGTAATATATTTTTCATCTCTTAAGTCACCATTAAATTTTCATCCCTTGGACTCTTCTACCAATATTTTAATATATGGGTTACAATTGTTTTAATTTGTATCCTATTCATATTTTCCTAACTAACCATTACGAATGTTAGAACCAAATATTTTCATCCCCTGATGTTCAATCATGTGCTTAACAAGATTACCATTTATTTTTTCGGTTGAATGTGAGTAGGGATGGCAACGGGTGCCCATGAGTGCGGGTTTGACACTTACCAAACCCACACCTGAAATCATCACCCAAACCCAAACCCAAACCCAAAGGTTGTTCGGGTGGCAAAACAACACCCACGCCCACACCCATTGGGTTCGGGTTTTTCCACCCAAACCCAAACCCGCAGCATATTTGAAAATAATTTGCAAATTTAAGAAATTAAATTCCAACATAGACTTTGAATTAAATTACAACTAAAATTAAGGTCTTCCAAGGAAATTCAAACATAGACTTTCAAGAAATTACAACATAGATTTTCAAGAAATTAAATTACAACTACAATTTAAGGTCTTCCAAGGAAATTGAAGGAGATTATGGGGGTAATTAGGTAATTATAAAATATTTCGGGTGGGTGTATGGGTTTCGGGTGTGGGTTTGACTGATACCAAACCCACACCCATATTATCGGGTGTCACCCGAACCCAAACCCAAACCCTGTCAAATCGGGTTTCGCCCGTTGACTTGGGTTTGGGTTCGGGTGGGTCTCTCGGGTTTGGGTTTTTTTGCCATCCCTAAATGTGAGAATAGATTTTTTCATATCTTATATGTGCAATTTCTCTTTCCATTATCTTGCCTCTTCATCTTTTGTGCATCAGGTATAAATACTTATGTTATTTTCTAAAGCCATGATTTGTTGTAGTTATTTTATTTCTTGCAAAAATTAACTTTTGCATAACAAATAAATTAAGAGAATTTGACATTTTTTGTTTGTTGCAGATCATACATTAAACTTTTGTGTTGCACATCATTTATAGGTTTAATTAAGTGCTACTGTATATGTGTATTCATATTCTATTATGATACAAATTAAATAATATATACTTTATTTTTAATTGAACTAGCGGGCCATACAGGCGCGTTTCGCGCCTGCCTGTGTCTAATTTATGATTGTTGGAAGACCTTAATAAGAAAGAACCATTGTGCAGTTATAATATGTTACGTTATTATATGCCTTATTAGATCTATTGTGTTATTTAAAATTTGAATTTAAAATAAAGGATAATTTGGACAATATAAAAAATTCATCCCAAGCTCACCTATCATTTTTATATATTGTTATATATTTAAAATTTGAATTTAAAATAAAGGGTAATTTGGACAATATAAAAAATCCATCTCAAACTCACATATGGGTGTGGTTATGGTGCATAAGCCCAAACTTATGCACCATGCATAAACTTGCTTCCTACACCCACCATATTTGCTTCCTACACCAAAAGTCAACCAAAGGTCAGCCCAAGCCCAAAATTAGGCAATCCATTACTCGCGCGCACCCATATACTATCGCATTACTTGCGCCCCCCTTTTGCTTAGCGCACCCCCAATTTTTTTTTCTTTTTTCTCCTAGATTTCTTGTGAGCCCCCAAATTTTTTTTCCTCCCCTAGATTTCTAGCGCGCCCCCAATTTTTTTCCCTCCTCCAAACTTCTAGCGCACCCCCCCCAAATTTCTAGCGCGCCCCCCGTTTCCAATTAAATAATAACTTTTGTTCCTTTGAAGTATATATTATAAAAATCCATTTTTAATTAATTTTCGTCATACACCCCCTCGAAGCCCAACATAATAACAAATGGTTCATGTATATATAAAGCATACTTGTCAAACATACAATTTAATTTTGAGTTTTATCAATCATAATCACAATATAAATAAAATTTCATACATTAATTACATATATATATATATATATATATCGATTTTTCTTTACAATAAAGAAATGATCGAATCCAATATCTCATGCATACTATCCAAAAAATTTTCGACTAAACTAACCCTAATTGCTTTATATGATTTTTTGCTTTATGTAGCATGGTTTTGTAAAATGGTTATGCGATGTTTTACTTAATAACAATGGTTTCAATGTATAACATCTTAGCACTAATGCCCATATGAAACCATTTAACTAAAATAATGGTTTCAGTGTATAATGCTATGAAACCATTTAACTAGACTAATGGTTTCAGTGTATAACATCTTGAAACCAAATAACAAGACTAATGGTTTCAGTGTATAACGCTATGAAACCATTTAACTAGAATAATGGTTTCAGTGTATAACAGTATGAAACCATTTAACTAGACAAATGGTTTCAGTGTATAACATCTTGAAACCAATTAAAAGGACTAATGGTTTCAATGTATAACATCTTGGCACTAATGCTCATATAAAACCATTTAACTATAATAATGGTTTCAGTGTATAACAGTATCAAACCATTTAACTAGACAAATGATTTCAGTGTATAACATCTTGAAACCAATTAACAAGACTAATGGTTTCAGTGTATAACATCTTGACACTAATGCTCATATAAAACCATTTAACTATAATAATGGTTTCGGTGTATAACGCCATGAAACCATTTAACTAGACTAATGGTTTCAGTGTATAACGGTATGAAACCATTTTTGCTGTGGAATGGTTTCAAAGAGTTGTTCTCCAAAAACATATTTAACCCTTAATAAAAATTGTGAAATAAATTTAAATTTTTAAGACGATATAAAACCGAAGAGAGTGAGGTATCCCTAACCGTTCCAAATAATTCAAAATACCCTAAATAAAATTTTGGGAAAATTTTATTAATATCTTATATTTATAAAAGCATATTTACCTCATTTAATTAACTAAAAATAGTTCCAGGTCTCAGAAAAATACCAAACTGGTCCCAAAATTCTCAGAAAATTATTTACTATTTTTATGTAAAAATAATAAAAAAATTTGGAGTCTCCTTGGCACCGCACGCGCCCCCACGCGCTGCAGTGAGAGTGGGCGTGGACGCGCGTCACTGTTCATCATCTTTTTTTTGAAAAGGCCACTGTTCATCATCTTCCTCACCCATTTTCTGCAGAAACGGGTCACGACGACCCGGTTCGTTCTCCCTCAATAATCAACGAAACTCGACGTTCTTTATACCGTTTTGATCGTCGTTCGATTTTATGAATGTTTCCGGTATTAATTTTTGAAATCGGTGATCGAATCGCATGTAAAATGTGGCCGAAATTGAGCAAGCAAAAATATAAAGTTCTTTAGTTATGATTATTACATGTGTAAAATCATCTGATGACTGTGAATGACTTATGCACCATACATAAGAAAAGGCTTATGCATATTAACTATTGCCCTTTTTATATATTGTTATAGATTTTGTAATAGTTGTTTTACTTTCCTTTCCTTTACTTTTATAATTTGAATTTAAAATAAAGGATAATTTCGACAATATAAAAAATCCATCTTAAACTCACCTATCTTTTTTATATATTGAAATCTGGCACGCAGTGAACACAATGCTGCACAAGATGCTATAGCACACGTTGCAGCAAGACAGTCGCAGAACACAGTAAATAAATAAATAAATTCCAGAATAATAAATAAGACAGGTAGTTGTTAACCCAGTTCAGTGCAACGTCACCTACTCTGGGGGATACCAATCCAGGAATGAATCCACTATAATAGCTCTAGTTCAAAGCCCTCGACCAACACCCGGTACTTGACTTATCACCTAGACACTACTCGTGCAATCCTACCTAAGAACCTCTTAGATAATGAGACTCCGTCCCAAATTCCCTCTAACAACACGTACTATGTTGCTGTCAATAACAATAATTAGGATGGAGACACTCTCCTAGAAACTAGACCACACTCTTGCTTAAAAGCTTATGAGTGAATCACACACACTAACTCCGTGCTTAAAAGCTTAGGAGTAGCTTACAATTAACAATAAAACACAGTCCTAAACTTGCATCAAAGTGACACAAGAAAGGCTGACAAAAGACACAAACTCTAAACCCTAAAAACTCACACTTTGTAAAGAACACGGTTTAGAATACATGAGTTGTAAAGGCTTGAGGCTTTACATATTTATAGTCTTCAATTGTCTTGATGTGCAAGCTAGATCTTCAGACAAACACAGCTGTAAAAATTGCGGCCAACCCTATATTATTTCCAGAAATATAATTTGTTTTGTTTCATGTGTGGCCAAACAAAAAAACATAAATTATTATTTTCAAAAATATAACAAGTTATATTTTTGTTTTCAATAATAATTCTCAAACCGCCTTCAGGAAAACTTGTAGAACAAGCCACGTCTTGAATAGTCGCACATGCTTGGATATAAAAACGACTTAAATCTTCCTTTGATTTGAAAAAGAAATTCTGCGCAAAACAGAGTATCAGGATGCTGTACGATGATCCTACAGCATCGCGATCCAGCATCTGGCTGGTTGGCTTTTGCAAAATTTTAGCCAATATCAAAAACCCAACAATCTCCCCCTTTAGCAAATTTTGGCTAAAACAACCTTAGGCCAGTGCATAGAGAGATACAGTCTAAACTTTCCTTCGAGTCAACATAAGCACACAACTAGGAAAGAAAGTAGAACGATGCTAAGCTATTTAAACTTTCCTTCGAGTCAACATAAGCACACAACTAAGAAAGAAAGTAGGAAATTCATCAGATGAAAAGATAGCTAGCACGTAAGCATCAGAGGCATGCAACAGCGGAACATAACACATCTTAGCCTCAAAGTACAGATAGAGAGAAATAAACTCTCACATAGTGGATTCAAGATCGGAGAAATAAACTCCTTAAAATTTAAGCAGCGCCACAGAAAATAGGAAAAATAAATTCCTATATAAGCATGCATATTAAAAGTAGTAGAAAAATAAATTCTACCTACTCCCCCTCAATATATGCATAAACTTCACTCCCCCTCAAAACATGCATATCACATAAAACCAACAACATGCTATACTAGATGCTATAACATTTTTCATCACATCATGCACACAGATATTACTCCCCCTTTTTAGCCATAAATTCTGACAACAAAAGTCATTACCATAGAATAGGAGCAAAGTACAGACTTCCACAGAGTTATCAGAGCATAGAGAAACATAGAGTGCAGAGAGTATCAGAGCATAAGAGATCATAAAGTGCATATTACAGACCATCATGGCAAAGAGAACCTCGAGTGTCGGAGCCAAAGGACATGGATTGTGCATGTTACAATCCAGAGAGCATCAGGGCGTAGCCCACAAAATTAAAATCCAAAAGGACATGCAAATAAAGCATAAGCAGGGCACATAGAAGGACTTGCGTCAGAGTCCTCCTCCTCTACCTTAGTATCACCACCTGCATTATCATCAAGAACACCAGGATTGACTTTGGAAAACACCTTGGGGTCAACAATCATTTGCTTCCTAGGCAAAACATCAGTTGACTGATTGACAGATGATGCAGCACAGTCTGCAGCATGTGTACCCTCAAACAGTCATGCAGAACAGTTTCATCAAGAATATAAGAACCAAAGGCAAAAGGTGATATGGTCCCTACAACATATATAAACCTAGCCAAACCTGTAGCCACAGTATTGGAATGAGTAGTTGGAGCCCAGTTGCAGTTTTCATCAATCCAGCTGCATTAATCAAATCAACAAGCTTTTGGCATTGTATAAAAACTTCACTTAAATTCCTTTCCACAGCAAGCCTTCTTTTTATCACAAATTTCCACCTGTCAACATTTTCAAAACGATGAAAGGAAATGTTGTCAATGGGTACAGGGGATACATCTTGAGGGATCCTCTTTTTCTTCACAAACTTCTTTGAGGATGCTGCAGGCGATGCAGTAGCATGTTGGTCTTCCTCAAACTCTGAATCACTAGAGGAAATAGTCTTCCTCCTCAAAAGCTTCTTCTTTGGCTCAGAGGGCCTAGTAATCTTACTCCACTGTCTTTTAAGACCATAGATTTTCTTTTCCTTGGCAGTCTTGACAGGAACATTAGAAACAGCTACACCTTTACCAGCATTGCTCCTTAACCTCCTAGTACTAGAAGCAGGAGTCCTCTCAGTAAGGTTGAGATTGTCCACATAAATAACATTTGAATCTTTCTCAGCAGATTCATCAACATTCAAAGGAACAAACATAGTTTTACCACTATCATCAACATAAGGGATCACATAGATATCATGAACAAAAACATTATCAGTAGTAGTTGCTTCAGAATCCTTTTCTTTGTCAGGAACAATAACATCATCTGGAGACTCGGGTATCACGATGTTATCCAAATTTTCCCGTGTTGCAGATGTTGTAGCATCATGTGCAGCATCTTTCTCAGGAACACTCTTCTTGACATGTTCCAACACAAAGTCATTTTTGACCTCAGTTGGAGCGCTAATATCATTACCAACAAATGTTAAACACAGTAGGGGAGAACACCACATAACTTTCTCTGACAAATACTTTCTCACCACAAGAAACATCCTTATCATCAACAAACACACAATTCTTACCAAATTTTCAGATGTTTCAACATTACCCATAACAGCGTGCATTACTAAATAAGTTGAAGAGAAAACTGCACGCCACACTTGCAATAATTGCTATAACTCTTCAGATAGGCAAATCCCAAGTTTGCCTCGCAATTTTTCAAATTGGACCGCATCTAGAGCCTTAGTAAAAATATCAGCCAATTGTTCTTCAGTTGAAATATGCTCAAGAGTCACAATACCTTCTTCAACTAGGTCTCTAATAAAGTGGTGCCTAATATCAATATGCTTCGTCCTGCTATGTTGGATAGGATTCTTTGAAATATTGATGGCACTAAGATTGTCACAGTACAATGCCATAGCATCTTGTACCACATTGTACTCCAGCAACATTTGTTTCATCCATAATAGCTGGGAGCAGCTACTACCTGCAGCTATGTACTCAGCTTCAGCTGTAGATAAAGATACACAATTCTGTTTCTTGCTGAACCAAGATATAAGATTGTTGCCCAAAAAGAAACAAGCTCCTGAGGTGCTTTTTCTATCATCTGCACAACCTGCCCAATCAGCATCACAATACCCTACTAGCATAGAATTCTCACCATGAGTATACAGAATTCCATAGTCACATGTACCATTCACATACTTCAAGATTCTTTTCACTTGAGCAAGATGACTCATCTTTGGCTCAGCTTGGTACCTAGCACATACTCCTACAGCAAAAGTAATATCAGGCCTGCTGGCTGTGAGATACAATAAGCTTCCTATCATGCTTCTATAAAGACTTTGATCAACATCAACTCCCTTTTCATCTTTGGTAAGCTTTAAATGGGTTGCTGCAGGTGTTCTTTTATGAGCAGCACTTTCCATACCAAACTTCTTCACTATATTTCTTGCATACTTGCTTTGGGAGATAAAAATAGTATTTTCCATCTGCTTTACTTGGAGCCCAAGAAAGTAGGTTAGTTCACCTACAAGACTCATCTCAAACTCAGACTGCATTTGCTGCACGAAATGCTGTACCATCTCACTAGACATTCCTCCAAAGACAATGTCATCAACATAGATTTGTGCTATCAGAAATTTGCCTTGATCTTCTTTCACAAATAGAGTCTTGTCGTTTCCTCCCTTCCTGTACCCTTGACTAATAAGGAAATCAGTCAATCTTTCATACCATGCTCGAGGTGCTTGTTTTAATCCATATAGAGCTTTCTTTAATTTGTAAACATGATTTGGAAAGCTTGGATCACCAAACCCCTTTGGTTGTTCCACATATACTTCTTCATTTAAGTACCCATTGAGGAAGGCACTTTTCACATCCATTTGGAATAACTTGAATTTCAGAATGCATGCCACTCCTAGAAGTAATCTAATGGATTCAAGACGAGCAACCGGAGCAAAAGTCTCATCAAAATCTATTCCTTCAATCTGTGAATATCCTTGTGCAACCAGTCTTGCCTTGTTTCTGGTCACAGTTCCACTTTCATCAGACTTGTTCTTGTAGACCCATTTGGTACCAATTACATTTGCATTTTCTGGTCTAGGAACCAAGTCCCAAACTTCATTCCTCTTGAACTGATTTAGCTCTTCTTGCATAGCATTTATCCAGAACTCATCAGTGAGAGCTTCCTTCACATTTTTTGGCTCAAACTTAGACACAAAACAAGCATTAGAAACTAAGTCAAGTGTCCTTCTAGTAGTGATTCCTTGATTGGGGTTACCAATAATCAGGTCTGTAGGGTGATTCTTTTGAGTACGAGTAGAAGGACCTTTCTTTGGAGTAGCAGAGATTTGTTCAGATGCAGTAACCTCTGTATCATTCTTGGATTCATTAATAGTTTCAGAGTTTTCACCACCTGTTGTAGATGCTATAGCATCTTCTGTATCATCTTCAGCAGTTCACTTGAGGTGTCATCTATTACCACATTTATAGACTCCATCATGGTTTTGGTTCTATTATTATATACTATGTAGGCTCTACTATTTGTTGAGTATCCCAAGAATATGCCCTCATCACTTTTAGGGTCCATTTTGGTTGTTGGTTCTCTATCAGACAAGATGTAGCATTTACTACCAAACACATGGAAGTGCTTAACAGTAGGTTTCCTCTCTTTCCATAATTCGTACAGAGTAGTTGTAGTTCCAGATCTCAGGGTGACACGATTATGGATATAACAGGCAGTATTCATAGCTTCTGCCCAAAAACCATGTGAAAGCTTCTTTGCATGTAACATTACCCTTGCAGACTCTTGTATCACTACAAGAATAAAGATATTTTGCAGCGACATTTTTTCAACGACAATTAATTTGTTGGTAAAAATATAAATATAGCAACAATATTTGTAAGTCGTTGCAATTAGAAGTTTTTTTCACAACAATATTATTATTGTTAGGAAAAAATACTTATCCCAACTATAATTAAAATCGCTGACAATGATACATTTATTTTGCAACAACACGTTATAAAGTCGCTGTAAAATGTGCCACTACTATTTTATTAAAAAATAACAATTAATTAAAATACCCACTACAACACTATATTAGTGGGTTTACCTCAAAAAAAAAAAAAGGAAAAAAAGTAGTGGGTGGTTAATTCATATGTGATCACTAGCCTTCCTAATATTTTCATACACTTAAGATAATTTTAATTTCTTTTGTCATTTTAAAAGTGCAAGGATCACTTCCTCAGCCGTAGATAAATATAATCCAACGTTCATCATTTGCTTAATATTTAATCCTTACTCAAATCATCTATCCTCTATATAAAATATAACTGCTCCAATTATTACGTGTATCTATTCCCACTTAACTTATATAGTTAACTTTCAGTGTTACACACTCTCCACTTTATTCTTCATGTAAATTAGTTCCTAAAAGAGTTACAACTAAAAATATGCTTTCTTCTTTTATCAAGGAAAAAAAAAATACTTTCTTCTTCTTTTTTTTGTCTGTACTTTCTTCTTCTTTTTATATCTAATAAATATTAGGGAGCATATCTCTATTTTATGAAGACAAACCATGGAAAGAAAAGTGTTGTGGGAGTAGAGAAGATCAAGAAAATAAGATGATAGTATTTGAAAGAAGCTATTCAAGGGAGAAAAGAGAAAATATATTTGAAAGCTATGGAATTTCATCTTAAAAGCATTCACATTACTAAAAAAAAAGTGATGAGAACAAAAAAAATTATAAATATAATTTAACATAGAGTATTTATTATTGAGAGATTGAAATTTTTTGAACCGGTTGTTGAGATTGAACATTCCTTCTTAGAAATTTCAATTATTGTATGAGATATTAAATTAATAAATACATTTTAAAAAATAATGAAAAAAATAAAATAAGAACTTTGATGAGAAAAACAAAATTTTATGATTGCAATTTTGATTGTTGATACAAGTATATTTTACAACGACTTTGATTGTTGTGATAACTAAGATAAGACAACAACTTACATGGTTGTTATAAGTAGGCTATGACAGCGATAAAACACTACAAACGGCAGGGACAATAGTTGTTGCAAAAATATTAGCAATGGCGGCAACTTTAAATGTTGTTGCAAAAATTTTCGCAACAGCACTTATCCCAACGACATGCAGCGACTTATTTTTTGTTAGAAAAAGTAACTTTGCCAGCAACTTTAAATTTTTTACAACGACAAAAATCGTTGCAAAATATCTTTTTTCTTGTAGTGTATAGTTCTATTTTTCCTTTCTACTACACCATTTTGTTGTGGTGTAATGGGAGATGAGAATTCATGTATGATGCCTTCAGAGGCACAGAAGTCAGAGAACCTGGAGTTTTCAAACTCCTTACCATGATCACTCCTGATCCTTAATACAACATTGTTTTTCTCCCTTTGAAGTTGAATACATAGATCTTTGAACACATCAAAGGTTTCTGATTTCTTTCTAATAAAATTTATCCAGGTGTATCTAGAAAAGTCATCAACAACAACATATGCGTACCTTTTTCCTCCTAAGCTTTCAGTTTGCATAGGACCCATCAAGTCCATGTGTAGAAGTTCAAGAACTCTGGTGGTGGTAAGATGCTGTAGCTTTGGATGAGGCATCTTGGTTTGTTTTCCAATTTGACAGTCTCCACATATGCTACCTTCTTCAATTTTGAGGTTTGGTAGTCCTCTGATGGCTTCTTTAGATATTGCTTTCTTCATGCTTCTTAGATTAAGATGGCCAAGCTTTTGGTGCCACAGTTTTACTTCATCTTCTTTAGTGATTAAGCATGTTGACATATTTGCTTCTTCTTGGGGAACCCATAGATAGCAGTTGTCTTTTGATCTGACACCTTTCATCAAAATCTCACCTTCGTTATTTGTAACCAAACATTCAGACTTGGTGAAGTTTACTTTCATTCGTTGATCGCATAGTTGACTAATACTTATCAAATTTGCAGTCAATCATCTTACTAACAGCACATTGTTTAGTTTAGGCAAGCTATTACTTTTGAGCTTCCCTATCCCAACAATTTCTCCTTTTGCACCATCACCAAAGGTAACAAAGCTGGTTGAATAAGACTTTATACCGACAAGAAATTTACTTATTTCGGTCATGTGTCTTGAATAGCCACTATCGAAGTACCAGTCTTCCCTTGATGAAGCTCTAAGTGATGTGTGAGCAATCAGAGCAGTAATCTCTTCTTCAGGTTGAGTTGTATCACTTTTCTTCTCATTTTCACCTTTAGGTTTCCATTCTTGTTGAGTAGGGGCAGTTGTGGAAACAGGTTTGTGCTGAGGACGTCTGTTAGGGTACCCATATAGTTTGTAGCAGTAAGGCCTTATGTGCCCTTTTCTACCACAGTGATGACATCTCCAAGCATGGTGTTTTCTTCTATTTCTTGACATGGAATGCTGCTGATGATGCTGCGGCTTTTGATAAGGCATCCTTTGCTTTTGAGTTTCTCTAGGATCCATGTACATGAGGTCAGGACTATATTTTTTGAATTTGTTGACATTCTCATAGCTAAGCCCAATATTCCTAGGCTTTCGAACATTTTTCTCTAAGATTTCCTACAGTTGACCATCAGCCTTATGAAGTTTGTCAAGATGCTCATCATCTTTATACAACATGTCAGAGAATTTTCTCAGCCGCCAAATGTCAGCATTTAATTTTTCAATGACTTCCTTAGCTTCTTCAAGATCAGAGGATAGATAATTTACCTTCTTTTGAAGTTCCTCCATCTTTGAGATATTCTCAAATTTTTCTGCTTTTAACTCATTGATGGTTACCTTTTGTTTCTCAATAACCCTGCAGATTTCAAGATCAGAGGATAGATAATTTACCTTCTTTTGAAGTTCCTCCATCTTTGAGATATTCTCAGATTTTTCTGCTTTTAACTCATTGATGGTTACCTTTTGTTTCTCAATAACCCTGCAGATTTCTTCACTCTTATGACAAAGTTCCTTGTAGGATTCAGCAAGCTCTTCATAGGTTACCTCTCCATCATCAGATTCTGTATCAGATGTAACAATACCTGTTAAGACTGAGATATGTTTAGCAGTTACAGATGCTGTATCATCTTCTGAGTCATCATCCTCAGACCAACTGACAGTTAGCCCTTTCTTTGTTCTCTTCTGATATGTTGGACACTCAGGTCTGATGTGACCATATCCTTCACATTCATGACATCGAATGTTTCTGTTTAAGCTTGATTTTTCATCACCTTTTGGTTTTCCTTGATTTTCATTGCTGCGCATAGTGCCTGGAGCATTGTTTTTGAAATTTGATCTGGGTCTCTTATCCATTCGTTTCAGAACTTTGTTGAATTGTTTTCCCAATAACACCATGGCCTCAGAAATACTCTCATTAGATTCTTCTTCATCCTCCAGTTCTTCTTCATTATTTTTAGATGAGAAGGCAATGCTCTTATTTTTCTTTTCACTTCTTCCATTTGCAACACTTTCATAAGTTTGGAGTGATCCAACCAGTTCATCCAGCTTCATCTGAGATATGTTTTTGGCTTCTTCCATAGCTGTGACTTTCATATCAAATTTCTTTGGAAGTGATCTAAGCATTTTTCTTACTAACTTTTCTTCGGGAATTTTCTCCCCCAAAGCATCAAATTGATTATCATAGTCTAGAATAGTCATATGAAAATCTTGAATTGTTTCCTCCTCCTTCATACGTAAATTTTCAAACTGAGTAGTAAGAATCTGTAATTTAGACATTTTTACCTGAGGAGTACCTTCATGAACAGTTTCAAGAATCTTCCAAACTTCCTTTGCCGAGACACATTTTTTGATCAGTTTGAAGATGTGTTTGTCTACCCCATTGTATAATGCATATAATGCTTTTGAGTTTCCCAAAGCAAGCTCATCCTCTTCTTTAGACCAGTCCTCCTCAGCTTTTAGTTCAAGTGTTGGCTTTCCATCCTTGTCCATGACCACAGGGGGGTCCCATCCTTTCAGAACAGCCTTCCAAGTTTTGCTATCCATAGATTTTAGGAAAGCAATCATGCGTGATTTCCAATAATCATAGTTGGAGACACCAACTAGAAGCGGTGGTCTGCTTACAAGCCCTCCTTCTTTTTCCATGTTGCCAGACATTCTCCCTGGAGCTCACCCTATAACCAGAAAGGGTGCCTGCTCTGATGCCAATTGAAATCTGGCACGCAGTGAACACAATGCTGCACAAGATGCTATAGCACACGTTGCAGCAAGACAGTCGCAGAACACAGTAAATAAATAAATAAATTGCAGAATAATAAATAAGACAGGTAGTTGTTAACCCAGTTCAGTGCAACGTCACCTACTCTGGGGGATACCAATCCAGGAATGAATCCACTATAATAGCTCTAGTTCAAAGCCCTCGACCAACACCCGGTACTTGACTTATCACCTAGACACTACCCGTGCAATCCTACCTAAGAACCTCTTAGATAATGAGACCCCGTCCCAAATTCCCTCTAACAACACGTACTATGTTGCTGTCAATAACAATAATCAGGATGGAGACACTCTCCTAGAAACTAGACCACACTCTTGCTTAAAAGCTTATGAGTGAATCACACACACTAACTCCGTGCTTAAAAGCTTAGGAGTAGCTTACAATTAACAATAAAACACAGTCCTAAACTTGCATCAAAGTGACACAAGAAAGGCTGACAAAAGACACAAACTCTAAACCCTAAAAACTCACACTTTGTAAAGAACACGGTTTAGAATACATGAGTTGTAAAGGCTTGAGGCTTCACATATTTATAGTCTTCAATTGTCTTGATGTGCAAGCTAGGTCTTCAGACAAACACAGCTGTAAAAATTGCGGCCAACCCTATATTATTTCCAGAAATATAATTTGTTTTGTTTCATGTGTGGCCAAACAAAAAAACATAAATTATTATTTTCAAAAATATAACAAGTTATATTTTTGTTTTCAATAATAATTCTCAAACCGCCTTCAGGAAAACTTGTAGAACAAGCCACGTCTTGAATAGTCGCACATGCTTGGATATAAAAACGACTTAAATCTTCCTTTGATTTGAAAAAGAAATTCTGCGCAAAACAGAGTATCAGGATGCTGTACGATGATGCTACAGCATCGCGATCCAGCATCTGGCTGGTTGGCTTTTGCAAAATTTTAGCCAATATCAAAAACCCAACATATATTGTTATAGATTATGTAATAAGTGTTTTACTTTCCTTTACTTTTTTATTTGTTCATTTTTTTTATTGATATACTTATTTTTATAGTTTTTGATTTTAGGCTTTGGGTCATCATCTCTTACTCAAAAGAGCTGAACTGTGTTGTTGATGCTCTTCACATATGTTCCTTTGAAATATTTTTAAAAGGTATGTACCCTTTAATTTTATTTGTTTTATTTGAGTTTTTCTAATTTTATCACTATTTATATATGCTAATTGTGTAACTTAGATTTTGCCACATCTCTTTTCATCCAATCATTTGTGTGTTTGGAAATAGATTTATATGTTGTGCGGAGATATATCCTATTACTCCTATATATATAAATTTTAGATAGTTATTCTGTTACTCATGTAAAGTAAACCATAATCCTTAAACCAATAATATTTCTTCATTTAACCACATCAGTCACTTACAATGCCACATCACTTATTCTTAGAAAATAAATCTTTTGAATCTCGGATTATCTATTTTATTAATATTATTTTGATAATATTTAATGTTTCAGTTTTATGCAATTTTGTAAAATAAAAACAATCGCATCACACCTGTGCATCACACGGGTAAGGGTCTAGTAAAATAATAACCTTATATAATATGTATGATAATAAACACAAAAAATAAAATAAAAATGTATGATAATAAATTTAATAGCCAAATACTGCAATTAGCTTATCAGTCATCAGTAATAAACTATCAGCTATAAGCTATATGTCATCAACCATCAACTATAAACTATTCGTGATTAGCTAGGCTAATTTTAACCTAAATTTAATAATGTATGATTGTATGAAGAATTACAATATTCTTATGTATAAGCCTTGAAAGAAGTAACCGAAGTAACCTTATATAAGACGAGCAATTTTAATATATACTAAAACACAAATAAATATTAGCTATGATTGGTAGAAAACAGACATTGAACTTCAAACACTCTGGAAATTATTCATGTCACTTCTATTACAAGGAAGGTTTATTTTTGTTTGACAAATCAAGGAAAGTTTATGTAAAATATATTTGTGACCAATCTACAAACCATAGTTTGTCACTATTTGTTATCCTTTTAATGAAGTGACCTTGTAACAATATTTACGAGCACAAAATATAAAATAACACAAATTTAGCACTGCCAATCCAGCAATGATGAAATAGAAATACTCCAATCTTCCCTTATTAATATCACTATCAAGCCAATCTGATCCACCTTGTTTCCCTGTATAAGAATGCACAATGTTCACAATGAATGTGCTAAGGTTACTACCAACGGAAATATTGAGACATAGCAAAGAATTGCTTATACTTCTCATACTATTAGGTGATTCTTTGTTGAAAAATTCAGTGTATCCAACTGTTCCAAAAATATGACAAAATGCTATAAGCAAAAACTGAGGAGCTAGCCACATTACCGACATAGGCGCAACGCCGTTAGAATCTCCCATTGAAATTGTTAATTCCCTTCTTCTTTTTTCAACCAACCCTGCAACTACTACTGATAGAATTGCAGAACCATGTCCAAGTCCTATCCTTTGAAGGGTTGTTAGTCCTTGTTCTTGTTTTGTGATTTTCTCAAGTAAAGGTGAAATTACACTATCATAGAATGGTAGAAATATACCTATTGCTATTAATGTTATTACTGATAATGAGCCAGCATGTATTTCAAAATTTCCTATGTTTCTGTCCATTTTTAAGGCTTGTGATATTGAAAATATTGATAGTTGTCCTAGTGGAATGAAGACTATGATGCTTGTTACCCATATTGGTATTATTTTTAGCATGCACTTCAATTCTTCAATTTGTTGGATGCTACAAAGTCTCCATGGATCTTTGCTTGATCCATCATTGGTTAATTCATTCTCCTCAACCACAATAGCAGCTTTGTTTAAACAACTATAATAAAAAATCAAAATAAATATCAATCATTAAAATCATTAATTATAAGGTTAAGGAAGCATATAATATCCTTTGAAATTTCTACTAATATTTTAAATGTCATAATTAGATAAATGAAAGTATTTTATTAAGATCTATATTATAATATTTTTTTATTGAAAACTTGCTATATATATTCTTTGCGCAATTGCAGTGGTTGACCTCTCGAACCTTTTGTGACCCAAATGGAAGACAAACTCTCCATAAGAGATTTATTAAGGTCTAATTTTTTAAAGATATCAATTGTCCCTTTTGACTTTTAGATTTATCTTTTAAAAATAATTGAGAGAAAAAACAAATTGGTTGAATCATCCGCGGTTGAACTCAGTTTAACCCGGTTCAATCGAGTTTAATAGGCTTAGATTTGACCGCATTTGAATCAATTGATAATTGGCCAAGTCCGATTTTTTCTTAAAAAATGACTATGATGCCATATAAGTGCTTACCTAAATTCTTTTGTAAGAGGCAATTTTCCGTCCGAATCATTCTGGAATGTAGGATCATAGAAAGCTCCTTCTGAATCCTCAAAAGCAGGAAGATGAAGGTGTTTCTTGTGTCTAGCTGCTACCAACACTTGAGCAATGTTATAGAATATACTTCCTTCAGGCTGAACATAAGAATAAACTCTTATACCAGCAAAGAAAATGATAATCGAAACAACCATAAACATAGTGAACAATCCATAACCAAGAGTCCAACTAACAGAATCTTCAATATAAACCAAAAGTGTTTGGTTTATCAACATAACTAGTGTTTGTGTGGTGTAGTACAAATTATAAAACCTGCTACTTCCATGTCTTCCTTCAGAAGTTGTCAAATCAAATTGATCAACTGCAAAGGGAATGCTGCAAGGTCTAATTCCACCAGTGCCAATTGATAACCAGAATAGACCAAAAATTAAGACCCGTAGTTGGAAATCTGTGTGGTCATTACAAATACCAGATTGTTGCTGTTGAATTGAGCATGGTGTTGGATGAAGTTCTGGCACCCATGCTGTTAGCATTAGTATCACCAATCCCTATAAGTAATATTATAAACAAAAGTTGAATTATATAATATGATAATCTAATGGTTTAATAACAAATTAAAGATGTGTTGAAATATCAGCAATTTTCCATGTTATTACAGTGTCATGGTTTAACTCTACAAACATTTTAAGTGAAAAAAATAAAAATAGATTCATTTAATAACTGATTTACCTGCTCGATAATATACACGAGTTAACTCAGTTAGTTAATGAAACCTAGAAGTATTAAGCATACTATAAACAGTGCCCCGAGACAATAATATATATTTTTTTGTTCAATCTCTCGGCCAGAGCCCAGAGCAATGATTAAGCATATTAAAAAGGAAATTTTATTTTGGAACTTGTGCATTTAATATCTTAAAAGTGTAAAAGGTTGTCTTACAAATATTAATTTTATCTTTTATTTTCTATTTTGGTATGCTTAACAAGTGTCTCAGAGGCATTATTTAGCATGACCTTATAAACTCAAATTAATGAAATGAAAACATACTATAAGACTAGCAAAGGAAGCAATGGCAATTGTAAGAAATTTTCCCAAGTAGGAATCAGCAACAAAGGCACCAATGAGAGGAACAACATTGGAGACAGCCATCCAAGTATTCATAATATTTGCAGCAAGAACATGATCCATGTTATAAACTTTCATCAAATACACAATAAAGTTTGTTTGCATTCCAAAATTTGCCAACCTCTCAACTGTATCATTTCCTGCACAAAATTCTTCATGTCAATCAATCATTTCCCCTGAGCACAAATGCACAATAAAAAAATTGAAAAAGTTTCAAATTATATTGCATATTATAAGAAACACACCTAAAATATAAGGCATAGCCTTCCATCCAGGCTTTCTTTGGTTAGTTATTGGATTTGACTCAACAAGAAGGGTTTCTTCAGCTAGCAATTTTTTCTTCAGCGATGGAATTGAGCACTCTCTACTCATTGTTTTTCTTGTTTTAGACTCAATGATGTTTTTGCTAGCTTTTGTTATAAGCAAAAATATATATAGCCAAATTTAATAAAAGGAAGAAAAACAAAATAGTTAAAAGATAAGATTTGATGTGCAATGCTTCTTTTGGTCATTGGATTCATTGAATAGCGCACATGTCAAAATTGATTTGGGTCAAACAATTATGAGTAATATTGATGTCTTATCTATTAAAAAAAAAGAAGTTTTTTGAACCAAAAAAAAAAATGTTTCTTTTGGTCATTGGATTCATAAATCCCTCTTATTCTTATTATAAAAAAAAAAAATACTTTTAGTGTGATATATTTAGTATTTTTTTTTAAGATCGATTGAAGAGGAAGATAAAATTAAGGTAATTCGAAAAATGTATTTTCACAAACCTTGTAATCTAGGAAGCACCGACACCTCTATGTTTAGGCGTGGCGCGGTGTCCGACACGTGTCGATGTTCGACACTTGTATGACCCTCGTCCGACACGTGTCGAATAGCTCATATCGATGTTGGAAAAAAAATTCAATTTTTCCTTTAGTTTGACACTCTTTTGATCGGTGTCCGACACCTGTAGGCTGTAAGACACTCATATGACACGTGTCGGACAAGTGTCCCAAAAATAATTATGTTTTCTTTGCTTATACTCTCATTATGCACATATCAGACATATCTACAAGAGTTAAAGATGTGTAGAAACAACAATATTGATCAATGAGGGATTGAAGACATTACATTTAGATTACGATATTTTTAGTTTTTTCGATCGTAGATAGATAAATAAAGGTAAAATACTATCATATCTTGTTTTAAAACTTTTTTTAAAAAATAACTTGCTCAAATTAAATTTACATGTATATATTTTGATTCTCAATTATATGGTTTCATAAATATGTAGCGGTGTCGGTATCCTATATTTTTTACATTAGCAGTGTCGCGGTGGCCGTGTCGTGTCGCGGTGTCCGTGTCGGAGTCCGTGCTTCATAGCTTGTAATAGCTAGGTTGACGCAAAAAACCAAGAAACTCAGGTGTAGCTTCTTTTAATTTTAGAAAAATAATTTTCTTTCATTTTCTCTTGTGTTCTTAGTTTAGTATTGTTTAGTTTATGTTTGTTGCTCATCATGTGTAGGTGTGAGTAGTTTATGCTTTTAATTTGTTGACTGCGATTACTGATTAACAAGTTATATCATATGTTATAGTGTATTTGTTGTTTAAATTAAGACAGGAAGATGAAGCACCGAATTGAATGGAGAAGTAAATGTATGTTTTGATCCTCTTTGTTATTACGCTTATTGTGCGTCTAGTAGTATGTGAGGATCTCCATCTTGTTTTAATCATGGAAGATCCACATCCATCCAGCTTTGCCCGTTGATGACATGAATAAGAGTTGCCATCAGCGCATCTGTTTCATCTCCGGCAGTGATATGTGATACATCCAGAGTTGTATCCTGATCACACCTCTAAAATATGCATAATTTTAACAGTTATTTTACTTAATAAATTTTACTTATAGGTCAAGTTATTGAAACTAGCTATTTTACTACATTTTTTTATACCTCTAAAATATGTATGGTTTTTGTAGTAGTTTCACTTAGGATATGTTTGGTAAAAATAAGTTATAAGTTAGCTGATAGCTAATAAGCTAGCTTACGGCTGAAAAGCTAGCTTATAGCTGGAAAGCTGAAAAGCTAGCTAATTGAAATAAAGTGTTTAGTAAAATTAGCTTTTAAAGCGGTTAATAAATATAAAATGACATAATTGATAGTTAGTAGTTTCTTTTTTAGAGTGAGTAGTTATTAAATTAAAGGGTGAAAATGAAATAAAGTGTAAAAAACTATAAGCTATAAGCTCAAACGCTACTTAAAATAGCATCTGAAAAAAACTATAAGCTAGTAAAAAAAACTTGTTACCAAACAACTCTAATTTTTTGAAACAAGCTTATAAGCTCATATAATAAGCTATAAGCTAGCTTGTTTATGTTACCAATCACATCCTTAATGCAAGACACACCCGTATGATGCATCAACAAATTTTTGGTCTTTCCTTTTCCCTCTTTATGACCATTTACCCTTTTGTGGCTATACAAAGAGTCATCCTCTCATGTTAAAGACATTCATCATCTCTTGCAAACATTCCATATTATACTAAATAAAGTTTTCTCTTTTTATTTTCTTTGTTCTTAGTTATTTGTTCTTCGTTTTAGTTTATGCTTGTGGTTATCGACCATGATCAAGATGAGTAGTCCGCTTTACTTTGGAGTTGTAAGAAGTTTTTTTGGTCTCGCTGCCGGGGACATCGCATGTAGCGATGGGGTGGGAGGTGTGGAGAGACCTCCTTCACCGCCTGTTGTGGGGGTTCCGCTTGTGGTTATGTGATTTATTTCCTTACTTTATTTTATGGTGTGTCTTGTATGTTTAATCTAATTTTATGTTTTTGATTTTTTTTATGAACTAGTTAAAAGACTCGTGCATTCGCACGGGTCTATTGACTTTTATTCGATATTAAGTTTCTTATTATATTAAGGTTAAAATTTATTTAGAATAAAATATTTAAAAATTTATTATATAATATTGTTAAAATATAAGTGAAACTTGTGATGTGTTATTTCTTGTAAAATTTATTAAATGAATAAATTATCAATGACAAATAATGCTCTCGTGTATATTTTTTAATAAAAAATTTAAAATTTGATTAGGATAATTTAGTAAATTTGATAGTAATTAATTTTATTATATATTTTTTATAATAACTTTAGTATTATATTGCTCAAAAAAACTTTATTATTATATTTTTTTAATAATAATAACTTTATTATATTATTATTAAAAATTAGTACTAGTAACTTTGGTGGTAATATTGTTTGTTTATTTTTTATGAGAAATATTGTTTCTTTTTTTTTATTTTTTTTGCAAAAATATTGTTTATGTTTCAATTTTTCTATATTCCTATTGTTATGCATATTTATCTTATTTTTTCATTGGTTCTTTTTATTCCTATTTTTAAGCATAAATATATTTTTCTGTTTTGTTCTTATCATAATTTATTTTATTCCTATTTTTAAGCATATCATCTTTTTATTTTTTGAACAAGCCAAAATGAGATATATATTAACAAACTAGTCTTCTTAGCACAAGATGTGCCAAGATAGACTATCAAAGTTTACAAATAGTCATAGAGAAAAAATAAACAATCATACAAGGCCCAAACATAATAAAGGACTAGACCACCAACTATGGTAGTTTGCGACTAAAGTAACACTCGTCGTCTTCAACCACCTATAGGAAAAAAGCTTAATCTTGTCCAACAACTGATAAATAGTACTGACTGAGCCCCTGAATAACCCGTGATTTCTTTCCGTCCACACAACCCATACGCTAGCAAGTCAAATGAGTTGTAAAAAAGACCGACGTGCTCTAGATCCACCAGCTGAGAGAGTAAACTGAACAAAATGATCCCTGATAGAATTAGACTCCACCGAAGAAATACCAATCCAAGTCCGAACTAGATCCCAAAGAGGACCAAAAGTACTGCAAGAGATGAATAAGTGATGAGCCGACTCTACCACCCCGCAACCAGATACACACAGATGAGCTGCAGAAGATAATATGCCTCTAGTGACCAGGTTTGACTTAGTGGGCAACCTGTCACGCAGTAAACGCCACGCCAAAATGGAAACCTTCAAGGGAACCTGAGGATGCCAAATGAGATGCTCTGCCTCATCCAAAGTAACCGGATGAATAGAAGTCAAAAGCTGATATGCTCCACGAACAGTAAAGCCTGTATCGGGGTCTGGCTGCCACTGCCACCTATCTGAATACTGTGCCTGTAAAGAAATGTTAGAAAGTAAAGACTGACACTCCCCTAACATCTCCTCCTCCCACGCCCTCAACTGTCTACGCCACACCCAGGCCGCCCCATCCGTCCCCCACCCACGATGGAACATCTCAGACACCGTAAGCAATTTGGTCTCAGCCAACTCAAACAAACGCCCAAACCGCTCACTCAACGGGTTCTCATCCAACCAGGGATCGGTCCAGAAAAAAGTATCGACACCGTCCCCCACCCTCCTAACAACATGATCCCCAAACCATCTTCCCTCTGGCACACCAACACCCTCCCTAATACTCACTATCTCTCGCCACCACGTAGACCCTTTCCTCCCTCCATCTCGCAGTCGCCCTCGCTCCATCTCGTACCGAGCTGCCAACACTCTAAACCACATCCCCTCTCTATCCACTAACATCCTCCAACACCATTTACCTAGAAGTGCCAAGTTGAACTCCCTCAACTGCCTAACCCCCAGACCTCCATACTCCTTACGAAGACAAATAGTTTTCCAATTAACCCAAGCTGTTTTCCTAGAAGCCTCACACCCCCCCCCAAAAAAAATTAATTAAAAGAGATTCAATAGAAGAAATGATACCTGAGGGAGCTTTGAAAAAGGATAGAGCATAGACAGGTAGAGAGGTCAAGACAGACTTCAGTAAAACCAGACGACCACCAAAAGAAAGAAAACGACTTTTCCACCCAGATAATCTATTTTTTAAACGATCCAACAACGGTTCCCAAAAGACCAAACGCCTCGAATCGCCCCCAATAGGAAGACCCAGATAAAGGAAAGGAATCTTTCCCACTTTACAACATAGAGCCGACGCAGCCTCGTGTAACCAAGAATCAGGAATATTAACCCCCACCAACATACTTTTGTTGAAATTAACTTTCAAGCCAGACATCGTCTCAAACAGCACCAGGACAGCCCTCAAGGCTCGAACATTAGCCCAACTCTTTTCACCAAGCAGAAGAGTGTCATCAGCAAATTGAAGGTGCGTCACCGATATAGGATCAAACTCGCCCATGTTATACCCCGTAAAAAAGTTTTGGGTGACCATAGCCTCCATCAACACATTCAAACCCTCAGCAGCTAAGAGAAAAAGGAAAGGAGATAGAGGGTCTCCTTGTCTAAGGCCCCTCTCGAGAGGGAATTCGTCAGTTGGACAACCATTAACAAGAACAGAAGCCGTAGCCGTGCCCACACACTCCCTAATCCATTTCCTCCACAATGTTGGAAACGACATTCTCTCCATAACCTTATCCAGGTATCCCCAATCCACCGAATCATAGGCCTTCTCAAAATCCACTTTGAAAAGCATAAGTTCTTTTTTAGACTTTCGTGCCTCATCCACTACCTCATTAGCAATGAGAATGCCATCCAGAATTTGTCTATCCTTAACAAACGCTGACTGAGACTCTGATATCACACTACCAATAACAAGACGCAACCTATTAGCCAGAACCTTTGCCAAAATTTTATAAAGGCTTCCTACAAGCGAAATCGGCCTAAACTCATTCAACCGTTGAGGGCTATCAACCTTTGGAATCAGGGCTATGAAAGTAGAATTAATGCCCTTTGACAACTTACCATTCCGATGAAAATCAGAAATAAAACGCATAACATCACCTCGAAGCTCAGCCCAAAAATCCTTTATGAAACCAAAATTTATCCCGTCAGGACCAGGGCTTTTAAAGCTATCACAGTCCCACACAGCTGATTTCACCTCGTCTTCCGAGAAAGGTTTAGTGAGGCTACTGCACTCAACATGATTCAACCTTTTAAACAAGAGATTATCCACCCCGGGCCTCTCCACGTTGGAGGACTTAAAGTGAGACGCAAAATGCGAAAACACGGCCTGCCGAATAGGAGACACGCCCTCCAAAGTAGCCCCACCCACTTGAATTACAGAGATAGTATTCCCCCTTTGACGACCTGCAGCAACAGTATGAAAATACTTCGAGTTCGCATCTCCTTCTTTAAGCCACAACGAGCGAGACTGTTGCCAGCTGATGCTGGCACTCAACCGAGAGAGAGAGTGAATATTCGCTATGACCTCGTGCAACTCCTCTAACTCATCACCAGACAGGTCATCCTCTTCCCCCTTCTGGTCTAAAAACGACAACTTGTCTTTCAAAGAATCAATACGACTAGGCAAATTCTTTCTATATTTTTTGTTTGTATTTATCTTATATTCTTTTTATATATATTATTAATATTTTTGTAGTGAAATTACAATGAAGGATATAAAACTTGCAACGTGATTAAAAGTAATAAAGATAAATTAGTAATTTTGGTGGTAATCGATTTTAATATATTAGTAATAGATAGATATAATGATAAATATATTCACATGTACGTAGATAATGACCGAAGGATCGAGAGGTGAAGGTCACCGTTGGAAAATTAAAAATTAGACAGGAGCAAAGTAGTCAGAGTCGAGATCGGGGAAGGATCACAAGATCATGAATCGGGGGATCGTAACACGGATCGTAAGATCCTACCAGATTCATAAATGCATAAATTTATGCATATATATATATATATATATATATATATATATATATATATATATATATATTTTGTTTTATTAATATCATTATGGCTTTTTAAAATCACATTAGTTGTTTGTATTATTATTATTATTATTATTTTTAATCGAGCAGTAATTAATTATTGAAAAATAACCAAAAAAACAAGTTGGAAATAGAAAACCGTATTTTTATTATAAAAAAAAATAAAGGAAGAAAGAAAAGCGCATAACAAAATAAAAAACGTAGAACAAAAAAAAGCAAGTCTCTTGTCATTTGAACTTTGAGCAAATGGAAGTCTCTTAGATAGTGTTGGAGAAAAGGGAAGTCTCTTGCTAGGTGTCTGAGCATAGAAGTCTCTTACTAGTGTTTGAGCAGTGAAAGTCTCTTGCTTGGTGTTTGAGCAATTGTAATCTTGGTGATTATAGTGAAATCTCGTGGAAGTGCAAGGGGACTAGACTTCTCTCAATTTGTGGGAGGAATCAGTATAAAATTGTATTGTGTTCTCTTCTCTCTTTCTCTTAGCTTTTCAATATCCGCTGCAAATGCTTAACAAAACAACAGTTTCATCAAACTCTGAACTACTTCAAAGGCCGATAAGTTAAGTTTTCTTTAAATCAAGAAAAAGTAAACACAATTCAACCCCCCTTTCTTGTTTTTATCTCACCTTTGATATATAGGCCCATAAAGTTGATAATTTCTTAGGAAATTGGATAGTTACAACATAAGTGTCATTAAGAGTGGGAAAACCAAAATTTAAAACTGCCAAAATGCCTCAACAAAGCCTGTCACAGCCTTGTGGAGCATTGGCATGGCCGTGACAACACGTGTTTCCAGACATTATTTCCTCTTCTGCTATGTTTGTCACAACCGTGACAGACATCCTAACCCTTGATGTTTGGTTTTCTCGCTCTTAAGGCAAAATGTAGTGGACAAAATGGCCATAATGCATGAAATTATTACTCTCGTCTTCCTTTAAAGCACATATGATGACTTGATCAAATATCCATCAAAATAGGCCTAGAAAAAGCACATTTGTGACAAATGTTTCGCAGTTATGCTTGGGGGTAACTATCTGGCATGCTTGAGCACTACGAGCATGGTGACATGGACAGATGCTTTACGAACATGGTGACATGGACTAGCGCGCTTTACAACCGCGATGACAAGGAAAGTTGTTCACAATGCTAAGATACCTTTTTTACTTTATTTTAAAAAGATAGGTTTTCACATGAGAAAAACACATAATTTGTGCTTTGGATGAAATCCATAACCTTGGGGTACTTTTAGATTATAAGTATATCGATCTTTGTTGCATGCTTGTTTGATCATTAAAAATCCAAAATAATCACCATAATCATCTTCACTATTTCTCTAATCTTTTTATATAACAAAAATAATTTTCCCATGTAAGATACTATTTTTGATCAATATCAATATAATATTCCCTCTACCTTGTTACTTGTAAGTCCATGTGGATTCGATACTCTTTATTACGAAGACATGCTCGTGCACTTGCGAGCTTGTCATGTCTGGGATGTAGGGATCATAATCAGGGTCATTTTCAGATGTGGTGGTCGGTGCTCTATCGTGGCTATCAATTTCATTAAGCGGCATGCCAAGGGGCATTTCCGGTTTGTCGTTGCGGAGAACGCCATTGTTTTTGTAGGCCATTGGTCGTTTTTTAGTAGTTTTGATCTTAAGTTTTAGGAAAATATAGGGGAACTATAGTTCTCACAGACGGCGACACTAATCAGAATCGACATGACCGGTGGTTCTCCTCTTCAATACTATGGTGTGAAGGGAGAGGGGGTTGTACCTGTAGTCGGACGCTCAAGTAAGTAAAAAGTATATGGGCCTTCTACATGAGAAAACTATATATAGCCTCCGACATTTGATAAGTGTGTGTATGTTAGAGGAGTAATTCTTAATAAAGGGTAAACCCTTGAAGGAGAGACCTCTTCTATTCTCACACATTCATTCAATCATATGTTCTACCTTTTCATTTGTTTCTATCAACTTTTTCCTTTAGATCCATAATCCACTGTCCACATCCCACTTTCTGTTCATGTGGTTTCGAAGTCAAATATTTTTAAGTGACTACCTTTTGTTATTAGCATTTTTCTTTTGGGTTTTACTTTTTGTGGGAACAGGGATACTGTGTTAGTCAGTAACCTAAATGATTATTCTACTCAGCATCTCATACCACTGCTCAAGCTATGAAGAAAGAAGAGATGTGGACAATCAGGTTTTTATTTATTTTGAAAACAAAAATCAGGTAATGATGCTGCTGACAAGAAGTTACATTTTCTAGTGCCAACAATCACTGTACTTAAAAAATAAAAGTAACATAAAAAGCACTTCAGGTTGAAACACATCTGAAAAGGATAGGAAATTTTATATGTAAAAAAATAATAGATATAAGGAAAAAGGTGGACAACAAAGATAGCTTTATTTACAATAATGTATGGTGTGGCCAATGCAATTAAAAATCATTTATTCTGGTAATTGTAATAGCACTCATTGAGTTAATCCTATAATTTGGAGGAAAAGAATAATAGGAAAGGATTCACTTTTCATAAGATGGACTCTACAGGACACGTTGGAGACCTTATATTAAATTAGAAGTTTTATTGATCAATTTTCTGAGGGCATTTATGTGACTATTTTTGTCCTGTAGCATTATCCATTGCAATTTCAGGCTGAAAACTAAGCTGGTCCTAAAGCTAAAAAAACTACAGAAGCCAGTGTAATCATTTGAAACTTCAATAGGAAAATGATGGTTAGTGCCATTCCTGAGACAGCGTTTACAATCAACTCATGTAGCCAGTGTAAACAAATCTCGGTGAAAATAGCAAACAACTTAAGAGAGTCAGATCAAACATATTTAAGACAAAGTGGACAGACTTTATTATTGAGGCCACAGCCCACAATGGGGTTACTACTGAGCCCCACAAAGGCTGATCATCAAAACAAGCATGAGAGAAAGAGAGAAATGCTGCCTGAATAGCAACATGAACAACACACTACCTGGATTAGCCATACGGCATTCTTACTATAAAGAGCATTGTTAACAAACCAACTTGCCAGCTGATCCCATTCGCCCTGTTTTCTTCCATAAACAGAGATCCTGTACTCGGCCATCTGAAAATTTTATATTTTACAGAAATACAATGAGATACGAATATCACGGGGAAAAAGTAACTTAGATCACTGTAAACCTTACCTGATATTTACTTGCTTCAAGATCCAACAAAACTTGCTTTGTTACTTCAGCCAGAAACCTTCCTGCAATATGGGTAGTTTTAAGCTATTATGAATTCAAAAAACATCAACTAACACATTTAATAATCATTTGGAGTTGCTAAACTTTATACAATTAAATAATAGGTATCATTCTCATAGCTATACTAACCCTGGATAAGATTATCCTGCTTTAAAAATATCTCTCTGAGTCTACTCTGTCCACAAGGATTATACTTTAGGTTGAATTTGTCAAATCTATGAAATGTGCTCTTATCTGCATGGACGTCCAACAAATCCACATTCAGATCATATCTGCGTCATAATTTTCACTAATTAGAAATAAGCAGAAATGCAAGCCCGTAAGCATAAGATGATCTCATTCTTGAAGAAGCTAAATGAAAACATCAGAGGACAATGCATACCCAGTCAACTCCAAACTCTCAAACACCTCCTTAAAGCGTCATATACTTTCCATCTCTAAATATAACAACCTGAACACATAAGTTAATACTAATAGAAAAACATACAAAAGCTACTAATCTAAAACTACAAGAGGAAAAACGAAAAGAGGGGGAGGTAAGCCTACAGCATTATATTTCAAAATATAGTTATAATCTGAGAGCAGATTTTTACCTCATCAGGTTCTTTTCTTAACTTTGACTTGATGAAGCGAAGGAGATGCTTCTGATTCATGCATGCAGAATGATGAATGTGAGTATCAACTTTTCGGATATTGTAGAAGTCTCGGTGTGGTGCCCTTTTCTGGGCAACAAACTCCTGATCTGCATTCAGTAACAGATGAAGGCGGAATTTCTGTATAATGATCAGATAGATGTTACAAACAAACGCCACAGTAAAGCATAAAGAAAGCATGTATAAAGAAATTTGTGAAAACATACTTCCTCAAGAAATCGCAGTCTGTGGTAGCATGCAGAGCGAACATTCCCAATGGACATAACTTTGAGAATGTAATCCATATGAGTAAAAAAACTTGTTGCGCTTGCAACAGGGAATAGCTCTTAAGTGTCTGTGCACATATTCATATAAAGCTCAGTTCTTTGATTCTCGACAAACAAATATTGAAAATTAGATAGCAGAGAAATAATCATCAAAATGCCCTATTGTTAACACTCTGCATACCAGTTTTACTTGCAAAAACACGTACGACTCCATCTTCCATCCTAAAGTGGTGCTGTTTGCAATTTCAAAAAGCCAGTAAGTCGTAACATTATCAGACAAACACTTCAAAACATAAATGTCTGTTAATAACTCCAGCAGATTCCACGTGTATGAGGAAAATCTGAGTAACAGATCAATAATGGACAAGAAAGAAACTTACTCCTGTTGCTTCAACTGGTTCAAAGTGAAATGGATCAGAGTTAGTTTCGACAGGTTCAGCCTTCCATGGAACGAGATTTTCCTTGTAAACATATTTCTTCCGCAAATCTAAGCATTCACGAATCATCTTGCAAACTTCCTCCTCTTCAATATTCATTGGCTCTGAACAAGACAATGATGCATTTAATACTGGTTCTTTCAACTTCTCCATAAAACGACGATAGAAAACGTATTCATAGTTTTGTTATCATTTAAAAAAGTAAGCACAAAAACGGGGAGCAAATAAAGTTAAAATACAATAGAAAAAGAGGATAGGAAAATGAGGATACATGCAGGATTAAATCCGAAACTATTTAACACGAAAGAATTTAGAAACAATAAGAATAGTAAGACAACGATAGGACTTAAAAGTACCGAGCATTGTACTTCTTGCCGACAAGACATTATTGACAAACACAAGTTCATTCCCAGCTGCATTTACTGAAGTTGAATCTGCAATTGCACCGTTAATATTTGTACCAGCTCCTGCTTCTTTCGAAACCTCTCCAAACATCTGATTATTCGCAGCATTTACATCATCAACTCTGAATGGAACAGTTGAATTTAGTCCCTGCAATTCAACAACATCATGAACCACATAAAAGGCCGATATAGAAATAAATGTAGCACGAATTATGATACACCAAAAGAAAGCAAGGATAAGGAAAAAAATTTATTATCATGCACCATACCAATACTATCTTAAACTACCAAATCAAAAAAGCATCCTTGCAAAGCCTTCGAATTGTGAACCATCCAAGTATCATGTTAACATATAAAATGCAATGACTCTGGACCTCAGGTTCTATAGAGCCTAATTGGTTTGAAATTATTTTTTTTTATTTCCTATGCTAACTTTTTGCTAACATACAAAAAAAGTTACACCTTATTTTGACTTTTTTTTTAATTTTTAAAATTTTGTTACTGCTTTCACCAATTGCTACACAAAACTTCAAAACCAGAAAATAAATGAATCAAAGTAGTATTTTACATAAAAAATAACAAATAACATTTTAGCAAACCAATTAGGGCCAACTAAACATGCTTAAAACACAAGAAAGTGTGTTCCTCAACTTGCCTACTACTAACCGAAGAAAATGAAAAGAGTTTAATGAACATACATTGTTGGTCTAAATCAGTTTTTCATTGGACCTTAGGGTAAAACTTATTGATTTACACCGAAAAAGTGTATCATTTAAATCCAAAAGAAAATTATCAACAAAATCCATATTTTAGTTAACAAAGACTTAAATAAACAGCTTAATCCTCACATAAGAATTTGAAGAATCTCTAGTCCACAGGGTAAAAAGGAATCCGATTATCCTCACTAAGCTGTGTTCCATCATCATCAGAATCATCAGCATTTTCAAATGTATTTCGTCCCGGTGATCTCGGAGTGTTAATTCTACCAACAGAAGCTATCCTCTTATAAGAACTCGAAATCTGAGAACTCTCTGCAACAAAATTACCAACCACAAATCACAAATTAAAGCCAACATTTCAAGACTAAAAAAATCATACAAAACAGAAAATGTTTAGGTTTTTCAAATTCGCACCAAGCTTTGAACTCGTTCGAAGAGATGGAAGCCCTAACGGAACAGAATTAAGATTATCATGCGAAGACGAACGGTTCTTACGACCATCAGGAAACCATTCAGTTGCAGAAACAACGTCCGGCATGGAAGAAGAAACTCTATAGTTTCGAAGCAAGTTCGTATTCTCATCTAAAGACCTCGACAACGTTCCTTGATAATTTCTCGAATCGTTATCCGTTTCCGTTTCTCCGCCGTCGAACCCGCTCAGATCATCGCCGTAGTTCTCTTCCTCATCGGAGTTTGCTTCATCGGTTGTTACAGCAGGCGGTGCGCGACGGATTTCGACGATACGGTGGAGGACATGGTCGACGGTGCGGCGGTGGATGTAGAAAGCGGAAATGGCCATGAAAGAGGCTCCGAGTAACGCGGCCATAGCGAGGTGGAGAGATTGTGGGAGTGATGTGGAAGATGAAGGATCCATTGTTAGAGTTTTCTGATGATGAAGTTGAGTTCGCTATGTGTTTGTGTGAGTGTCTCAGTGACTCACACTTCCACTGATGAAAGGGTTTTTGTTTTCGCGCAAGTTCGACCTAATGAAAAATCGTTAAATGGACCCGTGAGGTAGTTTACGTGGCAAAGCTTTATGCGTCTGTTTGTTACGAGAGCAATGTTGTAGAGAGAGATATCAAAGAGAGAAAGAGAGGAGAAACTACAATTTTCTATTGTTTGGCATGGGCAAGAAAGAGGGAAGAGAGACAAAACTGAAGTGAGGATAAATGGAATCCATTTTAGTTTTACCCTGTGACTTGAGATTCTTCAAATTCATGAAAATTTTCTCTAATAATTACTCCATCTATTTGTTTTTAAGTGTCGTTTTTTACCATGACACACATGTTATCGTATAATTTTGATCACTACTATTTTTAATTATCTATCATAAAAAATTATTAAAATTTTATAACAAATTGAATAATATTCTATTTGCTAACATTTGATTTTATACATTAATAAAAATTTATGATAAAAGTAGATTATGCGAATAGTGGACGGTTATTCAAAATGACACTTTAAAAAGGAACGGATGAAGTACTATTTTGAATATTCTCTCTAATATTCATTTTCATCACTTTATGTTAGAACTATTTTCAAATGGATCATCCACGTTAATTTTAATCAAAGAGCGCGAGTTTTAGCGACGAGTCTTTCTTTTTAGGTTTCCTGAGCTTCTCACGCACCCCCTACTTTCCATTTACACCCCTCTTACTGGTTAGGTTGCGAGAGTATAAGGTACCGTTTGGCCCATTTTTTTTAGGTGTAGAAGCTATTTTTATCATAAAGATAGATATAGGGTCCGTTTGACTTAGTTTTTTTAGAGCTTATGCAAACAACTTATGCAATATAAATTAGGTTTTATACTATTTTATAAGTTCAAACTAGTGAAAATTGTAATTTTATAAATTATTTTATCATAAACTACCTTGACAAACTTATAATAATATATAAAAATTGCATAAACTCTAAAAAAAGTTGGGCCAAATAAGCCCATAATAGCTTTAAAACTAAAATTAAAGTTGTTTGGTAAATCTTACTTTATTTATAAAAAAAAGTTAAAAGTTTTTTTTTTTTTTAATTATAATGAGGTTAAAAGATATGTTTCACAATATATTATAATTTTTCTTAAAATATAGAAAACTGTTTTTTTCTTTTCTTACCTTAGCTTTTAAAAATGGTTGTTTGATCTAGCTTCTTAGTTCTAAGGAAAAAGAAGAGGAAAAAAATCTAAGCCAAACGGTAACTAAAATTGCAAAAACTGTGAAAAAATGGTTCGTTGGCTACACCGCGAACGGAATTCACATTACAAATAGCAAAACTCGTTGGCAGAAGAAGAAAAAAAAGTCTCCCGTGCAATCAAACTGTATTGACAAGTGGTCAAATGTGATCGGTCACGTGTGTGGTTGTCATATAGCTTCAGCCAATCAAACTACTTGGTGAATTCTATAAACTCACACCATTTGTGCGAAAAAAAATCATACTAATTTTCTCATTCTCCCTATTATCTCATTCTAGCTTCTTTTTTTTTACATTTTTTCTTGTGCTATTTTGTTCATTGGTCGCATAGTTCGTCGTCGGTTATTCGTATCGCTCCTACCAGTGTGCTTAAGTCACCATGGTTGGGAACAATGTGGTAATTAAACTGGGAAATTTTTGGGCTCTATTGGGAATGATATGACTAACTGAGAGACATCTGCCCGGATTTTTTTTACCACAAGAGGGGCATTTTTATGTATTTTTTCTGTCTAATGTAAATTTGCTTTTGGTTGTAATGAAAATCAATAAAATTAAGGTCGTCCTCAAGATTTTGAGTGTTTTGTTGAAATTATAAATTTGGTGTTTCTTTTGGTAGAGGTAGTCGTAGATTAAAAAAAAAAAAGGTACGATAGAGATAGTGCATGGTTCAATTGACTTTTTTCTGGGCCACAAAGTTAATAGTCCAAATGTCCAATAAGTTTTTACTAATTTTAGGTTTTCTATTTTTACAGTGAATCACATTTATGTGGGATTTGCTTATCAAAAAAAAAAAAACATTTATGTGGGATTTTTTGACACAATTAATGTATGGAGTTTTTTTTTGTACATAGAGAGAACGATTTTATTTTAATATATTAATATTTTTAAAGGTTTAATGGCACATTTGGTTCAAAAAAAAAAAGTTTAATGGCACATTTGATCCCTTATGTTTATTTTAGGTTTTAAGTTGGTCTCTTATGTTTATTTTGTTTCAAATTGGTCTCTTATGCTTTAAAAGTTTCAAGTTGGTACCTCAAGTTTTTAAAAGTTTCAAGTTGGTCCCTGAAGTTTCTAAAATTTGAATTAGTTAGTCCTATAAAGATGATCAAATAGGGACTACTAACTAATTCAAATTTTCAAAACTTGAAGGACAAACTTGAAACGTTTAAAATACAAGGGACCAACTTGAAACCTAAAATAAACATAAGGGGCCAACTTGAAAATTTTAAAACATAAGGGACTAACTTGAAACCTAAAATAAACAAAAGGGACCAAATGTGCAATTAAGTTTTTTTTTTTAATTACTATATATGCATGTCATATATGGTTCAATCTAATCTTACTTTTTTTTATTAGAGTTTAAGCTTATACAAAAAAAAATATATTAACATTAATATATATATATATAGTAAAAAAAAAGTGCCCCTAAAAAGTTGGTGCTTGTGCCACCGCTCCTCGCGAACACCCTCCGGAATCCCCTGAATAAAACTATTGTCTTACAAGTTGTCCCAGACATCTTACAAAATATACAGTTGTCCTAGACACCGTGTAAGACGTCCGTCCTCTGAATAACATAATTTCATTTTGTTTCTCGTTTTTATTTTTTTCTCTATCAATTTTTTATATAAGTTTGGTTTTTTCAAATTTGATTGAGATTAATTATTTGAACCAACTTATCTCTTGATTAGGATAGTTTGAATAGAGATTGATAGAGTATATGATGCTTACTTATAGGTTTGATCAAATTCGAATTTAGATTAATTGTGTTTTAAGACGCTTGTTCTTTCATACTTAATCAAACTATGCGATGTTTAATCAATGAGAATTTGGGTAGAAATAATCGATGCTTGTTCGGTTAATTTGTTATCAAACAAGAATATAAACGTAGAAGAATTTTTTTTAGAACCATTGGATTGGTTGTTTTTCTTTAATTGGATATATCGTTTCCAACCAAAATTCTCCGTTTAATTGTGTTATTCATCGTTCTTATTTTTGTTAATTATCAAATCAAAGGTCATTGTTAATACGTTTTATAATAATTATTTTTGAACGTATACGACAGTGAATAGGGATGTCATGGTGATGGTGAAGGGAGTATATGGCGACGATGATGAGCGTGTTGCCTACTGAATTGGTGATAGAGAGAGAACTTCAGTGAGAGAAATGAGGTTCACACTAAAACCGCCATGGGATGAAGGAAGTTGAGGTGCTGTCAAAGAGATAGAATGTTCAGTTGAGGATGAGGCAAGAAGCTTAGTTGACGGCGGCGAGGAGAAGCCTATGCTTTTCATTTCTTTCTTAATTTCCCGATGAAAATAAATAAAATCATGATACAAAGATATTTAAAACACTCAGATAACCTTATATAATATGTATGATAATAAACTTATTAGCCAAATACTACAATTAACTTATCAGTCATCGGTAATAAACTATCAGCTATAAGCTATATGTCATCAACCATCAACTATAAACTACTCGTCATTAGCTACAGGCTAATTTTACCAAACAAAACCTAAATTTAATACATGTATGATTGTATGAAGAATTACAATATTCTTATGTATAAGCCTTGAAAGAAGTAACCGAAGTAACCTTATATAAGACGAGCCATTTTAATATATACTAAAACACAAATAAATATTAGCTATGATTGGTAGAAAACAGACATTGAACTTCAAACACTGGAAATTATTCATGTCACTTCTATTACAAGGAAGGTTTATTTTTGTTTGACAAAACAAGGAAGGTTTATGTAAAATATATTTGTGACCAATCTACAAACCATAGTTTGTCACTATTTTTTATCCTTTTAATGAAGTGACCTTGTAACAATATTTACGAGCACAAAATATAAAATAACACAAATTTAGCACCGCCAATGCAGCAATGATGAAATAGAAATACTCCAATCTTCCCTTATTAATATCACTATCAAGCCAATCTGATCCACCTTGTTTCCCTGTATAAGAATGCACAATGTTCACAATGAATGTGCTAAGGTTACTACCAACGGAAATATTGAGACATAGCAAAGAATTGCTTATACTTCTCATACTATTAGGTGATTCTTTGTTGAAAAATTCAGTGTATCCAACTGTTCCAAAAATATGACAAAATGCTATAAGCAAAAACTGAGGAGCTAGCCACATTACCGACATAGGCGCAACGCCGTTAGAATCTCCCATTGAAATTGTTAATTCCCTTCTTCTTTTTTCAACCAACCCTGCAACTACTACTGATAGAATTGCAGAACCATGTCCAAGTCCTATCCTTTGAAGGGTTGTTAGTCCTTGTTCTTGTTTTGTGATTTTCTCAAGTAAAGGTGAAATTACACTATCATAGAATGGTAGAAATATACCTATTGCTATTAATGTTATTACTGATAATGAGCCAGCATGTATTTCAAAATTTCCTATGTTTCTGTCCATTTTTAAGGCTTGTGATATTGAAAATATTGATAGTTGTCCTAGTGGAATGAAGACTATGATGCTTGTTACCCATATTGGTATTATTTTTAGCATGCACTTCAATTCTTCAATTTGTTGGATGCTACAAAGTCTCCATGGATCTTTGCTTGATCCATCATTGGTTAATTCATTCTCCTCAACCACAATAGCAGCTTTGTTTAAACAACTATAATAAAAAATCAAAATAAATATCAACCATTAAAATCATTAATTATAAGGTTAAGGAAGCATATAATATCCTTTGAAATTTCTACTAATATTTTAAATGTCATAATTAGATAAATGAAAGTATTTTATTAAGATCTATATTATAATATTTTTTTATTGAAAACTTGCTATATATATTCTTTGCGCAACTGCAGTGGTTGACCTCTCGAACCTTTTGTGACCCAAATGGAAGACAAACTCTCCATAAGAGATTTATTAAGGTCTAATTTTTTAAAGACATCAATTATCCCTTTTGACTTTTAGATTTATCTTTTAAAAATAATTGAGAGAAAAAACAAATTGGTTGAATCATCCGCGGTTGAACTCAGTTTAACCCGGTTCAATCGAGTTTAATAGGCTTAGATTTGACCGTATTTGAATCAATTGATAATTGGCCAAGTCCGATTTTTTCTTAAAAAATGACTATGATGCCATATAAGTGCTTACCTAAATTCTTTTGTAAGAGGCAATTTTCCGTCCGAATCATTCTGGAATGTAGGATCATAGAAAGCTCCTTCTGAATCCTCAAAAGCAGGAAGATGAAGGTGTTTCTTGTGTCTAGCTGCTACCAACACTTGAGCAATGTTATAGAATATACTTCCTTCAGGCTGAACATAAGAATAAACTCTTATACCAGCAAAGAAAATGATAATCGAAACAACCATAAACATAGTGAACAATCCATAACCAAGAGTCCAACTAACAGAATCTTCAATATAAACCAAAAGTGTTTGGTTTATCAACATAACTAGTGTTTGTGTGGTGTAGTACAAATTATAAAACCTGCTACTTCCATGTCTTCCTTCAGAAGTTGTCAAATCAAATTGATCAACTGCAAAGGGAATGCTGCAAGGTCTAATTCCACCAGTGCCAATTGATAACCAGAATAGACCAAAAATTAAGACCCGTAGTTGGAAATCTGTGTGGTCATTACAAATACCAGATTGTTGCTGTTGAATTGAGCATGGTGTTGGATGAAGTTCTGGCACCCATGCTGTTAGCATTAGTATCACCAATCCCTATAAGTAATATTATAAACAAAAGTTGAATTATATAATATGATAATCTAATGGTTTAATAACAAATTAAAGATGTGTTGAAATATCAGCAATTTTCCATGTTATTACAGTGTCATGGTTTAACTCTACAAACATTTTAAGTGAAAAAAAATAAAAATAGATTCATTTAATAACTGATTTACCTGCTCGATAATATACACGAGTTAACTCAGTTAGTTAATGAAACCTAGAAGTATTAAGCATACTATAAACAGTGCCCCGAGACAATAATATATATTTTTTTGTTCAATCTCTCAGCCAGAGCCCAGAGCAAAGATTAAGCATATTAAAAAGGAAATTTTATTTTGGAACTTGTGCATTTAATATCTTAAAAGTGTAAAAGGTTGTCTTACAAATATTAATTTTATCTTTTATTTTCTATTTTGGTATGCTTAACAAGTGTCTCAGAGGCATTATTTAGCATGACCTTATAAACTCATATTAATGAAATGAAAACATACTATAAGACTAGCAAAGGAAGCAATGGCAATTGTAAGAAATTTTCCCAAGTAGGAATCAGCAACAAAGGCACCAATGAGAGGAACAACATTGGAGACAGCCATCCAGGTATTCATAATATTTGCAGCAAGAACATGATCCATGTTATAAACTTTCATCAAATACACAATAAAGTTTGTTTGCATTCCAAAATTTGCCAACCTCTCAACTGTATCATTTCCTGCACAAAATTCTTCATGTCAATCAATCATTTCCCCTGAGCACAAATGCACAATAAAAAAATTGAAAAAGTTTCAAATTATATTGCATATTATAAGAAACACACCTAAAATATAAGGCATAGCCTTCCATCCAGGCTTTCTTTGGTTAGTCATTGGATTTGACTCAACAAGAAGGGTTTCTTCAGCTAGCAATTTTTTCTTCAGCGATGGAATTGAGCACTCTCTATTCATTGTTTTTCTTGTTTTAGACTCAATGATGTTTTTGCTAGCTTTTGTTATAAGCAAAAATATATATAGCCAAATTTAATAAAAGGAAGAAAAACAAAATAGTCAAAAGATAAGATTTGATGTGCAATGCTTCTTTTGGTCATTGGATTCATTGAATAGCGCACATGTCAAAATTGATTTGGGTCAAACAATTATGAGTAATATTGATGTCTTTTCTATTAAAATAAAAACGAAGTTTTTTGAACCAAAAAAAAAAAATGTTTCTTTTGGTCATTGGATTCATAAATCCCTCTTATTCTTATTATAAAAAAAAAATACTTTTAGTGTGATATATTTAGTATTTTTTTTAAGATTGATTGAAGAGGAAGATAAAATTAAGGTAATTCGAAAAATGTATTTTCACAAACCTTGTAATCTAGGAAGCACCGACACTTTTATGTTTAGGCGTGTCGCGATGTTCGACACGTGTCGGTGTCCGACACTTATATGACACTCGTCCGACACGTGTCGGATAGCTCATATCGGTGTTGGAAAAAAAATTCAATTTTTCCTTTAGTTTGACACTCCTTAGATCGGTGTCCGACACCTGTAGGCTGTAAGACACTCATATGACACGTGTCGGACAAGTGTCCCAAAAATAATTATTTTTTCTTTGCATATACTCTCATTATGCACATATCAGACATATCTACAAGAGTTAAAGATGTGTAGAAACAACAATATTGATCAATGAGGGATTGAAGACATTACATTTAGATTACGATATTTTTAGTTTTTTCGATCGTAGATAGATAAATAAAGGTAAAATACTATCATATCTTGTTTTAAAACTTTTTTTAAAAAATAACTTGCTCAAATTAAATTTACATGTATATATTTTGATTCTCAATTATATGGTTTCATAAATATGTAGCGGTGTCGGTATCCTATATTTTTTACATTAGCAGTGTCGCGGTGGCCGTGTCGTGTCGCGGTGTCCGTGTCGGAGTCCGTGCTTCATAGCTTGTAATAGCTAGGTTGACGCAAAAAACCAAGAAACTCAGGTGTAGCTTCTTTTAATTTTAGAAAAATAATTTTCTTTCATTTTCTCTTGTGTTCTTAGTTTAGTATTGTTTAGTTTATGTTTGTTGCTCATCATGTGTAGGTGTGAGTAGTTTATGCTTTTAATTTGTTGACTGCGATTACTTTTAAGATGGAGTATATCATATGTTATAGTGTATTTGTTGTTTAAATTAAGACAGGAAGATGAAGCACCGAATTGAATGGAGAAGTAAATGTATGTTTCGATCCTCTTTGTTATTACGCTTATTGTGCGTCTAGTAGTATGTGAGGATCTCCATCTTGTTTTAATCCTGGAAGATCCACATCCACATCCATCCAGCTTTGCCCGTTGATGACATGAATAAGAGTTGCCATCAGCGCATCTGTTTCATCTCCGGCAGTGATATGTGATACATCCAGAGTTGTATCCTGATCACACCTCTAAAATATGCATAATTTTAACAGTTATTTTACTTAATAAATTTTACTTATAGGTCAAGTTATTGAAACTAGCTATTTTACTACATTTTTTTATACCTCTAAAATATGTATGGTTTTTGTAGTAGTTTCACTTAGGATATGTTTGGTAAAAATAAGTTATAAGCTAGCTGATAGCTAATAAGCTAGCTTACGGCTGAAAAGCTAGCTTATAGCTGGAAAGCTGAAAAGCTAGCTAATTGAAATAAAGTGTTTGGTAAAATTAGCTTTTAAAGTGGTTAATAAATATAAAATGACATAATTGATAGTTAGTAGTTTCTTTTTTAGAGTGAGTAGTTATTAAATTAAAGGGTGAAAATGAAATAAAGTGTAAAAAGCTATAAGCTATAAGCTCAAACGCTACTTAAAATAGCATCTGAAAAAAACTATAAGCTAGTAAAAAAAACTTGTTACCAAACAACTCTAATTTTTTGAAACAAGCTTATAAGCTCATATAATAAGCTATAAGCTAACTTGTTTATGTTACCAATCACACCCTTAATGCAAGACACAGCAGTATGATGCATCAACCAATATTTGGTCTTTCCTTTTCCCTCTTTATGACCATTTACCCTTTTGTAACTCTTGTAAGCTAGTGAAGGGCCACAAAATTTTCATCACTTGTGGGTATACAAAGAGTCATGCTCTCATGTAAAAGACATTCATCATCTCTTCCAAACATTCCATATTATACTAAATAAAGTTTTCTCATTTTATTTTCTTTGTTCTTAGTTATTTGTTCTTCGTTTTAGTTTATGCTTGTGGTTATCGACCATGATCAAGATGAGTAGTCCACTTTACTTTAGAGTTGTAAGGAGTTTTTTTGGTAGAGGTTATGTGATTTATTTCCTTACTTTATTCTATGGTGTGTCTTGTATGTTTAATCTAATTTTATGTTTTTGATTTTTTTATGAACTAGTTAAAAGACCCTTTTTATTCGATATTAAGTTTCTTATTATATTAAGGTAAAAATTTATTTAGAATAAAATATTTAAAAATTTATTATATAATATTGTTAAAATATAAGTGAAACTTGTGTTGTGTTATTGCTTGTAAAATTTATTAAATGAATAAATTATCAATGACAAATAATGCTCTCGTGTATATATTTTAATAAAAAATTTAAAATTTGATTAGGATAATTTAGTAAATTTGATAGTAATTAATTTTATTATATATTTTTTATAATAACTTTAGTATTATATTGCTCAAAAAAACTTTATTATTATATTTTTTAATAATAACTTTATTATATTATTATTAAAAATTAGTACTAGTAACTTTGGTGGTAATATTGTTTGTTTATTTTTTATGAGAAATATTGTTTCTTTTTTTTTTATTTTTTTTGCAAAAATATTGTTTATGTTTCAATTTTTCTATATTCCTATTTTTATGCATATTCATCTTATTTTTTCTATGGTTTTTTTTATTCCTATTTTTAAGCATAAATATATTTTTCTGTTTTGTTCTTATCTTAACCTGTTTTATTCCTATTTTTAAGCATATGATATTTTTATTGTATTTATCTTATATTTTTTCTATATTTTTTGTTTGTATTTATCTTATATTCTTTTTATATATATTATTAATATTTTTGTAGTGAAATTACAATGAAGGATATAAAACTTGCAACGTGATTAAAAGTAATAAAGATAAATTAGTAATTTTGGTGGTAATCGATTTTAATATATTAGTAATAGATAGATATAATGATAAATATATTCACATGTACGTAGATAATGACCGAAGGATCGAGAGGTGAAGGTCACCGTTGGAAAATTAAAAATTAGACAGGAGCAAAGTAGTCAGAGTCGAGATCGGGGAAGGATCACAAGATCATGAATCGGGGGATCGTAACACGGATCGTAAGATCCTACCAGATTCATAAATGCATAAATTTATGCATATATATATATAATAATAATAATAATAATATATATAATAATATATTTTGTTTTATTAATATCATTATGGCTTTTTAAAATCACATTAGTTTGTTAGTATTATTATTATTATTATTTTTAATCGAGCAGTCAGTATTAATTAATTATTGAAAAATAACCAAAAAAACAAGTTGGAAATAGAAAACCATATTTTTATTATAAAAAAAATAAAGGAAGAAAGAAAAGCGCATAACAAAATAAAAAACGTAGAACAAAAAAAAGCAAGTCTCTTGTCATTTGAACTTTGAGCAAATGGAAGTCTCTTAGATAGTGTTGGAGCAAAAGGAAGTCTCTTGCTAGGTGTTTGAGCATAGAAGTCTCTTACTAGTGTTTGAGCAGAGGAAGTCTCTTGCTTGGTGTTTGAGCAATTGTAATCTTGGTGATTATAGTGAAATATCGTGGAAGTGCAAGGGGACTAGACTTCTCTCAATTTGTGGGAGGAATCAGTATAAAATTGTTTTGTGTTCTCTTCTCTCTTTCTCTTAGCTTTTCAATATCCGCTGCAAATGCTTAACAAAACAACAGTTTCATCAAACTCTGAACTACTTCAAAGGCTGATAAGTTAAGTTTTCTTTAAATCAAGAAAAAGTAAACACAATTCAACCCCCTTCTTGTGTTTTTTCTCACCTTCGATATATAGGCCCGTAAAGTTGATAATTTCTTAGGAAATTGAATAGTTACAACATAAGTGTCATTAAGAGTGGGAAAACCAAAATTTAAAACTGCCAAAATGCCTTAACAAAGCCTGTCACGGCCTTGTGGAGCACTGGCATGGCTGTGACAACACGTGTTTCCGGACATTATTTCCTCTTCTGCTATGTTTGTCACAACCGTGACAGTCATCCTAACCCTTGATGTTTGGTTTTCTCGCTCTTAAGGCAAAATGTAGTGGACAAAATGGCCATAATGCACGAAATTATTATTCTCTTCCTTTAAAACACATGATGACTTGATCAAATATCCATCAAAATAGGCCTAGAAAAAGCACATTTGTGACAAATGTTTCGCAGTTATGCTTGGGGGTAACTATCTGGCATGCTTGAGCACTACGAGCATGGTGACATGGACAGATGCTTTACGAACATGGTGACATGGACTAGCGCGCTTTACAACCGCGATGACAAGGAAAGTTGTTCACAATGCTAAGATACCTTTTTTACTTTCTTTTAAAAAGATAGGTTTTCACATGAGAAAAACACATAATTTGTGCTTTGGATGAAATCCATAACCTTGGGGTACTTTTATATTATAAGTAAATCGATCTTTGTTGCATGCTTGTTTGATCATTAAAAATCCAAAATAACCACCATAATCATCTTCACTATTTCTCTAATCTTTTTATATAACAAAAATAATTTTCCCATGTAAGATACTAATTTTGATCAATATCAATATAATATTCCCTCTACCTTGTTACTTGCAAGTCCACGTGGATTCGATACTCTTTATTACGAAGACATGCTCGTGCACTTGCGAGCTTGTCATGTCTGGGATGTAGGGATCATAATCAGGGTCATTTTCAGATGTGGTGGTCGGTGCTCTATCGTGGCTATCAATTTCATTGAGCGGCATGCCAAGGGGCATTTTCGGTTTGTCGTTGCGGAGAACGCCATTGTTTTTGTTGGCCATTAGACGTTTTTGAGTAGTTTGAAGGGATTTAAGAGGAGTTTTTTCAAAAATTTAATCCTCTTAGCGGAACAATCCCGATGAACGGATCTTGATTAAACCATTAATCACAAATCAAAGAACACAAAACCACAAGTTTATGTGTTTACCTCTTGAAGTGCAGAACCTTTAAAGTAGAAACTGTTTCTGATCACGAGCAAAGCAAAGTAGCGATGCATCTACTCAGTCCACAGGAACAGACCTTCTCCGATGACCGGTGCTAGCCAATTCCACCAGAGATTCAGAGAGAACCGGGTTTTAGAGAGCGGCGGCTAGGTTTTCACTTTGTGAATTAGGTTAAGCTCTCTTTAAAACTTCATCACAAGGGTTCTATTTATAGAATCACTTGTGTGGTCATCAAGCCAAGCACTACACCGTACCTTACGGTGGACCGCATTTCTCTATTTTCATAAATTAAATAATAAGTCATACTTAATTATTTAATTACTAATAAGTCTTACTTATTTATTTCTCTCATCTATCTGTCCTTTGTGTGTGACCCTATAGGTTCTCGTAACGTTGACAATAATATTAAATCACATATTTAATATTATAAACAGTGAGCGGTATCTAGCAACACATCACTGCTACCCAAGTGACGAGAATGTCATGTGATCTGACGAAACCTTTCCGTGATAACGATCGTGTGTATAATTACCCCTTTGCCCTTATATCTATATTGAACACAAGACATAGATCGTGTCACCCTTGTATGGTTCAATATTTTATTTCTTGATCCCAGGATATACTGAACAACGAATAAGCTCAATATCTCATATTGACTTAGTTCGGCGTGGCCACGCATTTTATCAGTCATATTCCATCAAGAGGCCTACAGATATTGCTCCTGTTATGTAGGAGGGGCAAATTCCATCTAGGTCACTCATGTCCCTCAGCATGATTTGTGGAGTACCCATCAACCGACTTTATAGTCATCCTGTTACGGACAATGTTTGAACGGCAACTAAGTACTCTACTCCACATCTAGGGTCCATAGTGGTTTCAGGTCGAAGGGTGGTATACACCATTATCACTATGAGAATAACTTATGACACTTTTCATAAATACAATGTAGCATTCTCATGGCGGGTCAATCCAATATAAATATTACTCCTAATATTTATATCTATGTGAAGACTTGATATCTCATATCCATGACTCGTGAGATGAAGTCATCGGTCTACTCACATAATAGTCTCTATGTTTTACTGTTATCCCACATCACAGTAAAACTTAATTATGGATACTTTAAGAATAGTGTCATTATGTTTAATGGAGTCTCACTATTAAGTCACACTTAATGTTCCATTAACTAGACTAGCTCTTCTAGGGACTTTATTAGTTTGAAACAAACATAATAAAGAAATGTCTTATTATATATATATTAAATATATAAATCAAAGTCATCATACAAAAGACGATTCTATCAAAATAGATTGGCTTTTAGGGCTTACTCCAACATAGTTTTGATCTTAAGTTTTAGGAAAATATAGGGGAACTATAGTTCTCACAGACGGCGACACTAATCAGAATCGACATGACCGGTGGTTCTCCTCTTCAATACTATGGTGTGAAGGGAGAGGGGGTTGTACCTGTAGTCGGACGCTCAAGTAAGTAAAAAGTATATGGGCCTTCTACATGAGAAAACTATATATAGCCTCCGACATTTGATAAGTGTGTGTATGTTAGAGGAGTAATTCTTAATAAAGGGTAAACCCTTGAAGGAGAGACCTCTTCTATTCTCACACATTCATTCAATCATATGTTCTACCTTTTCATTTGTTTCTATCAACTTTTTCCTTTAGATCCATAATCCACTGTCCACATCCCACTTTCTGTTCATGTGGTTTCGAAGTCAAATATTTTTAAGTGACTACCTTTTGTTATTAGCATTTTTCTTTTGGGTTTTACTTTTTGTGGGAACAGGGATACTGTGTTAGTCAGTAACCTAAATGATTATTCTACTCAGCATCTCATACCACTGCTCAAGCTATGAAGAAAGAAGAGATGTGGACAATCAGGTTTTTATTTATTTTGAAAACAAAAATCAGGTAATGATGCTGCTGACAAGAAGTTACATTTTCTAGTGCCAACAATCACTGTACTTAAAAAATAAAAGTAACATAAAAAGCACTTCAGGTTGAAACACATCTGAAAAGGATAGGAAATTTTATATGTAAAAAAATAATAGATATAAGGAAAAAGGTGGACAACAAAGATAGCTTTATTTACAATAATGTATGGTGTGGCCAATGCAATTAAAAATCATTTATTCTGGTAATTGTAATAGCACTCATTGAGTTAATCCTATAATTTGGAGGAAAAGAATAATAGGAAAGGATTCACTTTTCATAAGATGGACTCTACAGGACACGTTGGAGACCTTATATTAAATTAGAAGTTTTATTGATCAATTTTCTGAGGGCATTTATGTGACTATTTTTGTCCTGTAGCATTATCCATTGCAATTTCAGGCTGAAAACTAAGCTGGTCCTAAAGCTAAAAAAACTACAGAAGCCAGTGTAATCATTTGAAACTTCAATAGGAAAATGATGGTTAGTGCCATTCCTGAGACAGCGTTTACAATCAACTCATGTAGCCAGTGTAAACAAATCTCGGTGAAAATAGCAAACAACTTAAGAGAGTCAGATCAAACATATTTAAGACAAAGTGGACAGACTTTATTATTGAGGCCACAGCCCACAATGGGGTTACTACTGAGCCCCACAAAGGCTGATCATCAAAACAAGCATGAGAGAAAGAGAGAAATGCTGCCTGAATAGCAACATGAACAACACACTACCTGGATTAGCCATACGGCATTCTTACTATAAAGAGCATTGTTAACAAACCAACTTGCCAGCTGATCCCATTCGCTCTGTTTTCTTCCATAAACAGAGATCCTGTACTCGGCCATCTGAAAATTTTATATTTTACAGAAATACAATGAGATACGAATATCACGGGGAAAAAGTAACTTAGATCACTGTAAACCTTACCTGATATTTACTTGCTTCAAGATCCAACAAAACTTGCTTTGTTACTTCAGCCAGAAACCTTACTGCAATATGGGTAGTTTTAAGCTATTATGAATTCAAAAAACATCAACTAACACATTTAATAATCATTTGGAGTTGCTAAACTTTATACAATTAAATAATAGGTATCATTCTCATAGCTATACTAACCCTGGATAAGATTATCCTGCTTTAAAAATATCTCTCTGAGTCTACTCTGTCCACAAGGATTATACTTTAGGTTGAATTTGTCAAATCTATGAAATGTGCTCTTATCTGCATGGACGTCCAACAAATCCACATTCAGATCATATCTGCGTCATAATTTTAACTAATTAGAAATAAGCAGAAATGCAAGCCCGTAAGCATAAGATGATCTCATTCTTGAAGAAGCTAAATGAAAACATCAGAGGACAATGCATACCCAGTCAAATCCAAACTCTCAAACACCTCCTTAAAGCGTCATATACTTTCCATCTCTAAATATAACAACCTGAACACATAAGTTAATACTAATAGAAAAACATACAAAAGCTACTAATCTAAAACTACAAGAGGAAAAACGAAAAGAGGGGGAGGTAAGCCTACAGCATTATATTTCAAAATATAGTTATAATCTGAGAGCAGATTTTTACCTCATCAGGTTCTTTTCTTAACTTTGACTTGATGAAGCGAAGGAGATGCTTCTGATTCATGCATGCAGAATGATGAATGTGAGTATCAACTTTTCGGATATTGTAGAAGTCTCGGTGTGGTGCCCTTTTCTGGGCAACAAACTCCTGATCTGCATTCAGTAACAGATGAAGGCGGAATTTCTGTATAATGATCAGATAGATGTTACAAACAAACGCCACAGTAAAGCATAAAGAAAGCATGTATAAAGAAATTTGTGAAAACATACTTCCTCAAGAAATCGCAGTCTGTGGTAGCATGCAGAGCGAACATTCCCAATGGACATAACTTTGAGAATGTAATCCATATGAGTAAAAAAACTTGTTGCGCTTGCAACAGGGAATAGCTCTTAAGTGTCTGTGCACATATTCATATAAAGCTCAGTTCTTTGATTCTCGACAAACAAATATTGAAAATTAGATAGCAGAGAAATAATCATCAAAATGCCCTATTGTTAACACTCTGCATACCAGTTTTACTTGCAAAAACACGTACGACTCCATCTTCCATCCTAAAGTGGTGCTGTTTGCAATTTCAAAAAGCCAGTAAGTCGTAACATTATCAGACAAACACTTCAAAACATAAATGTCTGTTAATAACTCCAGCAGATTCCACTTGTATGAGGAAAATCTGAGTAACAGATCAATAATGGACAAGAAAGAAACTTACTCCTGTTGCTTCAACTGGTTCAAAGTGAAATGGATCAGAGTTAGTTTCGACAGGTTCAGCCTTCCATGGAACGACATTTTCCTTGTAAACATACTCCCTCCGTCCCAAAATATAAGCAAAAGCGGGTCAACAAAAGTGAATGTATCTGGACTAAATTTTAAACCAAATTCATCAACTTTTGTTGACCTATTTTTGCTTATATTTTGGGACGGAGGGAGTATGTCTTCCGCAAATCTAAGCATTCACGAATCATCTTGCAAATTTCCTCCTCTTCAATATTCATTGGCTCTGAACAAGACAATGATGCATTTAATACTGGTTCTTTCAACTTCTCCATAAAACGACGATAGAAAACGTATTCATAGTTTTGTTATCATTTAAAAAAGTAAGCACAAAAATGGGGAGCAAACAAAGTTAAAATACAATAGAAAAAGAGGATAGGAAAATGAGGATACATGCAGGATTAAATCCGAAACTATTTAACACGAGAGAATTTAGAAACAATAAGAATAGTAAGACAACGATAGGACTTAAAAGTACCGAGCATTGTACTTCTTGCCGACAAGACATTATTGACAAACACAAGATCATTCCCAGCTGCATTTACTGAAGTTGAATCTGCAATTGCACCGTTAATATTTGTACCAGCTCCTGCTTCTTTCGAAACCTCTCCAAACATCTGATTATTTGCAGCATTTACATCATCAACTCTGAATGGAACAGTTGAATTTAGTCCCTGCAATTCAACAACATCATGAACCACATAAAAGGCCGATATAGAAATAAATGTAGCATGAATTATGATACACCGAAAGAAAGCAAGGATAAGGAAAAAGATTTATTATCATGCACCATACCAATACTATCTTAAACTACCAAATCAAAAAAGCATCCTTGCAAAGCCTTCGAATTGTGAACCATCCAAGTATCATGTTAACATATAAAATGCAATGACTCTGGACCTCAGGTTCTATAGAGCCTAATTGGTTTGAAATTATTTTTTTTATTTCCTATGCTAACTTTTTGCTAACATACAAAAAAAGTTACACCTTATTTTGACTTTTTGCAAACGTATTTCGTCCCGGTGATCTCGGAGTGTTAATTCTACCAACAGAAGCTATCCTCTTATAAGAACTCGAAATCTGAGAACTCTCTGCAACAAAATTACCAACCACAAATCACAAATTAAAGCCAACATTTCAAGACTAAAAAAATCATACAAAACAGAAAATGTTTAGGTTTTTCAAATTCGCACCAAGCTTTGAACTCGTTCGAAGAGATGGAAGCCCTAACGGAACAGAATTAAGATTATCATGCGAAGACGAACGGTTCTTACGACCATCAGGAAACCATTCAGTTGCAGAAACAACGTCCGGCATGGAAGAAGAAACTCTATAGTTTCGAAGCAAGTTCGTATTCTCATCTAAAGACCTCGACAACGTTCCTTGATAATTTCTCGAATCGTTATCCGTTTCCGTTTCTCCGCCGTCGAACCCGCTCAGATCATCGCCGTAGTTCTCTTCCTCATCGGAGTTTGCTTCATCGGTTGTTACAGCAGGCGGTGCGCGACGGATTTCGACGATACGGTGGAGGACATGGTCGACGGTGCGGCGGTGGATGTAGAAAGCGGAAATGGCCATGAAAGAGGCTCCGAGTAACGCGGCCATAGCGAGGTGGAGAGATTGTGGGAGTGATGTGGAAGATGAAGGATCCATTGTTAGAGTTTTCTGATGATGAAGTTGAGTTCGCTATGTGTTTGTGTGAGTGTCTCAGTGACTCACACTTCCACTGATGAAAGGGTTTTTGTTTTCGCGCAAGTTCGACCTAATGAAAAATCGTTAAATGGACCCGTGAGGTAGTTTACGTGGCAAAGCTTTATGCGTCTGTTTGTTACGAGAGCAATGTTGTAGAGAGAGATATCAAAGAGAGAAAGAGAGGAGAAACTACAATTTTCTATTGTTTGGCATGGGCAAGAAAGAGGGAAGAGAGACAAAACTGAAGTGAGGATAAATGGAATCCATTTTAGTTTTACCCTGTGACTTGAGATTCTTCAAATTCATGAAAATTTTCTCTAATAATTACTCCATCTATTTGTTTTTAAGTGTCGTTTTTTACCATGACACACATGTTATCGTATAATTTTGATCACTACTATTTTTAATTATCTATCATAAAAAATTATTAAAATTTTATAACAAATTGAATAATATTCTATTTGCTAACATTTGATTTTATACATTAATAAAAATTTATGATAAAAGTAGATTATGCGAATAGTGGACGGTGATTCAAAATGACACTTTAAAAAGGAATGGATGAAGTACTATTTTGAATATTCTCTCTAATATTCATTTTCATCACTTTATGTTAGAACTATTTTCAAATGGATCATCCACGTTAATTTTAATCAAAGAGCGCGAGTTTTAGCGACGAGTCTTTCTTTTTAGATTTCCTGAGCTTCTCACGCACCCCCTACTTTCCATTTACACCCCTCTTACTGGTTAGGTTGCGAGAGTATAAGGTACCGTTTGGCCCATTTTTTTTAGGTGTAGAAGCTATTTTTATCATAAAGATAGATATAGGGTCCGTTTGGCTTAGTTTTTTTTTAGAGCTTATGCAAACAACTTATGCAATATAAATTAGGTTTTATACTATTTTATAAGTTCAGACTAGTGAAAATTGTAATTTTATAAATTATTTTATCATAAACTACCTTGACAAACTTATAATAATATATAAAAATTGCATAAACAGTTTGCATAAACTCTAAAAAAAGTTGGGTCAAATAAGCCCATAATAGCTTTAAAACTAAAATTAAAGTTGTTTGGTAAATCTTACTTTATTTATAAAAAAAGTTAAAAGTTTTTTTTTTTAATTATAATGAGGTTAAAAGATATGTTTCACAATATATTATAATTTTTCTTAAAATATAGAAAACTTCTTTTTTCTTTTCTTACCGGAGCTTTTAAAAATGGTTATTTGGTCTAGCTTCTTAGTTCTAAGGAAAAAGAAGAGGAAAAAAATCTAAGCCAAACGGTAACTAAAATTGCAAAAACTGTGAAAAAATGGTTCGTTGGCTATACCACGAACGGAATTCACATTACAAACAGCAAAACTCGTTGGCAGAAGAAAAAAAGTCTCCCGTGCAATCAAACTGTATTGACAAGTGGTCAAATGTGATCGGTCACGTGTGTGGTTGTCATATAGCTTCAGCCAATCAAACTACTTGGTGAATTCTATAAACTCACACCATTTGTGCGAAAAAAAAATCATACTAATTTTCTCATTCTCCCTATTCTTTCATTCTAGCATTTTTTTTTACATTTTTTCTTGTGCTATTTTGTTCATTAGTCGCATAGTTCGTCGTCGGTTATTCGTATCGCTCCTACCAGTGTGTTTAAGTCACCATGATTGGGAACGATGTGGTAATTAAACTGCGAAATTTTTGGGCTCTATTGGGAAAGATATGACTAAATGAGAGGCATCTGCCCGGATTTCTTTTTACCACAAGAGAGGCATTTTTATGTACTTTTTCTGTCTAATGTAAATTTGCTTTTGGTTGTAATGAAAATCAATAAAATTAGGGTCGTCTTCAAGATTTTGAGTGTTTTGTTGAAATTATAAATTTGGTGGTTTTTTTGGTGAATCACATTTATGTGGGATTTTTTGACACAATTAATGTATGAATTTTTTTTTTTTGTACAAAGAGAGAATGATTTTATTTTAATATATTAATATTTTTAAATGTTTAATGACACATTTGATCCCTTATGTTTATTTTAGGTTTCAAGTTGGTCTCTTATGTTTATTTTGTTTCAAATTGGTCTCTTATGCTTTAAAAGTTTCAAGTTGGTCCCTCAAGTTTCTAAAATTTGAATTAGTTAGTCCTATAAAGATGATCAAATAGGGACTAATAACTAATTCAAATTTTCAAAACTTGAAGGACAAACTTGAAACGTTTAAAATACAAGGGATCAACTTGAAACCTAAAATAAACATAAGGGGCCAACTTGAAACTTTTAAAACATAAGGGACTAACTTGAAACTTAAAATAAACATAAGGGACCAAATGTGCAATTAAGTTTTTTTTTTTTTTAATTATTATATATGCATGTCATATGTGGTTCAATCTAATCTTACTTTTTTTTTATTAGAGTTTAAGCTTATACAAAAAAAATAAATATTAACATTAATATAAATATAGTAAAAAAAAAGTGCCCCTAAAAAGTTGGTGCTTGTGCTACCGCTCCTCGCGAACACCTTCCGGAATCCCTGAATAAAACTATTGTCTTACAAGTTGTCCCAGACATCTTACAAAATATACAGTTGTCCTAGACATCGTGTAAGACATCCGTCCTCTGAATAACATAATTTCATTTTGTTTCTCGTTTTTATTTTTTTTTCTTTCAATTTTTTATATAAGTTTGGTTTTTTCAAATTTGATTGAGATTAATTATTTGAACCAACTTGTCTCTTGATTAGGATAGTTTGAATAGAGATTGATAGAGTATATGATGCTTACTTATAGGTTTGATCAAATTCGAATTTCGATTGATTGTGTTTTAAGACGCTTGTTCTTTCATACTTAATCAAACTATGCGATGTTTAATCAATGAGAATTTGGGTAGAAATAATCGATGCTTGTTCGGTTAATTTGTTATCAAACAAGAATATAAACGTAGAAGAATTTTATTTAGAACCATTGGATTGGTTGTTTTTCTTTAATCGGATATATCGTTTCCAACTAAAATCTTCCGTTTAATTGTGTTATTCATCGTTCTTATTTTTGTTAATTATCAAATCAAAGGTCATTGTTAATACGTTTTATAATAATAATTTTTGACCGTATACGACAGTGAATAGGGATGTCATGGTGATGGTGAAGGGAGTATATGGCGACGATGATGAGCGTGTTGCCTACTGAATTGGTGATAGAGAGAGAACTTCTGTGAGAGAAAGGAGGTTCACACTAAAACCACCATGGGATGAAGGAAGGTGAGGTGCTGTCAAAGAGATAGAATGTTCAGTTGAGGATGAGGCAAGAAGCTTAGTTGACGGCGGCGAGGAGAAGCCTATGCTTTTCATTTCTTTCTTAATTTCCCAATGAAAATAAATAAAATCATGATACAAAGATATTTAAAACACTCAGATAACCTTATATAATATGTATGATAATAAACTTATTAGTCAAATACTACAATTAACTTATCAGCCATCGGTAATAAACTATCAGCTATAAGCTATATGTCATCAACCATCAACTATAAACTACTCGTCATTAGCTATAGGCTAATTTTACCAAACAAAACCTAAATTTAATACATGTATGATTGTATGAAGAATTACAATATTCTTATGTATAAGCCTTGAAAGAAGTAACCAAAGTAACCTTATATAAGACGAGCAATTTTAATATATACTAAAACACAAATAACTATATACAATATTTTAGCTATGATTGGTAGAAAACAGACATTGAACTTCAAACACTCTGGAAATTATTCATGTCACTTCTATTACAAGGAATGTTTATTTTTGTTTAACAAAACAAGGAAGGTTTATGTAAAATATATTTGTGACCAATCTACAAACCATAGTTTTTCACTATTTTTTATCCTTTAATGAAGTGATCTTGTAACAATATTTACGAGCACAAAATATGAAATAACACAAATTTAGCACTGCCAATCCAGCAATGATGAAATAGAAATACTCCAATCTTCCCTTATTAATATCACTATCAAGCCAATCTGATCCACCTTGTTTCCCTGTATAAGAATGCACAATGTTCACAATGAATGTGCTAAGGTTACTACCAACGGAAATATTGAGACATAGCAAAGAATTGCTTATACTTCTCATACTATTAGGTGATTCTTTGTTGAAAAATTCAGTGTATCCAACTGTTCCAAAAATATGACAAAATGCTATAAGCAAAAACTGAGGAGCTAGCCACATTACCGACATAGGCGCAACGCCGTTAGAATCTCCCATTGAAATTGTTAATTTCCTTCTTCTTATTTCAACCAACCCTGCAACTACTACTGATAGAATTGCAGAACCATGTCCAAGTCCTATCCTTTGAAGGGTTGTTAGTCCTTGCTCTTGTTTTGTGATTTTCTCAAGTAAAGGTGAAATTACACTATCATAGAATGGTAGAAATATACCTATTGCTATTAATGTTATTACTGATACTGAGCCAGCATGTATTTCAAAATTTCCTATGTTTCTGTCCATTTTTAAGGCTTGTGATATTGAAAATATTGATAGTTGTCCTGGTGGAATGAAGACTATGATGCTCGTTACCCATATTGGTATTATTTTTAGCATGCACTTCAATTCTTCAATTTGTTGGATGCTACAAAGTCTCCATGGATCTTTGCTTGATCCATCATTGGTTAATTCATTCTCCTCAACCACAATAGCAGCTTTGTTTAAACAACTATAATAAATAATAAAAATAAAAATAAATATCAACCATTAAAATCATTAATTATAAGGTTAAGGAAGCATATATATCCTTTGAAATTTCTACTAATATTTTAAATGTCATAATTAGATAAATGAAAGTATTTTATTAAGATCTATATTATAATAATTTTTTATTGAAAACTTGCTATATATATTCTTTGCGCAACTGCGGTGGTTGACCTCTCGAACCTTTTGTGACCCAAATGGAAGACAAACTCTCCGTAAGAGATTTATTATGGTCTAATTTTTTAAAGATATCAATTATCCCTTTTGACTTTTAGATTTATCTTTTAAAAATAATTGAAAGAAAAAACAAATTGGTTGAATCATCCGCGGTTGAACTCAGTTTAACCCAGTTCAATCGAGTTTTAATAAGCTTAGATTTGACCGCATTTGAATCAATTGATAAATTGGCCAAGTCCGATTTTTTCTTAAAAAATGACTATGATGCCATATAAGTGCTTACCTAAATTCTTTTGTAAGAGGCAATTTTCCGTCCAAATCATTCTGGAATGTAGGATCATAGAAAGCTCCTTCTGAATCCTCAAAAGCAGGAAGATGAAGGTGTTTCTTGTGTCTAGCTGCTACCAACACTTGAGCAATGTTATAGAATATACTTCCTTCAGGCTGAACATAAGAATAAACTCTTATACCAGCAAAGAAAATGATAATCGAAACAACCATAAACATAGTGAACAATCCATAACCAAGAGTCCAACTAACAGAATCTTCAATATAAACCAAAAGTGTTTGGTTTATCAACATAACTAGTGTTTGTGTGGTGTAGTACAAATTATAAAACCTGCTACTTCCATGTCTTCCTTCAGAAGTTGTCAAATCAAATTGATCAACTGCAAAGGGAATGCTGCAAGGTCTAATTCCACCAGTGCCAATTGATAACCAGAATAGACCAAAAATTAAGACCCATAGTTGGAAATCTGTGTGGTCATTACAAATACCAGATTGTTGCTGTTGAATTGAGCATGGTGTTGGATGAAGTTGTGGCACCCATGCTGTTAGCATTAGTATCACCAATCCCTATAAGTAATATTATAAACAAAAGTTGAATTATATAATATAATAATCTAATGGTTTAATAACAAATTAAAGATGTGTTGAAATTTCAGCAATTTTCCATGTTATTACAGTGTCATGGTTTAACTCTACAAACATTTTAAGTGAAAAAAAAAATTTAGATTCATCTGATTTACCTGCTCGATAATATACACGAGTTAACTTTAGTTAATGAAACCTAGAAGTATTAAGCATACTATAAACAGTGCCCCGAGACAATAATATTTTTTTTTGTTCAATCTCTCGGCCAGAGCAATGATTAAGCATATTAAAAAGGAAATTCTATTTTGGAACTTGTGGATTTAATATCTTAAAAGTGTAAAAGGTTGTCTTACAAATATTAATTTTATCTTTTATTTTCTATTTTGTTATGCTTAACAAATGTCTCAGAGGCATTATTAGCATGACCCTATAAACTCAAATTAATGAAATGAAAACATACTATAAGACTAGCAAAGGAAGCAATGGCAATTGTAAGAAATTTTCCCAAGTAGGAATCAGCAACAAAGGCACCAATGAGAGGAACAACATTGGAGATAGCCATCCAAGTATTCATAATATTTGCAGCAAGAACATGATCCATGTTATAAACTTTCATCAAATACACAATAAAGTTTGTTTGGATTCCAAAATTTGCCAACCTCTCAGCTGTATTATTTCCTGCACAAAATTCTTCATGTCAATCAATCATTTCCCCTGAGCACAAATGCACAATAAAAAAATTGAAAAAGTTTCAAATTATATTGCATATTATAAGAAACACACCTAAAATATAAGGCATAGCCTTCCATCCAGGCTTTCTTTGGTTAGTCGTTGGATTTGACTCAACAAGAAGGGTTTCTTCAGCTAGCAATTTTTTCTTCAGCGATGGAATTGAGCACTCTCTATTCATTGTTTTTCTTGTTTTAGACTCAATGATGTTTTTGCTAGCTTTTGTTATAAGCAAAATATATATAGCCAATTTTTTTTTTTTTTTTTTTTTTTTTTTGGCTTTCACATATATAGCCAAATTTAATAAAAGGAAGAAAAACAAAATAGTCAAAAGATAAGATTTGATGTGCAATGTTTCTTTTGGTCATTGGATTCATTGAATAGCGCACATGTGAAAATTGATTTGGGTCAAACAATTATGAGTAATATTGATGTCTTTTCTATTAAAAAAAAAACAAGTTAATATGCATAAGGTCAATCTTATGTATGGTGCATAAGTTAATCACAACCATCCGATCATAGACATTTTGATGAAACATGTTATAATCTCAAAATCCCAAACTAAGTAAATAAGTTTCGAATTAAAAGTCAAACTAAGTAAGTTTCGAATTGATTCATGTTCCAAATCATGTCCTCAAGCTTTTCCAACCGTTTATTTTGCTTATTTCGCTCAAATAAGTGTTTTCAATTTTTTTAGGTTTTAAAGATTGAATCGTTTTTTAAAATCTATACCTCCACTGTGAAATCTAAGCATGGATTCATGATCAACGTTAAATTTCGAGTAAAATGGTATACCCACTCGTAATTTTCGGTTGAGATTTAGTGTTGTTGTTGTTATAGTCATGAAGGTATTTTGAAGCTTTCATGGCTTCCCTTCATGTTCTTCATGAGGAAGAAGAAGGTGGAGGTTGAAGACGATGACGTGGCGACGCGTCATTGGCTCCCTCCAATTTTAAGTCATGACCGTTAGATTATTATAAAACGATCTAAAGGCTCAGATCTATTTTGATTTGTTAAATCCTAGCCATCGGATGGATCAGAAGGCCGACATCTGAGATCTGTATCACGCGCCATGGACTAGTGCCGCACGGAACCGTTTCTTTCTTTCTACTTTTTTTTTTGAAAATGGACTGGGCTTGGGCCTGGACTTCTGTATTTGTTTTCTGCACACGCCTGACTTACGTTCTGCACCCCCTCTACTTGCTTAATTTTTATGTTTTTATTTTTAGCTTAATAAAATAAGTGCTTACTTGAACAAGTGTTTTTATAAGCACTTGAGTCCAGGGGAACATGGCAGGAAGCATCTCTTGTTGCTGAAATTTAAGGATTCAAAAAATCTATTTTACCTTCATAGTCAATATTAATGAGTTAACATATTGAAACCATTTAACAAGACTAATGGTTTCGGTGTATAACTTATTAAAACCATTTAACAAGACTAATAGTTTCAGTGTATAACATTAGTCAATATTAATGAGTTAACAAAACTGAAACCGTTTAACAATATTAATGAGTTAACAAAACAGAAACAATTTAAAAGATTAATGGTTTCAGTGTATAACATTAGTCAATATTAATGGGTTAACAAAACTGAAACCATTTAACAAGACTAATGGTTTCAGTGTATAACTTATTGAAACCATTTAACAAGACTAATGGTTTCAGTGTATAACATTAGTCAATATTAATGGGTTAACAAAACTGAAACCGTTTAACAATATTAATGGGTTAACAAAACGGAAACCATTTTAAAGACTAATGGTTTCAGTTAATAACATATTGAAACGATTTAACAAGACTATTTTTTTTTCGCCAATTTCGTGAAAAATTGAAAGTCATTCAAACACCATAAACCTTTAATTTCTTTCATCCAAAAGCTTCCAAACACTTCCAGAAAATCGAAATATACCAAGAAACACGAAGACAAACCAATAGAAAAGCATACCCAAAGTTCAAAAATAGTTAAGAGAAAACTTATTTGGTTAGCTCGATTTAAAGGCAAACTAAGTAAGTTTCGAATTGATTCATGTTCCAAATCATGTCCTGAAGCTTTTCCAACCGTTTATTTTGCTTATTTTGGTTATATACTGAAACCATTAGTCTTGTTAATTGGTTTCAAGATGTTATACACTGAAACCATTTGTCTAGTTAAATGATTTCATACTGTTATACACTGAACCCATTAGTCTAGTTAAAAGGTTTCATAGCGTTATACACTGAAACCATTATTCTAGTTAAATGGTTTCATAGCGTTATACACTGAAACCATTAGTCTTGTTATTTGGTTTCAAGATATTATACACTGAAACCATTAGTCTAGTTAAATGGTTTCATAGCGTTATACACTGAAATCAATATTTTAGTTAAATGGTTTCATATGGGCATTAGTGCCAAGATGTTATACACTGAAACCATTGTTATTAAGTAAAACATCACATAACCATTTTACAAAACCATGCTACATAAAGCAAAAATCATATAAAGCAATTAGGGTTAGTTTAGTTGAGAACAATTTGGATAGTATGCATGAGATATTGGATTCGATCATTTTTTTATTGTAAAGAAAAAAATCCATATATATATGTAATCAATGTATGAGATTTTATTTATATTGTGAATATGATTGATAAAACTTAAAATTAAATTGTATGTTTGACAAGTATGCTTTATATATACATGAACCATTGGTTATTATTTTGGGTTTCGAGGGGGTGTATGACAAAAATTAATTAAAAATGGATTCTTATAATATATACTTCAAAGGAACAAAAGTTATTATTTAATTGGAAACGGGGGGCGCGCTAGAAATTTGGGGGGGTGCGCTAAAAGTTTGGAGGAGGGAAAAAAATTGGGGGCGCGCTAGAAATCTGGGAGAGGAAAAAAAAATTGGGGGCTCACAAGAAATCTAGGGAGAAAAAGAAAAAAAAAACTGAGGGGTGCGCTAAGCAAATGGGGGGCGCGCAAGTAATGTGGTAGTATATGGGGGGCGCGCGAGTAATGAATTGCCTAATTTTGGGCTTGGACTGACTTTTGGTGTAGGAAGCAAATATGATGGGTGTAGGAAGCAAGTTTTTTCATGGTGCATAAGTTTTGGCTTATGCACCATAACCACACCATTTCTTTTGGTCATTGGATTCATAAATCCCTCTTATTCTTATTATATAAAAAATACTTTTAGTGTGATATATTTAGTATTTTTTTAAGATTGATTGAAGAGGAAGATAAAATTAAGGTAATTCGAAAAATGTATTTTCACAAACCTTGTAATCTAGGAAGCTCCGACACCTCTATGTTTAGACGTGTCGCGGTGTCCGACACGTGTCGGTGTTTGACACTTGTATGACACTCGTCCGACACGTGTCGGATAGCTCATATCGATGTTGGAAAAAAATTCAATTTTTCTTTTAGTTTGACACTCCTTTGATCGGTGTTCGACACCTGTATGCTGTAAGACACTCATATGACACGTGTCGGTCAAGTGTCCCAAAAATAATTATTTTTTCTTTGCTTATACTATGCTTATGTACATATCAGACATATCTACAAGAGTTAAAGATGTGTAGAAACAACAATATTGATCAATGAGGGATTGAAGACATTACATTTAGATTACGATATTTTTAGTGTTTTCGATCGTACATAGATAAATAAAGGTAAAATACTATCATATCTTGTTTTAAAACTTTTTTTAAAAAATAACTTGCTCAAATTAAATTTACATGTATATATTTTGATTCTCAATTATATGGTTTCATAAATATGTAGCGGTGTCGGTATCCTATATTTTTTACATTAGCAGTGTCGCGGTGGCCGTGTCGTGTCGCGGTGTCCGTGTCGGAGTCCGTGCTTCATAGCTTGTAATAGACGCAAAAAACCAAGAAACTCAGGTGTAGCTTCTTTTAATTTTAGAAAAATAATTTTCTTTCATTTTCTCTTGTGTTCTTAGTTTAGCATTGTTTAGTTTATGTTTGTTGCTCATCATGTGTAGGTGTGAGTAGTTTATGCTTTTAATTTGTTGACTGCGATTACTGATTAACAAGTTATATCATATGTTATAGTGTATTTGTTGTTTAAATTAAGACAGGAAGATGAAGCACCGAATTGAATGGAGAAGTAAATGTATGTTTTGATCCTCTTTGTTATTACGCTTATTGTGCGTCTAGTAGTATGTGAGGATCTCCATCTTGTTTTAATCCTGGAAGATCCACATCCACATCCATCCAGCTTTGCCCGTTGATGACATGAATAAGAGTTGCCATCAGCGCATCTGTTTCATCTCCGGCAGTGATATGTGATACATCCAGAGGTGTATCCTGATCACACCTCTAAAATATGCATAATTTTAACAGTTATTTTACTTAATAAATTTTAGGCTAAATTGCACTTTTGGCCCCCTAAGTTTCAGAAAGTTGCAATTTTGGCCCCCCATATTTCAAAATAGCAGTTTTGACCCATATCTTTATCCCTTTTGCAAAAGGTCAATTTTGACCAAGTCAACGCTGATGCGGCAAGTCACTTAAGTGACTCAGCTTTCCATTTAATAATTAAAATAAAAAATATACAAAATGAAAAATAAAAGGAGAGGAAGACGTCACGTGAGTGAGCCATAAACACAAACACCAATGGCGCAATAACAACAACATGCATCATCCTCATCCCTTTGTCTCGACACCGTAGACGAGTTTTACTTCTCTGTGTAACATCTTCATCAAGGGTTGTTAATGTTCTCACTGTCCACACCGAAGAACTCGATCATCATTTGTGAGAACTGATGAAATGTTCAGGAATCAATTATGTGACCATTCATTTTGTTCTGAGTGTGTCTGTTGTCAAAAAAGTGGCAACAAAAATTCCATAACCGTAAAGGTATATCATTCATATGATTATAGTGCTTGTTTGTAATTGAATTTAAAAAAACATTTTGTCAACAAAAATATTCAATGGAAACATTAATTTATGTAGTTCTACTAAGCGAACTACAATTTGAACAACATATTTCTAATTGAAAAATTTATTCATGAAATGAAAACAGGGTCATTCTTCCAACAAAGTACTCAAAGGAATGGCAAAACTTAAAATAATAAATTGAGAGATGTTCTTTTCCTAATCTAGGGGTGGAAGATATTATGGAATCTGAGTGTCCTATTTGTCATAGATTGTTTTGTGCAAGGTGTCATGTGTCATGTACTCATGTTCCTTGGCATCCTGGGATTGGTTGTAAGGATTATCAGAAATTGGACGTGGATGAAAGAGGGAGGGGGAAGATCTTCTTGTTAGTGAACTTGCTAATCAGAAGAAATGGAGAAGGTATCCCATATGCAGGTTCTATGTTGAAAAAAGGGATGGTTTGTGATTTGGGATGAGGATGACCTGATGAAGTTGATTAGGTTGAAGGAGATGATCTCACGTGACATCTTTCTCTACTTTTATTTTTTATTTTGTATATTTTTTATTTTAATTATTAGATAAAAAAAAACTGATGTGGCAGTTGAGTCACTCAAGTGACTTGCCACATCAGCATTGACTTGGTCAAAATTGACCTTTTGCAAAAGGGGATAAAGATAGGGGTCAAAACTGCTATTTTGAAACAAATGGGGCCAAAATCGCAACTTTCTGAAACTTAGAGGATTAAAAATGCAATTTAGCCTAAATTTTACTTATAGGTCAAGTTATTGAAACTAGCTATTTTACTACATTTTTTTATACCTCTAAAATATGTATGGTTTTGGTAGTAGTTTCACTTAGGATATGTTTGGTAAAAATAAGTTATAAGTTAGCTGATAGCTAATAAGCTAGCTTACGGCTGAAAAGCTAGCTTATAGCTGGAAAGCTGAAAAGCTAGCTAATTGAAATAAAGTGTTTGGTAAAATTAGCTTTTAAAGTGGTTAATAAATATAAAATGACATAATTGATAGTTAGTAGTTTCTTTTTTAGAGTGAGTAGTTATTAAATTAAAGGGTGAAAATGAAATAAAGTGTAAAAAGCTATAAGCTATAAGCTCAAACGCTACTTAAAATAGCATCTGAAAAAAACTATAAGCTAGTAAAAAAAACTTGTTACCAAACAACTCTAATTTTTTGAAACAAGCTTATAAGCTCATATAATAAACTATAAGCTAGCTTGTTTATGTTACCGATCACACCCTTAATGCAAGACACGCTAGTATGATGCATCAACCAATTTTTGGTCTTTCCTTTTCCCTCTTTATGACCATTTACCCTTTTGTAACTCTTGTAAGCTAGTGAAGGGCCACAAAATTTTCATCACTTAGTGGCTATACAAAGAGTCATGCTCTCATGGAAAAGACATTCATCATCTCTTGCAAACATTCCATATTATACTAAATAAAGTTTTCTCATTTTATTTTTATTTTCATTGTTCTTAGTTATTTGTTCTTCGTTTTAGTTTATGCTTGTGGTTATCGACCATGATCAAGATGAGTAGTCCACTTTTTTTTTTTGAGGTTAAACATACTTCATTAAGAATAAGCTGTAACACAGCTATTAATGATACAAGGTTCAGCAGACATAGCTGCAGCAACAGAAAAACCAGAAGAAAGAGGAACAACTCCTACCCAAGTTCTATTACCCATAATCCTAGCCAGAGATGCCAAATTGTGAGCATCAGAATTTTGTGTTCTACTAACAAACAAAACACATACATTTGTCAACCTATTCATTAGCTTCCTACAATCCTCAGCAATTAAATTAATAGCAGCAAAGCTAGAATTTCTATTAATACAATTTACCACATTAGCAGAATCAGAATAAATAGAAACAGAGTTGATTCCTTGATCAACGACGAGTTGGAGAGCCCAACGAACCCCTAGTGCTTCAGCCATAAGCGGATCAACATAAAAGTCTTATCTTTTGCATGCACTTAGGACTGTTTCGCCATCCGAGTTACGCAAAACCAGTCCCCAACCGGTAGGTCCAGAATTGCTGCAACCAGCATCAACAAACATAGAGAAAATGGGGTTAGTCATGCCAGGCTGGATAGGGACATGTGCCACTGGAGCTCTTCTACACCTTGGGGGATTTGCTTCATTAAAATCATGGACAAAACTCATAGCATCAATGGTCAGGCGTCCCGGGTCCAATTGTACACCATTGAACACAGCAGCATTTCTTCCTGCCCAAAATTTCCATAGCAACACACAAAATAATTGAACACCCATGAGGTCTTGACACAATAACCATTCCAAAATCCAATCATGAAGATCAATATTCATAGGGATATGGGACCCAAGATGGGATGCAAAAAGAGTAAGATGAGTAGTCCACTTTACTTTAGAGTTGTAAGGAGTTTTTTCGGTGGAGGTTATGTCCTTACTTTATTCTATGGTGTGTCTTGTATGTTTAATCTAATTTTATGTTTTTGATTTTTTTATCAACTAGTTAAAAGACTCGTGCATTCGCACGGGTCTATTGACTTTTATTCGATATTAAGTTTATTATTATATTAAGGTAAAAATTTATTTAGAATAAAATATTTAAAAATTTATTATATAATATTGTTAAAATCTAAGTGAAACTTGTGTTGTGTTATTTCTTGTAAAATTTATTAAATGAATAAATTATCAATGATAAATAATGCTCTCGTGTATATTTTTTAATAAAAAATTTAAAATTTGATTAGGATAATTTAGTAAATTTGATAGTAATTAATTTTATTATATATTTTTTATAATAACTTTAGTATTATATTGCTCAAAAAAATTTATTATTATATTTTTTAATAATAACTTTATTATATCATTATTAAAAATTAGTACTAGTAACTAATGTTTTAAAAACCGGACCGAACATCGAACCGGTGAGAGTACTGGTTCACTGGTTCATTGGTCGAACCACTGAGTCACTGGTCCAACCGCATGATAAACCGGATAAAACCGGATTAAACCGATGGAATGAACCGGTCTCTATAATAAAACTTTATAGTTATTAAACCGGATAACTTGGTCTTTAAAGAAAATCATAACACCTAAAAAATTTGAAATCAAAATCAATTTAGTTGACTAAAATCAAAGTAAAATTTTCTCTTCTATATTTTGTTATTTGTTTAGCAGTTAAAGAATTGAATTTTTAAAGTAATAGAATAAAGTTTTGAAAAATCGGCACAAAGTTTAAGACAAATTATAAATTTCGACAAAATACTACATTAAAACCAACAATAAAAACAATGCTAATTTTTTTTGGTATAAAATACTTAGTTTTAGTATTGATGCAATTTTTCTTTTTATATGTTTATTTAAATGCAAAGTAAACACACAAATTTGACAAAAAAAGAAAAAGAAACACACAAACATGTAACAAAAAGAGCTAAAAAAAGACAAAGACATGTAAGTATGTAACAAACTGTAAAAAAAATTGTATAACAAGTGGGCCACATAATAGAAGCCCAAATGAGTTAGAAAAACCCTAAAAACACTATCATCTCCTCCAAACTCATTCATTGTGTGCAGCCGCTCTCAGTAACTTCCAGTTCCTTGTTTATCCATCTTTTCTTGAGTATTTTTTGCAAACATCATGCATCTTCTCTATTTTGTTTCTTCTGTGTTCTCTTATTCTCTTGGATGGGTGCAAAAGTAAAATTTTAGGGGGTTCAAAATGCAAAATATACCATGATCTATGTAAAATTTTAAACTAAACATCAAACACCACACCATTATAAACCAACAAACAACATAATAGAAGCAAAGAAACAGAAGAACGAAGAGGGAAGAAGAAAGAGCGATGTGGTTTTGACAATTTGGGCGAAAAAGAAGAAAAAAAAAACGGGTGTAATCAAACCGGCGGTTCGAGAAAACCACTGGTTCACTGGTTTTTCTGGTTTTTTCCGGTTCTCACCGGTCCAACTGCTTACCTGATCCAACGTATGAACCAGACCGAATATCCTCCGGTTCCCGGTTCGACCGGTCGGTCCGGTCCGGTTTTTAAAACACTGCTAGTAACTTTGGTGGTAATATTGTTTGTTTATTTTTTATGAGAAATATTGTTTCTTTTTTTTTTTTATTTTTTTTGCAAAAATATTGTTTATGTTTCAATTTTTCTATATTCCTATTTTTATGCATATTCATCTTATTTTTTCTATGGTTCTTTTTATTCCTATTTTTAAGCATAAATATATTTTTCTGTTTTGTTCTTATCTTAATCTGTTTTATTCATATTTTTAAGCATATCATCTTTTTATTGTATTTATTTTATATTCTTTCTATATTTTTTGTTTGTATTTATCTTATATTCTTTTTATATATATTATTAATATTTTTGCATTGAAATTACAATGAATGATATAAAACTTACAACATGATTAAAAGTAATAAGGATAAATTAGTAATTTTGGTGGTAATCGATTTTAATATATTAGTAATAGATATAATGATAAATATATTCACATGTACGTAGATAATGACCGAAGGATCAAGAGGTGAAGGTCACCGTTGGAAAATTAAAAATTAGACAGGAGCAAAGTAGTCAGAGTCGAGATCCTACGCAAGATCGGGGAAGGATCACAAGATCATGAATCGGGGGATCGTAAGATCCTACCAGATTCATAAATGCATAAAAATCACATTAGTTGTTAGTATTATTATTATTATTTTTAATCGAGCAGTCAGTATTAATTAATTATTGAAAAATAACCAAAAAAATAAGTTGGAAATAGAAAACCGTATTTTTATTATAAATAAATAAATAAAGGAAGAAAGAAAATCGCATAACAAAATAAAAAAACGTAGAACAAAAAAAAGCAAGTCTCTTGTCATTTGAACTTTGAGCAAATGGAAGTCTCTTAGATAGTGTTGGAGCAAAGGGAAGTCTCTTGCTAGGTGTTTGAGCATAGAAGTCTCTTACTAGTGTTTGAGCAGAGGAAGTCTCTTGCTTGGTGTTTGAGCAATTGTAATCTTGGTGATTATAGTGAAATCTCGTGGAAGTGCAAGAGGACTAGACTTCTCTCAATTTGTGGGAGGAATCAGTATATAATTGTTTTGTGTTCTCTTCTCTCTTTCTCTTAGCTTTTCAATATCCGCTGCAAATGCTTAACAAAACAACAGCTTCATCAAACTCTGAACTACTTCGAAGGCTGATAAGTTAAGTTTTCTTTAAATCAAGAAAAAGTAAACACAATTCAACCCCCCCTTCTTGTGTTTTTTCTCACCTTCGATATATAGGCCCATAAAGTTGATAATTTCTTAGGAAATTGGATAGTTACAACATAAGTGTCATTAAGAGTGGGAAAACCAAAATTTAAAACTGCCAAAATGCCTCAACAAAGCCTGTCACGGCCTTGTGGAGCATTGGCATGGCCGTGACAACACGTGTTTCCAGACATTATTTCCTCTTCTGCTATGTTTGCACAGCCGTGACAGACATCCTAACCCTTGATGTTTGGTTTTCTCACTCTTAAGGCAAAATGTAGCGGACAAAATGACCATAATGCACGTAATTATTACTCTTGTCTTCCTTTAAAGCACATATGATGACTTGATCAAATATCCATCTAAATAGGCCTAGAAAAAGCACATTTGTGACAAATGTTTCGTAGTTATGCTTGGGGGGTAACTATCTGGCATGCTTGAGCACTACGAGCATGCAGGGACGGACCTCTTCAAGTCTTGGTGTGGCTATAGCCACACCAGCCGCTATAGCCACACCAACCTGATTTTTTTCTAAAAAAAATAAACAAATATTTTAGTTTAGAGTTTATTATTGATGACTGTAAGTCCCTTATACATATATTAGTTTAAGTATTAGTGCAAATATTAGTTTATAACAATTAACTTTAACTTTGTTTGGCACAAAAAAGGTAAATAAGTAATTGAGTTTGTAGTATTGGGTAAAATTACCAATTCAACCGGAATATAAATATGAAATGACATAATTAATATTTAATTTTTTGAAGTAAGATAATACGAGTAAAATTGAAATAAAAGTTAATAAGTTATAAACTAATTGAATTAGTTTATCAAAATAAACTATATGCTCGTATAATTTTGTGTTCTATATATTTTGGTCCAAGGTAGAATCTTGTGAAGACTCTAACAATAGTGATATGCATGATTACCCTAACAATGGAAAATGCTAAACAGTGCCCCCGGGGCACTGGTTAAGCATCTTAAAATAGAAATTCTATCTCGAAATGCGTGCATTCAATGCCTCAAAAGTACAAAAAGTTGTCTTTTCAATATAAATTTTATTTTTTATTTCCTTTTTAGGTATGCTTAACAAGTGCCCCGGGGGCACTGTTTAGCATGACCCTTTAACAATTATAGTCTTTTTCTTATTCGAATAGAAATTTTGTGGTTTTTTTTATATGTTTGTTATTTTTAAAAGAAATTTTATAGTTCGTTGATTTGTTGTTCTTTTTTTGGATATACATATTGTATTAGTAAATCTCGTATATTGTTTGTTGTTCAACTGAATTATCAATGAATTTTTTTTCGAGTAGTGCATAAATTTTTTAGCCCCACTAGTTATTTGTGTCTGGGTCCGCCCCTGCGAGCATGGTGACATGGACAGATGCTTTACGAACATGGTGACATGGACTGGCGCGCTTTACAACCGCGATGACAAGGAAAGTTGTTCACGATGCTAAGATACCTTTTTACTTTCTTTTAAAAAGATAGGTTTTCACATGAGAAAAACACAGAATTTGTGCTTTGGATGAAATCCATAACCTTGGGGGTACTTTTATATTATAAGTAAATCAATCTTTGTTGCATGCTTGTTTGATCATTAAAAATCCAAAATAATCACCATAATCATCTTCACTATTTCTCTAATCTTTTTATATAACAAAAATAATTTTCCCATGTAAGATACTATTTTTGATCAATATCAATATAATTTTCCCTCTACCTTGTTACTCGTAAGTCCATGTGGATTCGATACTCTTTATTACGAAGACATGCTCGTGCACTTGCGAGCTTGTCATGTCCGGGATGTAGGGATCATAATCAGGGTCATTTTCAGATGTGGTGGCCGGTGCTCTATCGTGGCTATCAATTTCATTGAGCGGCATGCCAAGGGGCATTTCCGGTTTGTCGTTGCGGAGAACGCCATTGTTTTTGTCGGCCATTGGTCGTTTTTGAGTAGTTTTGATCTTAAGTTTTAGGAAAATATAGGGAAACTATAGTTCACATAGACGGCGACACTGATCAGAATCGACATGACCGGTGGTTCTCCTCTTCAATACTATGGTGTGAAAGGAGAGGGGGTTGTACCTGTAGTCGGACGCTCAAGTAAGTAAAAAGTATTTGGGCCTTCTACATGAGAAAACTATATATAGCCTCCGACGTGGAGCCAAGACCATTAATGTCATGATAGATATCACGTCCTTTCCATTAATAGTTGTCGGAATAACGGCTGAGAAGCCATGATTAACAGTAAATGTCAATCATTTCGATGTTAGCCACTATAAAAGGTTGACTTCCTTAACCGTTGGACCGGAGGGCGTAACCTTGGGCCTGTATCCTCGCATGCTAGACCTTAGGGTCAGCCCAAAACATTTTCAAACTCACTTAGAATATTTTTTTCTACTCCTACATTTAACCTTTTACCCCTACAAACAATTCAATATTCCCATCTTGCCCTTTTATTATTTTGGTTCACCCCTACATTTAATCAAAGTCACAAACCGGAGAACATAAAAAAAAATGAGTTTCGAAGTTTAGCCACGGTTAAACCGTGGAAAACCTGAAAAATTTCAGACTACCAGAAAGAATTACCGTGGCTAAAACAATACAATCGGGAAATTCAAGAGAAACTATTAAACTTCATTATCAATCTGGGAATTAACAAAGTTTGTGATGATGTTTTGTTGTGTTTAAGAATCTTGGGACAACAAAAGTACACAATACTTCATTTTGTCACTTCACGTGTGTATGGAACTTGACCTGATCGAATTAGGGATCGAATGAAAGAACTGTTAGCCTTAGGTTTGGTAGTAATTTATTGGATTTCTCTTTCTCTCGTCCGTCCATATCTGCATCATGTCTAGTAAGGATGATTTTAAAAAACATTCAGATCTGTTTTTAGCCACGCTTGAACAATGGCTAATTCTTTTCGAAAAACTTTTTACAATTTGTTCTGGTTTGTTGTACCGGTAAACTTGACTAAATTTGTTCCGGTTTGCAACTATTTTACCAGAACACTTGACTAAAATTGTTCCGGTTTGCAACTATTTTATCAGAAAACTTGATTGAAGCATTCCAAAATTTCCCAGTTTTGCCACGGCTAAACCGTGGCTAAATTTCGAAATTCATTTTTTAAAATTTTCCTTTGGTTAAATGGAGGGGTGAAGCAAAAAATAAAAGGGACAAGATGGGAATATTGAATTGTTCATAGTGGTAAAGAGTTAAATATAGGGGTAGAAAAAATAAATTTCACTCACTTATTCCCCGGACTACAACTTGAAATCCAGCTGAATTTTACATCAAATAATCACATTATTACAATTTACATTGATAAACTTCTTCGTGGTTTTTGGAACACAATGTCTCCAAAAATAATTCATTACAGTAATAAATAAAATAATTAAGAAATAAAATATGTCAGTTACCGTAATTCAATCGATAGAAACATTACATTACATTATATATATATATATATATAAGTCGAATTTGAATCCCGAATACTTTACTTATTTACTTGACAAAAAACAATTAAGAAATAAAATAATATTTTGACTCTATAACACTTACCAAAGTCGTACGATTATCTTAACAAAGAGTAATAAATCATTGCTCTAATCAAGAGAATCACATGAAATAACAGGTTGTGAAGTGTGAACCTCTACCTTGTTAATTAACATTTACACATAAAAAACTATGTTGGTGTGTATTATCTGTCAAAGAAAAATATATGTTGGTGTGTATTACTATTACACTCTTTCAAAGCCGCCCCTAAATTCTATCTTCTCCCTAAATTCTAATTTCCTTCTTTTCAGGCCCGTAAGGCAGAAACTACAAAATGGATATCAATTTTTATATGGTTAATTAAATAACATTTTGACTCCTATAATTATATCATATTAACTTTCTTTAAAAATAAATGGTCCTTCAAATCATTTTTTTCTTCAATAAACTTGGTTTTTTTATGCTAAAGTAAGTTAAACGTAACACTATTGAGAGACTAAACGAAGAGAAACTCTTGAATAATCATAATTATTTAGTTATACTATTTAGACACACTCATATATTTGAAATGGACAAAAGAAAAAAAGAATTAAATGATATGTATTTTATTTAACTGTATCAAAATGGTGTGTCTAAATAATTGTGACCATTATTTTCTTTAAATGAAAGATTATATATTTTTAGGGTGCGTTTGATCTGCTAGAAAATAGGAGACTAGACTGGACAACTTTTGTTGTATTTTGTTTGATTTGAAACAGGTTATGGAACTGGAAAATTAGGCAGCAAAGGACATGATAAAAACAAGATTTTTTGTCCCTCACTGAACCACATGATAATTTTTTGTCCACAGTACGTACAACTATAAAAAATACGAAAATACCCATTTTATTTTCGAATATAAAAATATTATCGCCCTATATCTCTCCGGTACAGTTTTGTCCTGTCTTGTATTATCTTGTTCTATCATGTACTGTCCTGTCCAGTTCTTCCTGTTTTACGAATCAAACGCACACTTAGAGACCAAAAACATTTTTATTATGCAATTGTTAAATCGGATAAAAAAATAAAAATATATTTGGTATTCTTGGAGTTTAGTTGGATATTAGTACTATATGGACAAAATTCATTAAAATTTTAAATATATTTGAATATAATTAAATTAATATAATTAAAAAATATAATATGTCTTTGAATTTTGTATATATGTATTAGTATTCAACTAAACTCTAAGGTACTAAAGTATTCACCTAAAAAAATATATTAACTTTTACTTATATTTTAGGTTAAATTGGATAATTGGTCCCTTAATTTATTTATCGATTCATATTGATCATTTAACTAATTAATGTTACAAATTTATCTCTTAACTTTAATTTTAATTTGTTTGTTATATTGGTATTTTTCGTTAGTTTTTTTCAACTCATTATCAAATTCACTATCACGCTTAATAATGTTACAAATAAGATGTGGTTTCTTTTTTTTTTTTTGTACAAAAAGATGTGGTTTCTATTTGTATATTAGAAGGAAGTATACAACGGATAAATTTTGGAAATGAAAAATGTAATTAAAATTAACTTCAATAGTGAATTCAATAGTTTTTTTTTTTTAAGCAGGAAGTGAATTCAATAGTTATAGAGTATTATTTACTTACACAATCACTTAATTTTTTATTTACATGCACATAGCCATTAAGTTCAAAAGGAATAAAAAGTTGTTAAATATGTTTCTCATATTTATAAAATTATCGAATTTTATTTTTCAGTTTCATGAACTTGCTTTTTATATTTAAATAATCATCAATATAACTATATTATTTTTTGAACCTATGCTACTGATCAAAATCGTACTGTACAATTATCTCAACAAACAACATAAGATCATTGGTTTAATCAAGATAATCACATGAAATAACATGTTGTGAGCCTCTAGCTGCTCCACTATTCTCGGATTATACCATGTTATTAACATTAATTACATGCACACGTAAAGAAACATGTGTGAGTGTATTAAACATACACGATCAATCAAGATATTAGATTCAAAAGGTTAATAAACTCCTCATATTCGAAAGAACTTAGGTTTAACTCTTGATCACACTTTTTTTTAGAGTTTTTATCTTTTCTCTAAGTTATCTCTTTCTTCTTCTTAGTTCACTCCAAATGGGGTGGTGGAGTCATTTTTTCGACTAGTCAAATCATCCTATACATCGTTTTCACTTTTCCCCATCTATTAATCTAAATATGTGGTTAATTTTACATGAATTAGTGTTGTTTGATTTTTTGACTTTGCAGTGTTCGTTTTGTTTAGATTGATATATCAATTATTTCAGATTTAATCAATAACTTGATTGTAGATATTTTTTTGTTGGATTGGAGAAGAAGCTTGGCAAAAACTGTAATTTTATTGGGAAAATGACCCAACTTTTAAAAAACGCTCCCAGGAAAACAAAGATAACAGAAACTCAAGCAAAGGGGGCAATTTGCATACTCAGGGATCTGTCAGCGTCTTTTGTCATGCTCAACAACTGGTAAAAATATATTTAATTTGTATATTTTTTGAAATATATGTAGATTTATGTCGCTATGTAGATCTGTCAGCGTCTTATATGTTTTTAATTCTATAAAATTGTTTAATTCCAAGCTCTATTGTTACTTAGCTTACAAAGGTTGATTACTGCCACACTTATGTTGTTAGCTTACAAAATGATGTTGTTATTACTGTCTGGACTGTGGTTTTCGACTGGCTGCAACTACCGTTTATTGTCTGTTATTCATGTTATTTTATTAGGCCTGTTTGTCTGCTTTTGCAGCAGCAACTCTGCTTTTGCAACAGCAACTCAGTCTGCTTTTGGACTGAGTTTTTGTTTTGATTATTCAGTAGTTTTCCCGTGTGTTTGGCTCTATTTGTACCGTTTTCTTTCCTTGTTTTTGTGCTGGATCTTCTTGTATCCAATAATATGCTAGTACTCCTTATAATTGATTATTTTGTTGTGTGTGTAAAACTAGATAAAAGAGAAGGGTTCCAATGTAGACATCCCTGACATCCACAAAGATACTCACACAAAGAGCACGGGTGCCTATGTGGATCAGCGGTCTGAGACTACTCAGGTGAACTTGTAATTTGATATTTTTTTGAATTATTTTCTAATAGTTTTATGCATTAATTTTTATTTGACTTTATTAATTATTTATTATGTATGTATGCAGAAGTTATATGATGACTACATTGAGAAATTTCTGGAAAAACATACCGAGTATTCCAACCGTGATGAAATACCCGGCATCATCCGACGAGATATTTGGCAGGAGGTATCTGGACCCGGGACGAAGAAGACCAAATATGGTTTTGGGAAGTTAGCCCCCAACGTGAGACATGAAAACCTTATCCATATTCCTACACCTGAAGAAAGGTCTCGTCTTGTACCACTGCCCCCTGCGGCGCAAGCAGAAATTCAAAGATTGACTCAGGAGTTGTAGGCACAAAGAGAGGAGCTAAATAGGCGGGCCCAACAAGATGAAGAGAGGCATCAAATGATGCAGCAAATGATGGAGGAGCAAAGAAGAGAAATGAGCGCGTTAAAGGAAATGTTAGCTTCTTCGTCCAGGAATGCTCCAATTGACGAAACTAATCCTCACGAGGACTCAACTAATTCTAATAATGGGGACACAGACGCAAATTAGATAACAAAGGTATTACTCTTGATTTTTTAAGCTTACTCTTTTTGCCTCCCATATCTCATTTTCTCTCTTTTTATTGATGTTGCAGCAACTCTGTACAGTTTAGGGACTGATTTTGCGTAACTCGGATGGCGAAACAGTCTGAAGTGCATGCAAAAGAGAAGACTTTATGTTGATCTGCTTATGGCTGAAGCGCTAGGGTTTTGTTGGCTGAAGCGCTGAAGACTTTCTATTCATTTTGATGCTGCTAATGTGGTAAACTGTATTTATAGAAAATCTAGCTTTGCTGCTATTAATTTAATTGTCAAGGATTGTAGGAAGTTAATGACTAGGTTGACAAATGTACATGTTTTGTTTGTTGGTAGAACACAAATTCTGGTGCTAACAATATGGCCTCTTTGACTAGTATTATAGGTAATAGAATTTGGGTAATAGTATTATGGGTACAATTTGGCCTCTTTCTGTTTCTGTAGTTGTTTGCTGTTCCGTGTAACATTAATGGCTGTGTTTCAGCTTGTTCTTAATGAATTATGTTTAACCTCAAAAAAATGTTGTGTATCATATTGCTACTTTGGTATATTGCTACTTTGGTTGATTATATTGTTTTGGGATGCAATGGTTTTGTAATTGGCTTAATAATGAATTATGTGAGGGTATAAAATAAATGAATTTTCAGGTTTAAAGGGATTGTGGATATTTTTGACGAGGTAAAAGTTATCTCGTGGAAGTGGAGTGTGGAGAGATTGAAAATAGCCCCGTGTCTTTTTTACGAATGGTTGTGGGAGCCCGGTATTTGTTTCAATAGTGGTTAGTGTTTCAGTTTTGGAGTGGGGCGCTGTTTTTGCTTTCCGTGTTTCCGTGTTTCTGTTTTTTAGTTCCTTTGCTGGGCTGTTTGTTTCTTTTTTTTTTTCTGGTTTGGCAGGCTGCCTCCCTTTTGGTTTTGAGGTGGGCAGTGGCGGAACCAGAAAAAATATCGTGGGTGGGCCGAAAAATAGTCAATCTATTTTTAAATTGAATTTTTTGCTCCTCTATTTTCACATGTTACAATTTTGGTACCAACAAACTATATTTTTACTCTAAAAATTGTGATTTTTGGCTATAAAGGTGATTTACTATCTCCAACATTGAATCTAAAGATGAAATATCAAATTTGAGACCAAAATTCACAATTTTTTCCCATTAAAATTTGCTAATTTTACAGCAAAAAAGTAATAAAAAAATATTGAGATAGGACTAAAATTACAATAAATGTGAAAATATGGGACTTGAAAAATTTAATATTAATTAAACATATTTTTTTATGTCATTTCATATTTATATATGCTAGTTCAACTGCTAATTTTATCTATTATTATAAATTTAATTAATTATGAACTAACATTTACACTAATACTTGAACTAATATGTGTACCGAATTACTTATAATCATCAATAATATACTCTAAATTAATATTTACATTAATATTTGTACATATATATACCGGGTGACTTAAAATTATTAATAATACATTTAAATTAATACCCTATATATATAAAAAAAAATTATTTTTTGGTGGTGGGGGTGGGCCGTAGCCCACCAGAGCCCACCCCTAGGTCCGCTGCTGGAGGTGGGTGCTTTAGTTCTCCTTGAGGTGAAGCCCCTCCTCTGCTTGTACTTCTTGCTTGTTCTCTTTAGTTCTCCTTTAGTTCCTCCTGCTGTATCTGTTAGTAATTGGAATTGGAGTTAGTTTTCAGCAGAGAAAATCTGAGTTTGTAATTGGCTGCCCTCATGAGTTAATTTTTAGGTATTGTGCAAAGGCTTAATTTTTAGTTTCTTTGTAATTTGACTTGTTGTGTAGTGGATTTTGCACACCTTGTGCTCAATTCACTCCTTATGTAGACCTTTGTAATTAATTTGATACCTTTGTGTAGTGGATTTATACAAAATGAAATTTTGGGCGCCAAAATATTTCTTAATGAAGCAGAGCGAAAGTTCGAATTTTCAGTTTTTGAAAATTTGTATTTTTGGAGCCAAATTTGAATTTATTTGGCGCAAAATTCAAATTTAGTTTTGGTGCAGTTTTTAAAACCTAATTTTAATTCAATTTAAAAAAACCTGAAGCTATTTTTTTTTTAAATATTAAATACAGTACCTACCAGATTTTCGTAGGTAATGTTCTGACTAAAAAGTTCTGCCGAAAGTGGTCCCCTTGCACAAATACATTTCCTACCAAATTTCGTAGGTAATGTTCTGACTGAAAGTGGTCCCCTGACACAAATACATTTCCTACAAAGTTCGTAGGAAATGTTGTCGGAATAGTCAGCTTTTTCTCTACAAATCTGTTGGTAGGAAATGTCGTCGAAAATGCTACAATTCCTACGAAAATTGGCACTATTCCCACGAAAATTTTTGTAGGAAAGGCAGAGGATTCTTGTAGTGATTATATTATATAATGTATTTTGGATAACTAAAAAAAAGTCTTGGTGAAAGGTATATGGACACAAAAATAAAATCATATCGTTTTTTGTTCTACTACTTTTTTATGCATTACCTATTTATACAACAAATAAAACAAATTGCCACGGTTAAATATTAAAAGCTTTTTGCTGCCGCAATTGTAAGTATTTCGCGGCGGTTAGAATCAAACGCTGGAATAGACGCTGGAAGAGCATTTTGCGGCAATTTCTGCGGCGATTTATATTTAGCGGCGGTTTGTAGCTGCCGTAGTTAGCATTACAACCTCACAATTATTTAATTAATTGTGGCGATTCAAATAACCATCGTAATTGACTTTTATAATGGCGGTTTCGTGTCAACCTCCGGAATAAGGTTGTCGCCATTAGTCACTATTTTTAACTCTATTTTAAGAATCTGAATTTTATTTTACCAATAAATTAAAGAGACAAAAATAATAGTATAATAATAAAAATGATTTGACTAAAAAAAAGAAAAAAAAATGATATAGAAAAAAGAAAGAAAAAAAAAAGTTTGTGAAAGGAAGATTCATCAATTTGTTACTATATATAAAAGGAGCAGTGTATAGACAATTATATCCAAGTTGTATCTTTTCCTCTCTTCTCCCTCACACTTTCTTTAAATCTTCTCTCATTCATCTTCCCTTTTCACATCATAAATCTCTCTCTCCAGATCCAAACCCAGAAAGACAGAGAGATGGTGAGTAACAGAATTCCTATATTTTTTTTCTTTACTCTTTTTTTTATTGAAGTTCAATTCCTTTATTTGTTTTTTTTTTTTTATTGTAGTTCCTTTATCTTTTTTCTCACTATTTTTATTATTAATGCTTTCATTAAAAACTTAAATTTTTACACTTTTTCTGGCAGGAATTTGAACAACAACAAGTGACCAGGTGGATTGGCTATGTGGACTGGAGGAACAGACCTGCCCTCAGAGGAAAACATGGTGGCATGCTTGCAGCTTCCTTTGTTTTGGGTATGTCTTAAATTTCTTACTTTCTTGACTCATAATTATTCTTTGTTTAAAAAAATATATTACCGCGAGTACAAGAGATACTCTAACCCGATGTTAAATCATAATTCAATTAATTTCATAAATAGATTTCTTTCATGATTTCTGTTAATTGTTTGGTGATGTTAATATTATATAATTAACCAGCTCAAATTGTTTGATTTAATTTACTTTTGGATTTGAGATGGAGATACATATAATTAAACAATAATTTTTGTTTTCATTTTTTTAGAATTTAGAATATAAAATATATATATATATAACTCTATGTTAATTAATTTTTGTGCAGTGGTGGAGGTATTGGAGAATCTTGCATTTTTAGCAAATGCAAGCAACTTGGTGTTGTATCTAAAGAAAAATATGCACTTTTCACCAACAAAATCTGCAAACAATGTAACAAATTTCATGGGAACAGCTTTTCTTCTTGCTTTGCTTGGTGGTTTTTTATCTGATGCATTTTTTACAACTTATCACATCTACCTGATAAGTGCAGCTATTGAGTTCCTGGTATGAACCAACCTTCACACTTTTTCTCATTTCTCTCTTTTTCTGTTTTTTTGTGATCACATGTGAATGTCATGACACTTTGTCTCTAACCACCTCTCATTTTGCTTTACTTTTCTTCAACCAGTATATTTTTGTATTTATTTTATTATTTAGGTTTAAATACAACCTTTGGTGTTTAATTTTATTTACTATATGGTTGCTTAATAGGAACGGTGTCTATATGTGCATTTGTTTGTGTACGGAAAAGAGAGTTTCAAATTTGACTAAAATTATTTCCATGGATTCTTAGTGGAGTATGACAAAGCTTATATATATGATCGAATTTTTTTGAAATATTACATATTTTAATAATGAGTAATTCACTTTAAAGTGTAAATCGGCAAGTAATATCAATAGATAATTTGTTTTAACAAGCTAAAATGAAATATATATATATATATATATATATATATATATATATATATATATATATATATATATATATATATATATATATATATATATATATATATATATATATATATATATGGTGGCGTCTAAGGTGAGGGAGCTATTAAGTCCCTCACCGGTGGACCATTAAAATTTTACCATTAGATATAATCAACGGCTTAGATCTATTCAAATTAAAAAAGAAAGTATCTAGGATTATCTACACACAATCTACCATACTTCTTCATCACTATGTAATGCTTCAACATTTCTTTTTGTCGGTCACTACTACCACGGAAATTCCGGCAAACACCTGCACCACTGACGGCGACCACCACGACCGGTGAATTTTTCTTTCTCTTGCTCAAGCATCTAAAATGATATTTGTTTTGAATGCTACTAATTCTACTCTTAAGTGGCTTGAAAATTGTGAAGTTAAAAACTAAAACTCACCCATGAATATTCTTTTTGAAAGATCAAACATATGCCTTTTTCAAACCAACCCAGCTATTATTCGGAGAGAGATGAACAATACCAAGGTAATTTTGAAAATAATAAACCATGTTCAGAGAAATTACAGATCTAAATAACATAGGGCTCTTTGCTGAAACGAAAACAAAATCGTTAGTTTATAGTGTTTGATTTAATGTAAATACCGAAAAAGGAAAGAGATTCTCATAGATTTTCAAAACTAATCATGTTTCCAGCAGTGGTGATGGTTGTCGGTGGTGCGGTTGTTCGTCGGGGTTTGCGGTTATGATGTAGTTTCCATTGAATAAAGAGGTTGAAGATGTTAGAGAGTAATGGTGAAGAAGAGGGATACAGGATTGTGTGTAGCCAAACCTACATGTTCTCTTTTTTATTTTAAAAGATCTAAACTGTTGATTACATCTAACGGTAAATTTGTAATGGTTCACCGGTGAGGGACTTAATAGCTCCCTCACCTTAGACGCCACCTATATATATATATATATTAACAAACCAGCCTCCACAGCATAAGGCGTGTGCGTCAAGAAAGACTATCAGAGTTTACAAATAGTTACCGAAAGAAATACAAACAATCATATAAGACTCAAACATAGCAAAAGACTAGACCACCAACTATGGTAGTTTAAGGCTAAATAATATCAATAGATAATTAAAATATTAAAAGTAAATATAATAGATATATCATAATAAAACATAAAATTGTCACAACCCTTTATTCACTTTAGATAATCAAAATTCTTGGGTGATTTATTGAGTCTCGCAGTTAATTCTTATAAGTCAAAACTTTTAAAAATTACAGTCTATGTAAAGGTTCTAATTTTACAATAGTGGTGATTTACGTTCCAGTGAACATACGCTAATGCTTGAAAAAGATTGCACGCAGTTACTATCATTGTAATAATTTTCAATCGTTCGATCTTGAATCCAGGGGCAAAGATTATTTAGTACTGATTTTTTAAAAATATCATATGAATCGTCCGATCATAAATAGATGGCTAAAATATATTATTGTTAGAAACTTTACTTTTATGGACAATAGAGAAATTTTGTCCAGCTAATGTCCAAGGGTATAAGAGGTAATCTATACTATTTAATTTGTTATAGATTTTTTTTTGGGTATAATATATACTATTTCTTTTTCTTCTTCTTTATTTTTTTAAGAAATTCTTTATCATTGAGAAAACATAAATTTAAGGAGTCTTTTTTTTTTAGCATCGGTCAACATGTGCATCTAATATCTCAGAAATAGTTACATGATAAACTTAGCCATTTTTAATAAAAAAAAGATTATAATAATAAAAAATTAGTTATGTTTTGATTGTTTTTATTTTTTTATGATTTTAAACTTATCTCCCTCCATGTATATTTAAATGACATAGCAATGGTATTTTTCTTTACAAAATATAATATTGCGTGTTTTTCAAAGAAAAAGGTGTCTTTCAAACCCATAATGTCATAACCAGAATCTGAGTGAAATTCAAGTTGCAAAATACAACTTGCAAGGTGGGGTTGCATCAAAATGGTGCAACCAATAAAAATCCCTGAAAAATAACCGAAAAGATGTCAATGATATTTTTTTTCTTTAAAGAAAAGAAATAAAACTCTTATCTATCAATCCCTTTTGTGAATCTTTTTCTTTTTTGATTAATTGGTTCTTCCCACTTTGGTCTTCCAAAACCTCATGAATTGCATGACCTAGCGAACGCCCACCCACTATATCATACCATCCTAGCTAAGTCAAGAATCAATATATTATTATTAATTTATATATTTTACAAAATAAAAAGTTATTAAATCATGAAAACTAGAATAAGAGTTTGTGCCTTGAAAGCACATATGTTAAAAAAAATCAAAAGTTATAATTTTACATTAAAAAACATAATATTTTAATTTAAAAAATTGAATGTAAAATTTTTGAGGTAAATATTCTTATATTTAATTTCTTAACATGTCTTCTTCATATTTTCAGTAAAATAATGATTCCTTTATTTATAAATTTATATTAAGACTTTTAAATCTAACAAAGTATATGATGCAAAGTATATATAGAAATACCTTGGTAATTGGTATATTCTTCATTAACATTGATTAGCAATATCTTTAATTTATTCTTTAAAATAACTCTAGAAATACCAACATATAATTGACCATTGAAAAAAAATTGATGTTGGAACATAATAAGTTTTTTTTGTATTATAAATTTCATTGGAGGGTTCTGAGTTGGATAAACTACTTCATTATCAAATCGGTCATTTATATTTATTTGAAACATATTGAGGCAAAGATAAACCAACTTAACCGCGTACTCAAAATTGAATATGATAAAAATCATGAACAGCATACAAACAATCAGTAAATTTTATTTTATCTATTTTTTTATTAACACTTCAAATTGATTTTTATTTGGATCAACCAAAAGAATGTGACGATGAATTTGCGTACCAAAAGATTATTAGCAAAAGCATTACCTATTATGAACCAAAAATAATAAAATGAAGAAAAAAATTAAAATGAATAGTAACCCAAAAGAATAATAATAATAATAATAATAATAATAATAATAATAATAATAATAATAATAATAATAATAATAATAATAATAATAATAATAATAACATTTAGTACCACCCATTAAATGAATATGTAAGTGGGTGATATGACTAAATGAAAGGTTTTCATTGGTTTAAGTGGGTGATGTGGATTAGGGTTTAGATAATCAATTGGACAACTATCTAGGATTTATATATATAGATTTATATTAAGACTTTTAAATCTAACAGATTTTAAATAAATTTTAATACTCAAAGGGCGGCCATTGACATGCGCAAAATATGCTATGTAGTTAGGCTTCTAAGAAAAGGTTAGTTTCAGAAAAATATAATAAAAAGGCCAATTTTTTTTTAATGTCTTTTGTTAAAAAATAATTTAAAAGGTTCAATCTAAAGTAGTAGTTATGAAAAAATATAATGTGAACAAAAAAATTATAATAAGAAGGCTTGAAGAGAGTTTTTTTTTTAAGTAGCTTAATGTATTTTGTTGTTATCAGTTATAATATGAATATTTTTTATGCTAATTATAAGGATAATAACTATTATTTATGTTATTAATTCTTATTTAATTTCTTAAAATATTTTTTTCATCAAAAAATAATAACTTAAATAATCCATAGTTCTTTTAAAAAATTTAATATTTTATGTCAAAGAGTTTATTTTTAACATTTGTAACTGGCTCTAAATGGTTGGAGCCGACACTGCTAATACTCCTACTTTAAAATTTATATTTAGGTCATATGGTAGTTCGTGATTTTCCTCCTGTTCCGAAATTTCATCAACTTTTTGAGGATATTTTTTCACTCTACATTTCTATTTCTATAAAGAAAAACCCGTATATGGGGAAAAAAATTACCCATTTATAAAAATAAAAAAAAAATTACCCAAATTTTAGGTCGAGAATTCAAAAGTGAAAGTTGAAAATCATAAAAGAAAAGGTATTGCTTTATTTATGTCTGGTCATACTAGATAATGTTAACTTTGAACTCCCAAAATAACAAAGACAAACTAAAGTGGCGTGGGATGTAGTTATACAAAAATATATATGAGACAAAATAACAATAATTTAAGTGCGGTATTTTTCCTATAAATTATTACATTATATTTAGTGTGTTGTATAAGGGAAAAGGAAAGAAGGTACTCCACATTATTTTAGGGAGTATGACTTTAGGGAAATTTAAATTAAAATATAGACAGGACCCCACATTAATATCTATATTCATGCACACACACACGTATAAAATTTATTTAACTAGTATCCGGACCCGTGCCAAGCACGGGTTAAAATATGACGGTAAACAAACATGTTTAAATATTAATTTTTTTTTGTACTAAAGTTCTAATAATTAATAAAAAATTAACATATTTGTCAGGTTGATGTCAGAATTGATCTCTGATTCAGATTAGACGTTCTAATGGACTGGATACTGATGTGAAAACTAAAAAAACCTGATATAAAAATAATAAAAAAATCATAACTTTACAAATATTATTGTGTAAAAGCATTTATTTTTTGACAAATTATTGTGTAAACATAAACATGAGAGCCACACAATTTCGATCAATAAGATGTGTGAAGAAAATATTTAAAGTAAGAGAACCAAATTAAAATTGATGATGCTTATTAGTACTACCAAATAATGTAGAAAACATTTTCGCATTGATTGTTTTACAGTACCAACACTCGGGAGAGGAATGGAACTACTTGGTGTCAAAACTGACACCTGAATCAAATTAGGCGGTCCAATTGGCCGCAAACTGACGGTTAAAACAAAAAAATAAACTTATGTAGAATAAATTAAGTATTTACAACTTGATAAAAAAAAAATCAATTTTTTTGTTTTGATTTTTATGGGAAGGGAACCATAGTAATTTAGAGTTCGGCTGCGCGAGGTGAGTTAAGTCTTGGAAAAAAAAAGGGGTGGAAGAAATGAAACGAACAGGGAAGTATTAAGTCATATTCAATTGAACCATAGTAATATGCAATTTTTTTTAAACAGAAAAATATGCAATTTAATTAGGAGTATGTTGGAAAAAAAATATGCATGTGTTAGATTAAAATAACCATGTTTTTTAACCAATATGTTTTTTGTATGGCAAAAGGCAACAATGTTGGTTCGTAGTATGAGGGGAATATATTTCTAATTGGTATAGTAAGACAACTATTCCCTCGGTTCATATTATAAGCAAAACCAAATCACTTTTTTTTTTTTCTTTCTTTTCCAAATTATAAGCAAAATAAATTTACTTTTATCATTTTCAAAATTTACTCTTACATATTGTCGTTAAATTTAATTCAAATTGCATTTAATTTACTATTTTTTCCCATAATCAATAATCAATAAAAAAATTCTTTTTTATATTTTCTCATGAAACTTTAAAACTAAAAAAGTCATACATCAAATTATCATATTACTTTTCTTAATAAGTGTGAAATTTTGTTTTGCTTATAATATGGGACAGAAGAAGTATATATAAAAACAAACCTAAAATTGTAAAATACTTGTGGGAAATTAGGCGAAAAGGATCAGAAGAATCAATCTTATATAGTTAGCACAAACAAAAAAAATACTAAAATGTTAAACAAATATGTTAAATACAACCTTTTTTAGTTAAAAAACTTGAATCAAATACGTTACGGCTCGAAATACAAACTTGAAATGTCACTGTGTATTATGAGAATATACCTAAATTACATATTTTCCTGAAAATCAAAGTAAAACATCAGTCAAGTATATATTTTATTTAAATTCAAATTTAAAATGAAGCGCAAAAACTCAAAGAAAAATAGAGAACTTAGCGGTAGAATCTAAATCCAAATGGTATGAGAAATGTGGAAAATTTGATGCAGTATTTATAGTAAAAAAAAAACATAATAAATCATATTAAATATTCTTAAAAATTAGTGATGTGATTTAATTATAATAAGTGAAAAAGTTGTAACCAACCCATTGTTGTTTGCATCAGAAAAATCATCAATAAATTAAAGATTTTATTTTTAATTTGTTGATGAAACGGACTTATTAATGCCCAAATTCAAAGTGTTAAATTGCAAAAAAAAGGAGATTTATAAAAAATAAATAATTGCAGTTTTTTGTTTTTTTTAAGGAATGATTGCAGAATTGAAGATTATGAATATTTTGAGAAGAAAAAGATATTGAAAGAATATTCTATATTTGCACACATGTTTTTGATAATGAACAATTGATTCTCTCTATAAAAAAATAGTAATGAACAATTGATTCTTATAAAAAAATAATAAAGAATTTATATATTCCATGATCATTTTAATCATATGATGTGATTGGGTCAATATTTCTACGTGCTCATAAAGAATTTATATATTCCATGATCATTTTTATCATTTAATTTTATGAGAATAAATAAAAGTAAATCTTGAAAATGATAAAAGTTAGTTTTTTTTGCTTATAATTTTGGACATTAAAAAGTGATTTTTTTTTTTTTATAATATGGGACGGAGTGAGTAGTTGAATGTAAAGAGAAAACTTTCAATCAAATATTAAAGAGGAAACCTTTTTTTAAGGCACCAAAGAAAAAAAAACGCCAGAAATTGACCGATGTACACATAAATAATTTTATTAATTAATATTTGACAACAAATGTGGTTTAGTTTTTTTTTTATTTGATAGGCAAAATCAAAATAAGATGCAGGAAGAGGTACTTCAACCCATTACAACAAATGATTAACAATGAAGACAACTTATATGATTATTACACTATCAAGCAAAAGAATAAAACACTATTAGCATCCAAATTAAGAAGTTAATTTGAGGCCCCACAAAATGTTCTCAATATTCTTGCATTCTCCCATGAAAACAACTTTGTTTCTCGTGTTCCATATCTTTCTTTATGATCACATTCCTGAAAAATAGAAGAAGAGAGTATGATCAACAAAATAATAGAATAAAGAAGAAAAAGTTGAAGAAAATTATAAAGACAACAAATATGATTGATAAAAGAGAGAATAAATTAAAAATTCAAGTAATTCAAGTAAATAAATAACAATGAAAATAACCAAAAGAAAAGATTTGAAAAATTGTGAGTTGTAGTATTTACACAAAGACCATATATATATATATATAGAGAAAAAAATGGAGATATGAATAATTTTGTCTTTAATATGAAATTAAAATCATTAATAACAAATATGACCAATTAATCAAAATAATAAATTACATGATTCATCAACAATAAAAAACATTCATATATTATCACATATTTTTCAAAAAAGAAAATTCCATGATTCTTTTTTTTTTTTGGTCAAGCCATGATTCATTTTAAAAAAATATAAAATATTATTTTCACGTTTTTTCATTTTGTTTAAATCATTTCATACACAAAAAAAAAAAAGGTTTTTAAAATTATTTGAAGTTAGTCAAAAAATAAAATATTTGAAGTTGAAATAATAATAAATGAAATATTTTTAAAATTATTTTTAAATCAAATATTTTAATTAATTATAATTATTTCATTATGAATTATTTCCTTTTTAAGTAGGTAATTTAATATAAGGCATATTTCATTCCTTTTTGAAATAAGGCATATTAGAATATTACTGTTTTTAAAAAAAGAATATAAGGCATATTCTATTCTATTATAAAAAATTGGATGTTTATGGAAAAAATTGGACAGCTATATTGAATGTTTATGGAAAAAATTGGACAGCTATTATTTTTCAAAGTAATTATGGTCATTTTTCAAAGTAATTGGACAGCTATTGAATGTATATCAACATTAAATGTGAGGAATGAGGTTGAATGAGGAGAGGAGAGAGAAAGACAAATATGTCTGGCTTATTACATATTATAGATTTCCTCAAGTGCTTAGGAACCTATGTTTCTGTGCCACTGCACAGGTGGACTAGAAACTTCGTTCTGCCAAGTTTCTTAACTTTGATAACAACATCTGTATATGGTCGTTGTTGACACGTTTTTTTGCTTTAAAAAATCGTTACCCTTCTCTTTATTTTTCTACCAAATTTTTATGTAGGGTGGTGACTGGTGAATGTAGGATAGATGGACCAGCATAACATAATCAAAAGTGTATGACAATAGCATGATGAAATTTAAGAAGTAAAAAAAACGTATTTATATTTTTTGTTTTTTTTTCTAGTTGCTGCTGAATATCTGTAACAGTCTGATAAGTTTCAACCAAGCCATATAGAATGGGTTACGCCTAGGCCTAATAAATTTAACATCTAACGTACGCAATCAAACGAAGTTCCATGATTCATGGGCATAAAGGTCATGAAATAAACGGGGAAATAACCTCTTCACAATTAGAGGGATCTAGATTTGCATTGCTTTAATTTAACTTATGATGATTATGTGACTGCATACAATTCATATCCTAATTAGTTATTAGAGGTATTTGAATTTTGTGGTGCACCTGCATGCTGACCATTAAATCTTAACTCAATGGTCAAATTTGTTGACATTTATTGACTATGTAATCTAAATTGTTAATTTTAAATAAACGATTGAGATTTTTTATAGTATAAAACTGTGTGATTTTATTATAGGCAATCTTAAGTCTTGATTGAAGGCATTTTAGATTATAGTTTGTATAATATTTTTTAGAACTAAGATTTAAAACTTTATGCTTAATTTGTGATTAGTACAAGTTCTATACTAGAAAAAAAATTAATATACTTAAATCACCAAAATTAAATAATTAGATATCCTTACTAATAGTTGATAGTAGAATACAATGAAGTCATTTTTAAGGAGCATGGATACTCTCTCCGGTGCAATATTTATAAAGATTGTTCGATATACATGTTGACTCTTTAATTGATGTTGACCACACACAATACTGAATTAATGGTTGTGATTTATATTTAAATCTAGAAAATTTACAATCGAGAGAATCTATTCTCCATTTTTATTTTTAGTGCTCCAGCTCTACCCTTATGTAGAGATGTGGTGTGGACGTGTCTTTATTTATCGCATTTTAGGAATGATATATGACACTTGGTACTTTCATATATTATGATGATGTGATGTGATATTTCACTTGTTGTCCCAAAAAACAGAGGCCTCATAAAGAGCAATGTTGCTACTAAAACAATAATTAATGTGTTCACATGCATTGCATTGTGACATGAGGATCTTGGCCAATGTTTCTAATCACTTTCACATTATTACTATTAGTTTGTGGTCATAGCGTAGTTTGTTAATCACAATATATAATAATTACAAAACAAATCTTAAAAAAAATTTAAAATTTAGTAACAATATTTTTCTAGTGACAGATTTATGTTGAGAATTCCGACAACACGAGCCCCAATTTGTGTTTATAAGTAAGGATAATTCTTATTATATAAGTCGATTTTGTAGGGTTGAGTTAGATCCGATTTTCAATTTTAAGATGATAACAGAGTCTCCTCCACAATCCGATAGAGGATGAGTTAGACTCAACTCTCAATTATAAGATGGTATAAGAGTCTCTTCTAGATCCGTTTGGCCACCTGCTATTAGGTTTCCGCTATCATGTCACTCACCATTTATATCCACGCACTAAGTCCAATAATGTTGGACGTTAGAGGATGTGTTAAGAAGTTTTACATGGATTGCAAAATTAACTTATAACTTATTTAGCGATCAATTTAAAATTGGTCTACACAAATTGAAATATTTTGCTGTAGTTTTATATTTTTTATAAGTAGAAATGAAATTCGATACTATGTATTGCAAAATTGTAATAAGGGAAGTTGGAACTTGTGCAGGGACTAATTGTACTCACAATACAAGCAAGTGTGTCTTCACTTCAACCACCACACTGTGATCCAACAATTTCATGTGAAGAAGTTAATGGTGCAAAAGCATTAATGTTATTTGGTGGATTATATCTAGTTGCTCTTGGAACTGGAGGAATTAAGGGATCATTGGCACCACATGGTGCTGAACAATTTGATGAGGACAGTGTTTCTGGAAGGAAACAAAGATCAACATTCTTCAACTACTACATCTTTTGTTTAGCATGTGGTGCTCTTATTGCTGTTACTTTTGTTGTTTGGATTGAAGATAATGTTGGATGGAAATGGGGTTTTGGAATCTCTACTATTAGTATATTTCTTTCTATTCCTGTGTTCTTGGCTGGTTCTACTAAGTATAGGAACAAGATACCTACTGGGAGTCCTCTTACAACCATTTTGAAGGTAACTATCTCATGCTCTACATTTATTTGGTATCTTCCTCCTACAACTAATGTTTTAAAAATCAGACCGAACTAATAACTGGATCATCTAGCTGGTTAAAATTGGAACTGGCCAGCTAGTTCGTTGATTTTTTTTTTATGGCAAATATATTATTAATAAAATATTTTTGAACGACTAGTTCGCTGATTTGATTTTGGTTATTTTGCAATATGGTTGAACTAGTTGTATTGTGATTGGTTCAATTAGTCTTTAATTTTTGCATTTTAAATTTTCATCGAGTTCAACCATATTTAAACTGATTGAATCATGATCTGAATATTTCATTGGTTCGATCTCTACCCATTTTTAAAACGTTGAATTTAGTTGTTCTATTTGTAATAGTAGACTGTTTCAAATTATTTGTCGCCATAAAATATCAAGATGATATTATTATTTCACTATAATTCTTATTTATTAATTATACATTTAATTGACTTGTTCAAAAAAAAAATTAATACATTGAATTGACGACAATGTTGACAAAATTACACTGAGACATTGTAGTTCTATCAAACTCACCAGTGAATCCAATTCTAAATAAACACTATCTATCTACTCTCACTGCAATAAGATCATATTTAAGTAAAATGAGTCATGTTTAACTACTATACCCAATCATTTTTCAAGACATTTCATCTATAGTATAGAATACATTACCTTAATGATAACTTAAAATGAGTCATATTTGACTAATATACCCTCTGGTTTTTGAATAAGCAGGTTTTGGTAGCAGCAGCAATGAACAACTGCATATACAAAAACTCCAGCAGTGCTGTTGTGAACTTGACATCAAGCCCATCACATCCAAACTCAGTCAGAAAACAAGAAAACGAAGAATCATCATCGAAACGAATCAAGGAAATACAAACTCCAACAAATACACTAAGATTCCTCAACAGCGCAATCGAAAACGAAACAATAAAATGTTCCGTCCAAGAACTCGAAGATGTAAAAATAGTCTTAAAAATCCTCCCAATATTCGGCTGCACAATTGTCCTAAACTGTTGCCTAGCTCAACTATCAACATTCTCAGTCCAACAAGCCGCGACAATGAACACGAAACTTGGTTCATTAAAAGTACCACCAGCTTCATTACCAATTTTCCCAGTAGTCTTCATAATGATGTTAGCTCCAATTTATGACCACATTATAATACCCTTTGCAAGAAAATACACAAAATCAGAAATGGGAATAACTCATCTTCAAAGAATTGGAATTGGACTAGTCCTATCAATAATTGCAATGGCAGTGGCAGCACTTGTTGAAGTGAAAAGAAAAAGGGTAGCAACAGATTCAAATCTTTTAGATGATGCAACAAAACCAATTCCAATAACATTCTTTTGGATTGCTTTTCAGTATTTGTTTCTTGGTTCAGCTGATCTTTTCACTATGGCTGGTTTATTGGAATTTTTCTTCACAGAGGCACCAATTAAAATGAGATCTTGGGCTACATCACTTACTTGGGCTTCTTTGGCATTAGGATATTACTTAAGTTCAGTGATTATTTCAATAGTTAATAGTGTTACTGGTAATTCCTCTCATAAACCTTGGCTATCTGGTTCTAACCTTAACCATTATCATTTAGAGAGGTTTTATTGGCTTATGTGTGTACTTACTGGGTTGAATTTTCTGCATTATCTGTTTTGGGCTATTAGATACAAGTATAGAGGAACCGGTAACTACTAGTGATGAGTGAAGATTAGGAATGTTGTTGATAAAGTTAAATTTTTCAAATGGCACTTCACAATAAGTACTTTTTTCTGACAAAATATAATAAGTACTTTTTACGTTGTCAAGTATTTTTTTGTTGTTGTAACGGTTAACACTTTACTGACGACCTATGGAGTATCCCCACGCTGACAACATAACACTATAATTTCCGTTAGTGTTAGTGTGGGGACACCATGTCAACCCCTCGAGTCCTAGAGCAGCACTTCACTGACCAGAACTTTACATTTAAGAGTGTCTGAGGGTAAAATGCTGAACTCGAGCTAATAGATTATTTGACAAAAAAAAAATACTTAATAATTATTAATTTGTTTTAAAATAAGTGTCAAACTTTTTCCAAATTAATATTATTGAGTAAATTTGGAGTATTCCTAAATTAATGTCATTTAAAGACCCTTACTTATATAAAAAAAAAATGTTGGATATATTATCCCTTAGCCAAACTTATTTGGAATCAATTTTATACTCATTGACATTTTGTGGACTTATGCTTCGTAAACTCTATTGATGAATCATCATGAGACATATTTGCAAGGACCAAAATCATATATAATCCTTAAATTTTATACACATTTCAAAAACATATACTCCCTCTATAACACCATGTAAGCAAAAATCACTATTTTAGGTTCATTACATAATTAAAATACTTGGTTTATAATATAGACCAAATACGTTCGTTATGCAATCAACTTTGAAAAATGATTTTTGCTTGTATAATATTACAGAGGGAGTATCATAACTCATAAATTTGAAAACTTCAGAACTAATGTCAATAAAAGGTCTTGATTACTACAATATCACATTATTATAGTCATACAATTATACATACATCTCATACATAATACAACAAAACTAAAATTTTTAAAAAATGGCACAGTTTATTGTCCTTTTGTATTTTATTAAAGTGTAATTAACTATATATGAAATACATTCTGAAAAATTACAGTAGAAACTCTATAAATTAATAAGGTCGGGATCGGAGAAATTTATTAATTTAAAGAGTTATTAATTTATCGATAAATTAATAATTATTAATTTAAAGAGTTTTTAAGTAATTATACTGTACATACCAAACAAAAAGGCAAATTAGTCTATGTCTCTTAGAATTACGTTGCAGCAAATCTTGGGACTCAATGTAAATTAATAAATATTGTATTCATATCAATTGAAAATATGACTTTTGACTTTTGAAGTGTATAGTAAATGTAAACAAGTGGAATGTTCAATGTATTCTTAAGCAAGTTTGGCATATCTTTTACTAGTAAAAGGAAGATTGAATTGCTCATAGGCCTTCATTGTGATGATGTGGCATGCTTTAGAGAGCTTCTCATATCTATTTAAAATTTGTCCCACAATTTATTTTGTGTGTCCATTCATCCTCCAAAGTAATTATTTATATGTTACAATAATAATGGCTCCCAATAATAATGAAAGAAAGAAAAGAAAAAAAAGACAAATTAAATTACAAAAAGAACAATGAATAGATATATGTTCTTTCATATTTTACACTACCAAACATAAAATATAAATCATGCATGCGTAAATATGATTTGCAATTTGCAAAATTTTACTTTAAATAAATAAACCAAATAAAAAAATTACTCCTCAAAAAAATTTCATGCTTGACAAAATAAATTTTAAGAAAAAAAAACACTTTAGTTATATTGTTTATTAATTAATTACTATTGTGCTATTATTTTAAAAAAAAATTAACTTTGTCACACCAACTTTTAAACTACCAAATTACAAAAGAACAATGAATAGATATATGCTCTTTCAGATTTTACACTACCAAATATAAAATATAAATCATGCATGCGTAAATATGATTTGCAATTTGCAAAATTTTACTTTAAATAAATAAACCAAATAAAAAAATGACTCCTAAAAAAAATTTCATGCTTGACAAAATAAATAAATAAATTTTATGAAAAAAAAAATAGTTTAGTTATATTGTTTATTAATTAATTACTATTGTGCTATTATTTTAAAAAAAAAAATTAACTTTGTCACACCAACTTTTAAACTACCATTCTTTCATATTCCTTAACTCTTATTCCTTAACTATGACAAATAAATTTATCATACAATTCTTTAAACATTCATTTTTTCTCATCCCTAACCATTGTGTGTATAAATAACTAAAAAAAAATTGGATGAAGGTAAACCTCGCAAAGAAAAAAAAATAAAAAAAAAAGAATTAAGCAATTAAAAAAAGGTAAACTGGACAATAAACAAAAAAATCATCACAAATAAAAGTTGAGATAAAATTTCACCAAGTAAAAGTTTGAGAGGAAAAAAAGTTAATATATCAACACAAAAATTGTATTATTGTTAAATATAAGTTATGTTTAATTACATAGAGTAGAATAAGCGCGCGGCTATGTTATTTGGTACATACTTTCAAAGAATGTGATCAAATGATGAAAAAGGAAAAATTAATATATATGAATCACATTATATTCTATAATTGAAACTTATTTCAATCTTTCTCACGAGCAATATTGTTAGCAAACCGCCTCTAACTCTTTTTGAAAATAATAAGAAATACACCGTAGTAAAAAAGCAAAACAACTTACGACTGCTCCACTACGATCCATAAAAAGAAAATATGATGCATCTCTTCAAACTTATGAGATATATTAGTTTTTCCTTTTATTTATTATTTTATACGAACACACTTAAATTTTTAATTTTATTTTATACCATTACACTATTAGAATAAAATATGATACATGTCTTCAAACTTATGAGATATTATAAGAGACTCGCTAAAAATTATATTGATTGTGTCCTTAATCTACAATATAAAATCTCATTTTCCTAAACAACTTTCTTATTTTTAATATAACAGAATTACAACTAAATCATGTTACTATAATTTAAATATATATGTCATTATACTTATCTTAATTATTATTTTTCATTTGTAATAATATATTTTAAGTATGTTCTAATCAAACCTGCATGCATTCATTTGCAATTTCTTTGGTAGTTAAAATAAACTTCACCAAGTGAAAGTTTGACGTAAAATTTTAAAAAAAGTCAATATATCAGCACAAGAATTTTATTTTCATAAATATAAGAAAACATAAATTGGATGGAAGATAATAAGTCGTTTTGCTATTTTATACATAATTTCATGGAATATAAGCAAAAGATGAAAAAGACAAAACTACCATATATATATATATAAATTACATTCTATAAGTTGAGTTTGGTTTTTTCTTTCTCATAAACAATATTTTTAGCAAGAATGACTGCTACTATAATTCTTATTGAAAAGAATAAAAAATATACCAAAATAAAAAACAAAACAACTTGTGAGTGCACTAATGAGACCCATAAAAAAAATTAAATTAAAATTACACAATTAAGATACAATATAATACATCTTTTCACACTTATAAATAATATAAGAGATCATTTTACGGAATATTATAAGAGATCATTAAAAACTATATTAATTGTCTTTAAAATATATTTTTGAGCAAAAATATATATAAAAATAAAAAATCAATTATATAAACCAATACAAAATTTCATATAAACCCTCTTATTTTTAATATAAATTAATATTAAATCTACTATTTCACTATATTTTAAAATATTATCAATCATTTAATTATATATAATGATACTTATCATAATTATTATTTTTCATTTATGAAAATATTTTAAATGTGTATTTTAATCGAGCCCATAATTAAATTTTGGGTTGATATATTTTCCTGAAAATCGAGACTAATAAAATCGGGATAAAATTTCACCAAGTGAATAATTGATAAGAAACTTCAAGAGAACGAGAGGGAGGTAAGTAGATAAGTTATTTGGCATATTAAATTGGAGAAAAGGGAGTAAGTAGTAACGTTGCTATTTGATAGGTAATTTTCAGAACACGAGATCACGTGATAAAAAATGTCAAAACCACCATACTTCTTAGTTCAACATTACTCATGAGCAATATTTTCACCAAGTACAAGTATGTATGACATCTAACTCTTATTGAAAATAAATAAATAAGGGATATATTAAAAATTAAAAAACAAAGTGATTTGTGACTAAAATTGTAACTCATATAATGAAAAATAAGATTTTATACAATAACACAATTAAAATAAACTATGATACATCATTTCAATAAAAATTATTTTAATTCTGAACAACTTTTTTTGTTTTTACACATATATAATATTGAATATAACCATATCGTAAAAAGTATTTAACAATGTATTTTAATCAAATGTGTGATTATACTTATCACAATTATTATTTTTAATTTATAAAAATATTTTAATTATGTATTTTAATCGAACCCGTGCAACGCACGGGTTTACCCCTAGTATAAATTACATGAATGTTAGAGACAGTGGCGTCCCTGAGTTTTCGGGGGCTCTGTGCGAAATATGAAAGTGGGCCTTTAATAAAAAAAAAAACGTAACTTTTTTTTATAACCGGTAAAAAAGAACGTAATTAGCAATTAAAACAATCCAAATAGAACAACACATTATCAAACCAAATAGGACAATAAACATTAAAACATTATCATGTTGAAACTAGGAATCTCCGGCTGGAAGGAATCACATGTTTACATAGAATGGGAGTAGGATTTGTGATTAACATTATAGCTAAGCTACTATAGTTTCAGCATTAGTGGAAATTAAAAGAAAATCAGTAGCAAAATTAACACTATTGGTAATTATACTGCATAACTACAGTACGGCTATTGGTAATTAACTAATTATATGGGAACACTATTGGTATCATTACTAGAATAGCAAAATCAACTTTGGGAGAAAAAGAATGATGGGAATTGGGAATTGAGAAACACAATTAAAATAGCAAAATTGTGATTTTACATTGCAAATTTTAGAAACCCTAACTTGTAAAATTTAGTTTTTACCTTTGAGAATAGAAGGAAGGAGGTTAAGTGGTTAACCGACGCCTGGTGATGGTGGCAGGAGGCAGGTCGACGCCGGCCTGGTGGTGAATTAATGGAGGCAGATCGTAGGTTCTGAAAGTGAAAGAACTTGCGAACGCAGAACGCAGAAAGAAGGCAAAAACACATAACGCAAAAAGCTGGCTTCTTCTATTGCTGCTTTTTTTTTTTTTTTGTTAGGAAAACATTGTTGGGTTGGGCCTTTACAACAGTTTCTAACATACATAATTAATTTTTACACCCCCTAACTTACTAATACTACTACCCTATAATTTTTTTTTGAGGCCCTCGATTTTAAGAGACCTTGTGCCACGGCCCATGTCGCACATGGGCCTAGGCCGCCCCTGGTTAGAGATGAGCTCCAAACAGAAAAGTTAGAGATGACCTCCAAACAGACTTGAACTTTAAAGGAAAACAAACAACTATTGAATCATATTTCAACAAAGTGTAATATATTTTTTTTTCAGTTTCTATGAATTATTAATTTATGATTTTCTTGGGACCGAAAATTATAAAGGGATCTCCCAAAAAATTATTATCTTATTATTTTATCGAATTATTCAATTTTTTACACTGGCCCAAGTCGGGACCGGACAAATTTATTTTTTTAGAGAGTTTATTAATTTACCGAGTATTAATTTAAAAAGTTTCTACTGTATTAAACTTTGTTTAAAAACAAAACTATTAAAATACATATAACCACATGTCGATACTTCACTCACATGCAAAGCTGCGTCAATTAATTTTAATGGCCACGAAGAAAATAATCTGCATTTGTATCAGAATACAATAAAATACACAAATAAGAGGTGATTCATTATACATCATGTTAAAGGTATAAAACATATGCAGATGAACACACACATGCACACAATTAATGTATTTATCAATAATATACATGTATAATATCACAAGATATATTAATTGAATAAAAATGGAATGCTCAACATGCACTATTTCACATGATGTGTTAAACTAATCTAGAAAAAGTTGGATTAAAAATACATGGTTTATATCGCATGTAAATGTAATACCACCCTAGGTTATGTGTCTTTATAACACCCTAAAGTATAAAATATAGCTAGTTTTCGATGATTTAAACCATAATTGTAATTAAGCTTCTTAAATGATTTAGTATGATATCAACCTAGAACGTATCATCATTTAACCTCTATATAATCATTAACCAATGACATGGGTGATAACACTTGAATAGAATAATTAACACACTTCTAATGTAATAAAAAGCTTATGATTGAGAACTTAACTATTAACGCAGTAGCATAATCCAAAAATACACACAGGAACATTACTAGGAGAACATTTTTGCCATGGACAATTCACGTCAACTTTACAGAGTTGGAACGCTGTATTGTAAAATAAGGAAAAAAAGAATGTTAATAAAAGGAAAATGAACGATTGTGAATAAGGATTTTTTAAAATAAAAGATAAAAAATTTCTTTTTTAAAACATTAATAAAAGACTTACGAATAGATTCGAACACAACATGAAATGGAAAAAGAAATATGATCATAGTATAAAAAAATTTGTTAATTTTAGTCATGATTTTCTTCCTTCGAATGTAACATATACACGAAAATTGTTCTATCAGTTTATCACGTAATGTTTTACGTTTTGATGATTTTAAAATGTACAAAACTCCAAAGGGTCAATTAAATATTATTTAGCACTCATAAAATGCAATAAATGATTCATATTATTATAGTAATAATTGGATATTTGGATGTCTATTAAGTAAATTGATATGTCATATTTGTCCATTCATCTAAATCAATTGATCTCTTGATCTTAGTTTAGATCTCACATAATTTTTTTTATGGATATGAGAGGCCAACAATCTTATACGGAGGTGATGGTGAAATGTGTAGGAGGGAGAGAAAAAAGAGATAGAGATGAGGTTGAAGAAGGTTGAAAATAGTTCGAGACTCGATTTGTAAATTAACTCGTTGAACTTAGTTCGTGAACTAATTGGCTGAACTTTAGCTGAAAATTAAGTTCATTATTAACTAAATGAATCGGACATGAACAATATATAGTTCGACTCGTTTGGTTCATAAACCAACTCAGTTAGTCAGAGAAAAAAGTATATGTTTTGCTTTAACAAAATAAAAACTAAAAAAAAGTATAACCATAAGATTTGTCATGGTGATGATACAAGAGGAATTAGATTTGGACTCATGATCTTCTAAGTACGTAGCAAAATAAGTCATGTTGATGATAGTCGAATACACCATAGGTATGACATTGACGAACAAAAATATAAATTGGGTTGGGGTAGAAAACAAGGAAATAAATTATCATGATTTTGAATTTATGAATTTCTATATTGAGAATTATCAAATGTATTCGGCCTATATTAATTATCTTGGTCATTGATTTAAATCTTTAGGGTCCGTTTGGTGCACAGGATAAGAGACATGATAGAATAACTGTATCATATCATGTTTTAGTCCAGTGTTTAGTGACACGTACAGCAGGATATGATAAGTTAATCTTGTAGTTTATCCTATCATGTCTCTCTAGCTAAAATTCTTATCCTGAATTTGAGCTGGGCTACCAGCAGGATATGATAAAATATTTTTTTTACTGATTTATTCTATAAAATATATTTTAAAATAAAAAAATGAAAATTAATAAAATATAAATAATAAAATAATTTGATAGTAAATTAATAATAAAATAATTAATTTTTAAATATACATTGTGATTTTCTCACAAGGGTAATTTTGTAATTTACATAATCTAAAAAATCAAAATTATACTAAAATTACAATATTTTAAAGTAAACTAATTATTAAAAAATCTTAAAGTATGGATATTAATTTAAATTTTATAAGAAATTAAATATAATTATTTTGCAATGGTATTTTTATTATTTACGTATGGGATATATCATATATTTATTTAGCTTATCTAACATGTATATATCATTGGGTTATTTATTTGATCATGATTCGTATAAAAAATTAAACTTTATTATTTTCTCATGTTTTTTATTTAAAACTATATAAATTTATTGGATTACTTATTTATATTTTTTATTTAAAAAATTCAAAGTATTACAAAATAATTTTAAAAAAATAACAATTGATTTACAAGGGTAATTTTGTCATTTAAATATTTTATATATCTTATCATATTATTATGAGCAAGTATGTATTAAAAACATGATATAATAGTTATCATGTTTGTTATCCTGTGTGCACCAAACACAAGATAGGATAACTGGGGATAACTGTTATCCTGTTGATATCTTATCCTATCCTTATCCTGTTTTATATTTTATCCTATCACTATCCTATCTTGCGCACCAAACGGGTTTAGATTAAATATAATGAATGGTTAAGATTTGGTGTCAAATGAATTTTGACAATTTGGTGTCCATTGATCATAATATATATATAGGATAAAATGACATCAACTAGTTTGACACCAAATGTTACACCTCTCAATAACGTTTTAATCGATATAAATTTTATAAAATCCACCGTTGGATTGAAAGTTTATATCATATAGATCATTTATGTAAAACTTCAGACAAATCCAAAATTATTTGATATGTTATTGAGATACATCAAAATTAACGGTTTGTGTCTTTTTTTATTTGTAGTTAATCTTTATGTGTCGCAATAGCATATCAAATGATTTTGAATTTGTCTTAAATTTTACACAAATGGGTTATATGATATAAACTTTCAATCCAACAGTGGATTTAATAAAATTTATATCGGTTAAAAAGTTATTAAAAGGTGTAACATTTGGTATCAAACTAGTTTGTGTCATTTGATTTTGATTATATATATATATATTTGGAATTATAAATTTTAAAGTGAAAAGTTAAATGGAGATTTAATTTAAAATATCCACGTCAGCAAAGAAGCATGATCATCCGCCAAATTATTAGAAATTGGGCATGTCATAAAACAATCCAGCTCAATGACCATTTTCAAAGTTTTTAGATTTTGCACAAATTAAAATAAAAAAAAAAAATTACAGGAACCAAAATCAAAACAAGACATATTTGCAACAAACAAAATCATATATAAGCCTTAAATTTTATACATAATTTCAAAACATATATCATAACTCATAAGTTTGAAACTTAAGAACTAATAACAATAAAAGGTCTTGACTACTGCAATATCACATTATTATAGTTGTACAATATATATATATATATATATATATATATATATATATATATATATATATATATATATATATATATATATATATATATATTCTGAAAAATTATTGAACTTTGTTTAAAAAACAAGACTATTAAAATACATATAACCACATGTCAATACTTCATTCACATGCAAAGCTCCGTCGATTAATTTTAATGGCCACGAGGAAAATAATCTGCATTTGTACCAGAGTACTTTAAAATACACAAATAAGAGGTGTTTAATTATACATCATGTTAAAGGTATAAAACATATGCAGATGAACACACACATGCACACAATTATTATATTTACCAATACAACAATATACATGTATAATATATCATGATATATAAAAATTGAATGCTCAACTTGCACTATTTCACATGTTGTGTTAAACTAATTTATAAAAATTTGGATTAAAAATACATGGTTTATATCACATGTAATTGTAACACCACCCTAGGTTATTTGCCTTTATAACACCCTAAAGTATATTCTCCCTTAGTCTCTTTTTATAAAACATAGTTCGACAAAAAACGGATATTAAGAAAATTGATTTTAGTATTAAATTGATTGTCAAATTATATTGATTTTCCATGTTTATCTTTACAATTAATTGTATGTGTCAAACAAAAATGAATTTAATGCTATTCAAAATACTATGTAATGTAAATAAGGGTAAGTTTGAAAAAAATAAATTAATTAGTGTCATTGACAATCGTAAAAGAGTCTTATAAAAAGGGACAATAATGTTTCGATGATTTAAACCATAATTGTAAACTTCTTAAATGATGTATCAACTACCTAGAACGTATCATCATTTAACCTCTATATAATCATTAAGCAATGATATGGGTGATAACACTTGAATAGAATAATTAACACATTTCTAATGCAATAAAAAAATTGAAAGATAGAAGGAATATACATCAAAGTGTAAAAATCGTAAGAGCTGAGTGAAAATGTTATGATTGACGAATTAACTATTACTACCTTGTTTAAAAAAAAAACCTATTACTACCTACGTCCTACAATGAGTAAGTCAGTTGACTGCGTCACACATGTCAATGTATAACTTTGATGATTAATATTTTTAATTGTATAATTGTAAAAAGGGTCATGAAATATGATATTTTAAAAATACTCATCAAGATGGAAATAGGGTCAAGACGAATCCAAAAACATTTTATATGTTAATATTTGTTTTTATTTATCAGTAGAAAAAAATGTTCAAAGCAAGATATGTATAACAATAATAAAGGGAAAACTTCAAATTTGGTGTAGCCTATTTTTCTTCCAAAAATACCCTTCATAACAATTACATCTATGCCATGACAAAAATAATTATAACTTCCCTTCAATTTCTTTTTTTATCTTCCAACCGCTACTTAACAATTTTTTGTAGTTTTCTTTATTTTTTCACAGTTTATGCAAGATGATTCAATGATTATCGATTCAAGTTTTTTCTTTCTTAATACCCATCTCTCACATTCATTCTTAATATTTTATGTTTCTGTTTTTTCTTAAAGGCATGGGTTAAAATTGGAAGAGAGATGTGGTGATGGATAAAGATTTAATTAATAAGTATTATTGGCAAGGATAATTGATGAACATTGATGGATTCTCATGTTAATTCATATTGTTTCATTAATAATGTCTATTCTTTTCTTTTTTTTTCTTATTGTTTGTTAATCAATTTCATTATTAATCTATATTCTTGATTTTAATTCATAGATACCTCAATGGAGTAAACATTGAGAGAAATAAATGGTTGTGTCTCTAAGAAAAATAAATTGAAGAAGAAGAAGAAGAGATACAATAGGAGAAAATATGAAATAATAGGTGCAGATCGATGAGATATATTGTTGGTTCAACAATGGTCAATTTAAATTTAGTTTTTATATATCTATCTATAGGTTTGATAGTTTAGTACATGTTATAGAACACTTTCTTTATTAATTTAAATAAAGAAAGTATGGTTTCTCAGATTCTATATATTCTTTCTTTATTAATGAGTTTGTTTTCAATTATAATTCTATCGAACACTTCAATCAGTTTTTCGTTTCTATCTTTTTTAAAGAAAATGTGTATATTTGGGATGCTTCATTTAATTTGTATCAGTGTTATTACATAATATTGCATTTTTGTACATTTGGTATGGTGGTGATATCATGACCTGTGATATATGCATGGTGCATTATTAGAGAGAGTTCTCATATATGTTTCAATTTAGATCGTGTACGGAACTGTGATTTTTTGGAGGAAAGATGTTGCCATCTTCTATTTGAATTATTTGGGTAATTCTCAAGTTTAAAAATAGGTAATTAGGCTAATTACATGATCAATATGGATGATAAGGTTAAAATAATCTTTTCCTTTATTTTACTTTTACTTTATATGCATTTTTTTTCTTCTTTGATCATGCATTCCAATAACAATACATTTGGTGTGAGAATAAAAAACCATCATCATTTTATCTTTTCCCTTCTTTCTGCAGGTTTTCATCATTCTTTTAAATTGTTTCAAGTTTTCATTTTGAAGACTCTCTTTTTAAAAATTAATTTCATTTGTGCATATTATTTGTGATTACAGGTGGACCAAAACTCCGTAATATATATGGACACTAATTTTGTTCAATTGTGTCAAATATACTATGGTATTTTGAACACCTAAACTCTAAGGGTACGTTGTCGGAGTAGCATATGTCGAGAGTGCAACAAAAGAAAATTCAAATATATTACAGTATTTTAGTTATCATTACTAATTTGTTCAATTGTTTTTTAATTGAAATCAATTGTTTTTTAATTGAAATCAATTGTGTTTGAATTTGTTGATTCATGTCCTCTTGAAGATATGTGAAAGGCAACCCTAAATGTTGAAGGCTACACATGTACTACTAAGGGGAATGCAAATCGGTTGTAATTAATGATTGCCAATGGTCAAAGTACATATACAATTTTATTTGAAACTTCATGTATCTATTATTTATTTATTTTTGAAGCAATAATGTATCTATTAATTTTAAAAGTTCAACTTTGATTATTCTACAATTTTTCCTAAAATCTTAAAGGGTCATGTTAACATGTGCCCTTAGGTTATTTTAAATAGTAATTTTTTTTACAGTAGTAAATTTAAATAGTAATTATATCTTGAACAAAATAATTTTAGACTTCTAATGGGATAAAATACACTTTTTTAACATAAAATTACTATCTATCTATAGTACATTAACAAGTGTATTAAGGACATATATTAAATTTAACCAATATTAAATATTATATGCAGTTCCAAAGGAACATGATATCATCACATAGTGAAAGTTAATGTGGTCATCATGATAAATAAGAGTTCCAGACTAAACGTGACAAAGAAAATACTACAATATAAACATAAAATTGTAAAAATAACACATTAAAAAAAATTAGAAATAGTGTTTTGCTTTTTGTGTACTTTACTACTTTTATTTTTCTTCTGTATTTATTTTTTTTTTGTTTTTTCAAGATTGGTTCATAAATTAAGAATATAAATTTTTTTCTTCTTTTCTGGTGGCTTTGTTTAAGTTCCTCATTGAAGCCAAGAGTCAAGAACAAATACAACAAGGGGATATAAAAAGAATGGTCAAACTGTGATCTTTTTTCTTTTTAGTTTTTCAGTTTTCATTATAGGTAATGTGCTTACAATTTTTAAGAATATAGGATAAAGTGTTTCATTTTTTCAAAAAACGTGGAATAGAAGAGAATATTTGGGAGTTCATATGGCTTGAATGATAGGCTTCCTGATGCGGTACGATGTGGTGGTACACATAATTGAAGATCACACCGCAATTGAAAATGCAGACCACAATTTAAAACCATATATAGTTTATGCTATCAACAACGTTTACTTTGTACTCCTTCTTTAAATAAGAAAAATTGCATGAAGTCATTCTTAAATATAGTAAAATTTATTATTAAATTATTTTTCTTTCATTACAACATTTTCATTCTATAGCAACGCCTAAAAGCCATTGTGTAATGCACCCTCATCGGTATAAAAAAAATGCAAAAAAAAAAAAACGTTGTCATAAGCTATGAGAACGGTTTCAGGATGTGGTGTACTAACGCGTTAGCCTTTCTCAATCGTTTTTGAGACAGAGAGAGTACTTCTAAATCCATCAAGGTGTTTCTTTACCTACTATGTCGATCAATGCACATAAAATACATTTTTTTTATTTAAATGGAACCTAAAAGTACGCATAAATTGAATTGAATAAAAATCACATTTTAATTTATTAAAATCATTGTTTACGGTTTATATATATGTTAGCAAAATAGAAAATATGAACCACACAAACGGGCACGCCGGCACAGTGCCCGTTTGGCCACTAGTATAAATAATGCATATAGTTAAAATGACTTACTCATTTTAAGATGGAGGGAGCAACGCAGTAGCAGAATCCAAAAATGCACACAGGAACATTACTAGGAGAACATTTTTGCCCTGGACAATCCACGTCAACTTTACAGTGTTGGTACGCTGTGTTGTAAAATAAGGAAAAAAAAATGTTAATAAAAGGAAATGAACGATTGTGAATAAGGATTTTTTAAATAAAAGATAAAAAAAAAAAAAAGCTTTTCTAAAGACGTTGATAAAAGACTTACGATTAATAGATTCGAACACAACATGAATTGGGAAAAGAAATATGATCATAATAGAAAAAAGTTTGATAATTTTAGTCATGATTTTCTTCCTTCGAATGTAACATACACGAAAATTGTTCTATCGGTATGTCATGTAGTTTTTTATGTTTTGATCATTTTAAAATATACAAAACACCTAAGGTTCAATTAAATATTATTTAGAACATATAAAAATGCAATAAATCAATCTTATTATTATAGTAATTATTGGATGTCTATTAAGTATATAGATGTGTCATATTTGTCCATTCATCTCAATCAATTGATCTCTTTGATCTTAGTTTCTCACATAAATTTTTTGATGGATATGAGAAGTCAACAATCATATGTGGAGGTTGTTGTAATTGCCTTGAAATCTTAAGAATTAGAAAATCACATAAGCATTGCAGGTGCTGCTTTGGTGTGACACGTAATTGCAGTGGCATGTGACCAGTTGGTCACACTACTTTTGGCGCGGCATGCAGTCCCTTTGGTGCGGCACGCGAGCGCGCAATGCCTATATACAAGCAGACCGCTTTCTAAAGCCAACATACATACTAGAGTTCTAAGAGAATTCTCTTGGGTAAACACTAAGATTGGGCATTGATTCATCACCTTGGGAAAAACGTTTAAATTGAGTCTCTTGGTCACGAGAAGAGATTCGGGGCAAAGGGTAGCATTATGACTAAAGCTAATTCTTGTAATCTCTTTGGAGAATCTTTGTAATTACGTACTTTGTTTGATAGTGGAACGGATAGCTGCTATCTCCTATAGAGTAGGTTGTTTTAGACTGAACTAGGTAAACAATTTTATTGTGTTGTTTATTCATGGCAAGAAAGATGTAAATATCAGTTTTTTATGTTTGGTTTCTTTCTAAACGTTCATTTATGTTAGGTGTAGGGCTGACAATGAACCGAACATAGTTGAAAATAGTTCGATACTTGATTCATAAATTAATTCATTGAACTTGGTTCATAAACTAATTGAGCTGAACTTGAGCTGAAAATTAAGTTTGTTAACTAACTGAGCCGAACACGAACGGTATATAGTTTGACTCGTTTGATCCATGAACCAACTCGATATATACGCGGAATGTTTCAAGTGAGAGAAAGTGTTATAATAAGAGATGAGATGGTCATTTATATCCATTAGATCCAATTTAATGGTTCAAATAAAAAAGGACACATATTGTGAAACATGGACTTCTTTTACCAATAAAAGAATATAACCACGAGCTCAGCTCCTTCCTTATTAGCAGGACTCTTCTTCTACATCTCTTTCTCTAAAAAAAATTCTAGCCAAATCTAAATTATCTTTTGTAGTTTAAAAAAAGACATCAAAATCCCTTATAATAATGGAAAGGGTAAATAGTTTTATACTCTTTGCAAAATATCTCAGTTTTGCATTACTTTATGTAATTTTTTGTTTTTTGGGGATTTCATCTCTGCAATGTGAAGATTTCTTGCCTTTACCCCTGTACAAGTAGACATATGACATGAACAAAATTTTGACGTGACATGACATGTGTAACTAATTTATTTATTTATTGACTGCCATCTCAGTAATTATATATTTTTTATAAAAAAACTGAAAATAAATGTTTTTGACGTGTTCATTATCAAACTATCCCTAATTTCATATTCGTCTTCACCTCCATTTGTTCTTCTTTTCCACTTGAAAAATCCCTAATTTCATCTTCAATTTCGTGTGTTCATTTTCACGAGGATTCTATGCAGCAAATGATGGTTTCTTTACCCGGATTCCAATATTCAATCCTTTGATTCAGTGTTCGATTCTGTCTGTGTTCAATTCTTCGATTATATTTCAGGTTTTATGCAATTCCAATTTATAAGAACCCTAATTCCCAAATTGAAATCGCTACAGAGAAGAATAAAAATTAATTTGATTTCTGCCAAATTGTTGCGGTTTAGGCGATTTCTATTTCTGCCTTCTTGTTCGATTTTTGTTGTCGTTCGTTCTTGTTGTTGTTCAAAGGTAGTGAGAAGAAGAAAGATTAATTGTATCCTAAACTTGTTGTGAAGATTTATGAAATAGAGTTGTTGGTGAAAAATCATTTGATGTAGAAAGGGTAAAAAAATGTTGTTGTTGTTGTGGTGGAAAAATGGTGGTCTTTCTCTTTTTTTTTTTTTTGTGGTGTACATCTGGATATAGATACAAACACTACATATGAAAGTATTCATATCCAATCCGTGTTAGAAATAAGATGGTATCAGAGCCTCTCGACGATCCGTTAGGCCACCTGTTATCAGGTTTCCGCTATCGGGCCACCCACCGTTTATATCCACGCAACAAGCCCAATAGTGTTGGGCGTGAGGGGGTTGTTATCCCATATTTTAGCTCAAGGTAAAATATGTTATAATCTCCAGTTCCACAGACATTTATTGCTGTAAAAACTTGTTGAAATGGCTTTAGGTAGCCTTAGTCTTTAATGTCTTCAAAAACAAGAGAGATTCTCTCTTTTTTCGTTTAAATGAAGGTTAAGGGTAATGTCTTCAAGAACAAGAGAATCCTAATGGAAAAGCTTCATAGCTCGAAACGGAAGAATCCTTCGATGGAAACTAATGAATCGAAGTAGTCAAGAGATATGGACTTGGAGCATTTTTTATCATTTAAGTGTGATTCGACTTCGACGGTTACAACGGTTTAAAGGCCTTGGTTCATTTCAAATGCAGGAGGACGCGTGGCTGAAGTTTAATAGTTTAACGTTAGGGTAGACGTTGCTTAGTTTTCTATAAATAGAAGTATGTATAGTCGAAGTAAGGGTCACAATTCATTTACACAAAATCTCAAACACTCAAAGTATCCATGTTAAGGCGAGAAACGAGTTACTCGAGAAAGATGTATGAATCGGTGAACCTTTACATTTTCTTTGTAACTTTTACATTCTAAATGCAAATTTACTTTTCATAAGTCTTTACTGTTTAAAGTATTTACGAATTGTGCTTTTCATTAGTTCCCTCATTCGAGTGAACTTGCTTTAATTGCATTTGACATATGTTTCAGAAATTAAACATATTGTTCTTTTATAAAATAAGGATGTCTTTAAAGATAAACTTCCAAGTTTCTTTTAACAAAAATGTATGAACAATTGTCCCGAGATTTACTAGTTGATCTCTCAAGCAATTAATTTAAACTAGCGGTTGTTTACCAAAAATCAGTGTAAACAAATTGGCACGCCCAGTGGGACGGGTTGTTTTGTGCAATTTACATTGTTGAAAGAAGTTTATTTTCTAAAAATCCTTTTACAAGTATTAAGACAGTTAGTGTTTATAGTTTGTGTTTTGATTTTGTATGCATTTGAGAAGTGGTAAATCTTTACCAAATTTAACTAGTGTTAAATCTAAATCAAAAATGGTTAGACCACCAAGTAATAATCAAAACAATAACAACAATGTCCCGAATCCTGAAGGACAGCCAACACAAGCGTCAATTAGTAACGCTACTGTCATGGCCCAAGGCTCTGGAACATCTGCTTCGAGCGTTCCTGCAGTCAGTTTTGGGAATATAGGGGTAACAATGCCCTCAACGAGTTCGACTGTATCTGGGTCGATATCTTCGTTAGTATCACATGGTATAGGGGGCAGTCAGCCTGGTGCTGAAGATGTAAGGAGCCCCATTCGATCGTTTTTGCTGAACCAACCAGGATTAGGAATGCCAGACTCTTTGATGGCAGGCTTACATAATTCTAACCCAAATCCTGACAGGAGTACCATGCCTTCCCCAGCAGCCTCTGTTGTGGGAAATAGGACCAGAGATATTGCCTTACAAAATTTAACCAATGTAACTATGATGTCCTTTCGACAACAAATGGACGAGAGTAATCATGAAATGGTTAATACTCTGACTTCACAATTGGGGACTATTTTGAACCCTTTAATCAACAATACAAATAACAATTATCAGTTGCTAGCCCATCAGATGGGGCGGATTGCAGATTTCTTTGGTACTCCTACAATGCCTAACCAAAACCTTCAGCCCATTCGAAACCAAACACAGGTTCATGTGAACAATGAAATTCCAAACAATCAAGTACCACAAGTGGTACAAGAGGAACCGCCGGCTCCAGTGGTGCACCATGTGCCAGAGCCTGAAGTGATTTTGGTTAATCGAAATCAGAATGCTGACGAAGTAATTAGAAATGTGCAAAGAAATAATTTTGCGCAACAAGATAACTTGGCAAATTTAGTCGAAACTATTTTAACTCAAAACGGTTTCAATGTTGGCCTACATAGGCCTAACTTCATTTCTCCATTATCTGAATACGTATTACAAACTGAGTTGCCAAGGGGATGGAAGATCCCCAAATTCACAAAGTTTGCTGGGGACACAACTGAGTCAACAGTGGAACATGTGGCAAGATTTTTTGCCGAAGCAGGAAATTTGGCAGATAATGAAAATTTAAGGTTGAAATATTTCCCAAATTCCCTTACAAAAAATGCGTTCACTTGGTTCACAACTCTCCCCCCCCGTTCGATTCAGCATTGGACTCAATTGGAAAGGGCTTTCCATGAACAGTTTTATATGGGCCAATCTAAGATTAGTTTGAAGGAATTGGCCAGTGTCAGGAGAAAGACACCAGAGTCCATAGATGACTATTTGAATCGATTTAGGCTACTTAAGGCTAGATGCTTTACTCAAGTGCCTGAACATGAGTTAGTCGAAATGGCTGCTGGAGGCCTAGATTATTCAATTCGAAAGAAATTAGATACACAACATCTAAGAGACATGGCACAATTAGCAGATAGGGTAAGACAGGTCGAACGACTTAAGGCTGAAAAGGCAAGATCATCGAAGTTTCAAAAAAGGGAAAAGATTGCTTATGTTGAAACTTTAGATGATGATGATGAGGAATATGTGATAAACTATGGAGACATAGAGGATAATGAAATTAATGTGGCCGAATTAAAACCTGGCCCTCCCTATGTCTGCAAATTACTAAAACCTTCGAATGGAAAAAATCCTGTCGAACCCAAGAATGATAAATTTGTCGCTAAAACTTATTCGTTCGATATAACTAAATGTGATGAAATATTTGATTTGTTGGTTACTGATGGCCAAATTGTTGTTCCAAAGGGATTGAAAGTGCCTCCCCTTGAACAGCAAAAGAAAAGAGGTTTTTGCAAATTTCATAATTTTTTGGGTCATAAAACCTCACAATGTGTTCTTTTCAGGGATCTGGTTCAAAAAGCTTTGAAAGATGGAAGGCTGAAGTTTGGAGAGAAATCCGGACACAAGATGAAAATTGACGAAGATCCACTACAAATATCTGATGCTTCCTATGTGGAACCGGTCGAATGCCTGATGATCGATGCCATGGACTTATCAGGAGGCGCTCAATTAGTTTCTATTCCAGAGAATGAATACTATGAAAAAATGAAAGTAGTATATCCTGGGGCTGAAGAGGAACTGATTGATTTTCTACAAAGGTGCAAGCTTAACAAGTCTGAGGTGATGCTTTGCCCAAGGTGCAGTGCTGTATTCGACAAGAAGGCTACTGAGGGCCTTAACAAGTTTATACCATTCAGAAGAAACAAAGAGAATTGGCCAAACTCAAGGCCAATGAAAAAACAAAACATGGCGCATGCCAAAACAATACATCAAAGGTTGGGCAACCCAAATACTTTTGTGCCATCCAACAAATCACCAATGAACAAATGGGTTCATGGTCATGCATCCAACTTTGTCAGAAATTCTGTTGACAAGGGAAGTTCGAGTCATTCTGTTGATTCGAAGAAGTATGTTTACAGAAACAATTACAAAGGAAAGAATCCCATGACCCGCACACAATGGCGTAGGCATCAGCGCCAACAAAGGCTCTCCCTTCAAGAGGCTCAAAAGACTGAAGACAACAAAGGAAAACAGGTTGTCGAAGTGGCTAGAAGGCCTCTGAAAGAAAGATTGACTCAACCAGAGGATGATCAAAAGGTTGAGAATGAGTTTGAAGGAGAAAACATGGAAGATGAGGATCTCCTTGATTCAGATCCCGAGTTTGATGTGCTGGTGAACGTAGTTTCGATCCTCCCTGCTGAATATGACGTGTGGTCAGAAGTGACTGAAGGGGAGGATGAATTTGATGAGTCTGAATTGGCTTTACACAAGCCAATGTGTTATTATGTAATGAATAATGGCTGTTTAGGGGAGCAGATGGCCAATTTTGAGAGGCCAACTGAGGGAATGAAGAATCATTTGAAACCCCTCTTTATTCAGGCCAAAGTAAACAATGTGGGAGTCAACAAAGTGTTGATTGATGGAGGAGCAGCAGTAAACCTGATGCCAGAATTCATGATTACCAAGATTGGTAAATTCTCCACTGACTTGCACCCTCACAACATCGTTCTTTCGAATTACGAAGGTGAGACTGGTTTCTCGCTGGGGGCAATTCAAGTCGATGTGGCAGTTGGCAGCACTGTTAGGCCAACTTTGTTTTTGGTTGTAGCATCGAAGGCCAATTATAATCTGCTTCTAGGAAGGGAGTGGATACATGGTGTTGGAGCAGTGCCTTCGACTCTCCATCAGAGAGTGAGTATTTGGAGAGATGATGGTGTGGTAGAAAATATCGAAGCTGATCAAAGTTATTTTAGGGCTGAGACACACCACATAACCAAGCATTCATTTGATAAGAAATTGGCGAATATATCGCCATGCACTGAACAGGGATATGCCTATGCCCCTGCTGATAATGTCTACCATTCTGTCAAATTGGATCCAACTCATGGATTCATTTGGGAGAGAGAGGAGATAGACGAAGGTCCGCATGTGGATGAAGGCAAAGTCCGCCCAACTGGGTGGGACCTTGAAGAATACTACGATGACTGAGCCCAATGCTTGGGCCAAGATTTCGGCTTATATGGCCGAAAACAAGATAAAGATGGCTTTAGAAGCCACAATGCTGCAAGAAAATATGGCTATCGAAGCCAAACATTGTGAAAATGGCAAATTATTGCCAATGATTCAAAAAATGGACTGCATCTATGATGAAGAACCATTAGGATTTGAAAAGGATCCTTCCAGTTCCAATCAAAAGATGCAGGCCCAAGACCCTTTGGAGGAAATAGATATTGGAGATGGCTCTATCAAAAGGCCAACGTACATAAGTGCCAATATCCCAAAGGACTTGCGTGATAAACTGGTCGAACTCCTTAAAGAGTTCAAAGATTGTTTTGCTTGGGATTACAATGAAATGCCAGGTTTAGACAGAAATTTGGTCGAACATAGATTACCCATTCGACCAGACAAGAAACCAGTTAAACAATCACCAAGAAGATTCGCACCAGAAATCCTATCTAAGATCAAGGAGGAAATTGAAAGGCTGCTGAGAAGCAAGTTCATCCGGACTGCCAGGTATGTCGAATGGTTAGCAAATATAGTTCCTGTCATTAAGAAAAATGGTTCTCTTAGAATATGTATAGATTTTAGGGACTTAAATAATGCTACCCCTAAAGATGAATATTCGATGCCTGTAGCAGAAATGTTAATAGATTCAGCAGCAGGTTTCGAATATCTTAGCATGTTAGATGGGTATTCTGGATATAACCAAATTTTTATCGCTGAGGAAGATGTGGCAAAAACAGCTTTTCGATGCCCAGGGGCTTTGGGTACCTATGAATGGGTCGTAATGCCATTTGGATTGAAAAATGCTGGAGCCACATACCAAAGAGCAATGAACTCAATTTTCCATGATTTTATAGATACTTTTATGCAAGTATATATTGATGATATTATTGTTAAATCATCATCACAAAATGATCATTTGGTTTGTTTAAAAAAGTCATTCGAAAGAATGAGGAAATATGGATTGAAAATGAATCCATTGAAATGTGCTTTTTGCGTGCATGCAGGAGATTTCCTTGGGTTTGTGGTGCATAAAAAAGGCATTGAGATAAACCAAAACAAGACAAAAGCGATTTTGGAGACTAACCCTCCAACAAATAAAAAGCAACTTCAATCCTTGTTGGGAAAAATCAATTTTCTGAGAAGATTCATTTCGAATCTAAGTGGTAAAGCCCAAGCTTTTTCACCATTGCTTCGACTCAAGAAAGAGGATGTTTTTACTTGGGGGCAGGATCAGCAAGAAGCATTCGATGCAATCAAAAGATATTTGTCTAATCCTCCAACTCTGATGCCACCAATTAGAAATAAGTTTATGAAGTTGTATATTTCAGCATCTGATACCACATTAGGTAGTATGTTAGCCCAAGAGGACGAAAATGGCGAAGAAAAGGCCATTTATTATCTAAGTAGAGTCCTTAATGATGTTGAAACTAGATATAGTAGTATTGAAAAGCTTTGTCTTTGTTTGTACTTTTCTTGTATGAAATTGAAGCATTATATAAAGCCTATTGATGTTTATGTTTATTCTCATTATGATGTTATTAAACATATGTTGCTAAAACCAATTTTACATAGTCGAATTGGGAGATGGGCTTTAGCTCTTTCTGAATATTCACTTTCATACAAGCCTTTGAAAGCAATTAAAGGTCAAATAGTGGCTGATTTCATTGTTGATCATTCAGCAATCGAATCACTTCAAAATTACATTGCTCTAGAACCATGGACTTTATATTTCGATGGGTCTAGACATCAACATGGTACTGGAATAGGTATTTTGATAATTTCCCCACTAAAAATTCCTACTAAGTTCAAATACAGGATTAATGGTATTTGTTCGAACAACGAAGCTGAATATGAGGCTTTGATAGCAGGATTAGAAATACTATTAAGCCTGGGGGCAAAAGACATTAAAATAAAAGGTGATTCAGAACTAGTTTTGAAACAACTGACAAAAGAATACAAATGTATCAAAGAGCATTTGATTCGTTATTTTGTCATAGCAAATGCGTTACTAAAACGTTTCGATTCGATTGACATAGAACATGTTCCTCGAATAGAGAATCAAGAAGCAAATGACTTAGCCCAGATTGCTTCAGGATACAAAGTGTCCAAAGAAAAGCTAGAACAATTAATAGAAATCAAAGAAAAATTGATTGCTAATGAGCCAATGCAATTGGAATTGTCAATACCAAAACTTGAGGGGGCAGAGATGTCACCAGATGACATAAATAATTCTGATAAAGAAATGAATTACGATGAACTCCAAATTTTGGTCATTGACAATTTAATAGATGGTGATTGGAGAAAACCAATTGTAGAATATTTGGAAAATCCAATCGGGAGTGCTCCTCGAAAGATCAAGTATAGGGCATCAAATTATGTGGTCATTGGTAATGAATTGTTTAAAAAGACACTCGAAGGAGTACTGTTGAAATGCCTTAGTGAAAATGAAGCCTACATAGCAATATCTGATGTTCATAGTGGGGCTTGTGGTTCTCACCAATCAGGCCATAAGATGAAATGGCTTTTAATTCGACAAGGCATGTACTGGCCATCTATGTTAAGAGATTGCATAGACTTTGCTAAAGGTTGTCAAGAATGTCAAAAACATGCAGGAATCCAACATGTACCTGCAAGTGAATTACATTCGATAATAAAACCTTGGCCATTTAGAGGTTGGGCATTGGATTTAATTGGTGAAATAAAACCAGCATCATCAAAAAATCAAAAATACATAATAGTTGGTGTTGATTATTTTACCAAATGGATCGAGGCTATACCCCTGCCTAACGTTGATCAAGAAGAAGTTATAAGTTTTATCCAAAACCACATTATTTATAGGTTTGGTATTCCTGAAACCATCACAACTGATCAAGGTTCAGTGTTTACTGGTCGAAAGATGCAAGAATTCGCCAGGCAAACATGGTTTAAACTTTTGACTTCGACACCTTATTATGCACAAGCAAATGGTCAAGTAGAAGCTGCCAATAAAATAATTATTGGATTAATCAGAAAACATATTGCTCAAAAGCCAAGAAATTGGAACAAGACTTTAAATCAAGTCTTATGGGCATGTAGAAATTCCCCTAAAGAATCAACAAATTCTACTCCATTTCGATTAACATATGGTCATGATGCTGTGTTACCAGTAGAAATTTATCTGCAATCTATCAGAATTCAAAGGCAAATGGAGATACCAACTGATCACTATTGGAGTATGATGTTTGATGAATTGGTTGATTTAGACGAAGAAAGGCTAAGAGCGCTTGATACTTTAAGTAGACAAAAAGAAAGAGTGGCAAAGGCCTATAATAAGAAGGTTAAATCAAAAACCTTTGACGTGGGGAATTTAGTTTGGAAAGTTATTTTGCCTATGGATAAAAAAGACAGAGTTTTAGGCAAATGGTCTCCAAATTGGGAAGGACCTTTTAAAATAATACAAGTATTTTCGAATGGTGCGTATGAAATAGAAGAATTGACTTCAGAAAAGCGAACATTGAATATAAATGGTAAGTATTTGAAAAAATATAAACCAACGCTTTTAGAAGTTAATATTAGCACAGAATAAATATTCGAAACGAAATTGAAATGGCATAAACGAAGTAAAGGTGCCATAAAAGGCAATTGTCAAAGGTACAAACCAAAGAGAAATAAAACCAGATAATTGTTCGAGAATTTAAAAACATAAAAAGAAAATCTAAGACAAACACTTGGATTTGAAATCAGCATAATGGTCCTTGATAAGGCCAACTTCGACAGTCTGGATCTTGATTGCATCTTCGAGAGACTTGATCTCTTCTTTGATCACAGTGGCAGCACTGAAATGAGAAATACCTTCCTTCGCAGCTTTGCGGATAGATTCTTGAGTGGTAGCAGCAACAGCCTCTTCAATCTTTGTGCGCTTTGCTTTCTCTTCGAGAATCTTTTTCTCTCGATCAGCAATCTCGGCTCGAAGAGACTCTATCTCTGCCTCCCACTGAGAAATATTGTTGGTACATTCTTGAATCCCAAGGCCTGGTTGCTGAACTTGTGCCTTCATTTGGTCAACTTTCGATTGAGCAGCCATGGCCTTCTCGAATAACGCATCATAAGCAGCCTGTTGACCAACAAGTTTCTGAGAATTGCGTTTTAGGCTTTGCACCGTAGTAGCAAACTGGTCTAAAATCGATTCGAGCTGGATGACTTTCCCCAAGGTTTCGAGATCAGTTTGAGGGTTGTGCAACTTGTTCAAAAAGGATTTATGCTTAAAAGCATTAGCAGGGTGCTCCTCAACTGATGCCAAAATGTCTCCATTGATGAAATCAGTATATAGCTTTGAAATCAGAGAGTCTTGTCGAACAGAGGAATTGATCTCTGAGTCTGAAGCAGTCGAATTGCTGGGTCCACTCGAACTCACAGGATCAGTACTTGTTTTAGAAATCAGGAGTTTCAAAGCAGCCTCAGGATCGTGAATCTGCAAGGAAATGAATTCTTCTTCAGCGAGCCCTAGGCTGGCTGACAATTTCGATGTCGAGGTTTCAGGTAGCAATTCTGATCCACCAGCCTCTGCTTCCTTTATGGCTTCAGAATCAAAGTCTTCTTCCTCTGAGGAAGTTTCATCAGCATTGACCTCGACTGTTGGATTTTCGTTCCATTCTTTGAAAGGGGAGGTCTTAGTATCAGTTTCTGCAGATATAGGATGCTCTGGTTGGTCTTGAATAGGCTCTGGTATGATTTTTTCAGAAATAGTGGTTTCACTATCTTTAAAGGTATCACCACTAGACCTGTTCGACATAATGTCCTACAAAGCAGAATCGAATATGAGGGAATATGACTATTTATGATAAATGAGGAAATGCAAGTGATTCAAGTACCTCTGGATTGATGTCTTGTTGGGGCATGTTGTCCGGTTCATTGAGTGTAGCATCAGGCATAGCAAAATCTTCTTGAACTTCAGCTTCAGGGGTAGGCTCTTGTTGTTCATTCGAGATCGAAGGAGTTTTGAGGTTGGTTGCAGAGGGATCACTTGAGGACTTTGACTTTTTATGTTTCTTATCCCGGGTTCGATCCTCTGAACTTTTCTTTCCTTCTTTCTTCTTTTCCTCTTTCCTCTTTGCTTTCCTTTCCTTCTTTTCCTTCTTTTCTTTCATCTTCTTTTCCTTCTCTTCATTAGAAAGATCATCAGAAGTAGTTTCTGGGATATTTGTTTCGATAATCACAGGAGGCTGGCTCCTCTTTCTCTGGAAACTTTGTTCTTCTTCTTCCTGCAAATAGAAGTTGAGATGAGAAACATTCGAATCAATGGATTTGAGTTGGGAGGAACTTTGAAAATAAATTAGAAGAACTCATACCTCTTCTTCGTCACTAACGACTATTGTGTTAGGTTTTGGCTTCTTCGATGGGCCAGTCTCAGCGGAAGGGACGTTGGTTGGTCTTTTACGTGCCTAGAAGAAGTGGGTTAGAAAAGTAAAGATTTAACTTAGAATTTTCAAAGGAAAACAAGTTTCGATTCAGTAAATACCTTAGAAGGCTCTCCGGTCGTTTCAACTGCCTTTGGTGTTATTTGTTCTTTAACTGTCTTAACAGTTTCTGCAGCTTGTTTCTTGGTAACTTGGAAACATAAGCAAAATGTTAAATCGAAACAATATGAGAATATTTGGTAAAAGAGCATATATAAAGACAAGTTACCTGTAGTCTTGACTTGCTGTTCGATTCTCTTTATCTGAGGTCGAGTAAACCCACTCTCCAACCTCGAGATAAGCACCGCATCTCCTAGGTGTTTGCTGTCGAAATAGCGCCTCCACCAGGTGGTAAACTCTTGTGTACAGTAGTAAGAAAGGTTGAAGTCAAATGGCTCGAAGCCATAAACGTTATCACGACTAATCTTCATGTACCTTTCATACAAAGTGGAAGTCACAGTAGTCCCAAGCACGATGTTCTTCTTCCTTATATACATGCTCTTTGGTCGAAGCTGCGAAAAGCCAAACTGTCTAGAGACCAAATTCGGTTGATACCCAATTAATGCATATTCAGAAGATAGGGTACCAATTCGAATAGACAGAATGGTAGGATCTAAGTATGCTGTCCAGGTTTCATTTATTTCCTCCTCAGCATTAGGATTCAACACTGGTATTTCTTTGACGAACCAGGAGGGACCAATGGTTCTCTTCACAAATGGAGCATGCTCAGGCTTGAATTGGTCAATGGCTAAGAAAATTTTCATGTACTTCATGAAAAGCTGTTGAGAGTTTTGTTCGAGGGGATTAGGTTGAAGCCTTATCAAGTGGGTGCCTTCAATTTTCCTTTTAGCTATCGAAGCATGATGTTCAGTGGGAATGAACAAACCAAGTTCCTTTTCAAAGGTGGCATTTAACCACAATTGTAATAGCCACATTGGCCCAGCAGCTTGAAAGCATCCATCTGTAGCGGCTTTCTTCGATTTCGATTTGGCAGGGACTAAACCTTTCAGGTTGTCACAAACTTCCCCAATCGACTCATACAGGGTTGCCAGCAGAAGGCGTCCTAAGGCAAAATGGCATCCTTCATGTATTTGTACAGCCATGGGTATAAATTTCCTAGCGACTTGGAGAGATCGAGAGCAGAATACATAATGAGATAGCCATAGAGTGAGAAAGGCCACATGTTCCTCATCTGAGACTTCTTCATTCTCAGGTCCTGAGTGTTTGAGGATAAAGGCGGAGAAGGCGTTTTCTTTGTAGTTTAAAGTGATGTTATCACTAACATCATCAGGGCTGTAAGTTTTGCCAGTGGGTCTTAACCCTGTGATAGCTGACACATCGAACAGGGTGGGTGTCATCATACCACTTTTGAAGTGAAAGGTGTTGGTAGATTTTTCAAAGAAATGCATCGCAGCAATGAGCATTTCAGGTTGGTATTTGGGCCCTATCCTAGAAAATTGTATTAACTCAAAGATTCCATAATCTTTCCAGAATTTGCCAAAAGATTGTTCTATTCGATCAAGCCAAGTAAGGTAAAGGCTATTTCCGTAATAAGGATGGGATCGAAAGGGTTTATAATTTGTCAGCATATATTCAAAGTTATAGGGTTTGCTGTCAAAGATTCTAGGTTCGCAAGTTTCGAGACATGGAAATATCTCATCTACTTCTCTAGTCAAGTTCATATCATCTGGAATCGGACCACCAAAAGCATAAACATTTTTATCAATAGCGAAGGGAATCATTACCTGACTTTCCCAGATTTCTCGATGTTCTTTACTTCCTTTGGGTTCTGGAACATACTTCGTTCCATCATCAGCAACGGAGAAATCGCTCCATTTTCCAGCGAAAGGGACTTGAAACTTGTTAGATGAAGACGCCATGAGAGTTCTTGGGAAAACGGAAGAAAAGATGTAGATCTGAGATCTTGAAAGATGCGGACTGAAGAAGGTAATCAGAGATCCGGTGAGTTCAGATTTGTTTTGAATCTTTGTTGTTTCAAGATTGGGAGAAAGATTGTGAAGGATTTCTGGAGCGTGAGAAGCTTTTGAAGAAGTTGGAAAAGTTTCAACTGAAGTGACAGAGTTCTATTTATAAGCAATCTTGGATTAAGACAAAATTTAATTAAAAAGGGATAAATGCTGAAAAAGCGCTTTTTGTCTGTTCCGATTCAACTTCTCAGGCTGACGCGTGTCCCACTACTCAAAAAGACGCAGAACGTGACAGTTTTGTAAGAAGTGAAACGGTTATCTTCTTAAATGCCATGACATCATCAAATCGAAATAAAGGGATGGCGTTTAGAAAAGTACTTTGAAAAATGCCAAATTCTTATTTCATTCGAGTCATTCAAATCGAAATAGGCATTTTTGGGGGCAATTTGTTATCCCATATTTTAGCTCAAGGTAAAATATGTTATAATCTCCAGTTCCACAGACATTTATTGCTGTAAAAACTTGTTGAAATGGCTTTAGGTAGCCTTAGTCTTTAATGTCTTCAAAAACAAGAGAGATTCTCTCTTTTTTCGTTTAAATGAAGGTTAAGGGTAATGTCTTCAAGAACAAGAGAATCCTAATGGAAAAGCTTCATAGCTCGAAACGGAAGAATCCTTCGATGGAAACTAATGAATCGAAGTAGTCAAGAGATATGGACTTGGAGCATTTTTTATCATTTAAGTGTGATTCGACTTCGACGGTTACAACGGTTTAAAGGCCTTGGTTCATTTCAAATGCAGGAGGACGCGTGGCTGAAGTTTAATAGTTTAACGTTAGGGTAGACGTTGCTTAGTTTTCTATAAATAGAAGTATGTATAGTCGAAGTAAGGGTCACAATTCATTTACACAAAATCTCAAACACTCAAAGTATCCATGTTAAGGCGAGAAACGAGTTACTCGAGAAAGATGTATGAATCGGTGAACCTTTACATTTTCTTTGTAACTTTTACATTCTAAATGCAAATTTACTTTTCATAAGTCTTTACTGTTTAAAGTATTTACGAATTGTGCTTTTCATTAGTTCCCTCATTCGAGTGAACTTGCTTTAATTGCATTTGACATATGTTTCAGAAATTAAACATATTGTTCTTTTATAAAATAAGGATGTCTTTAAAGATAAACTTCCAAGTTTCTTTTAACAAAAATGTATGAACAATTGTCCCGAGATTTACTAGTTGATCTCTCAAGCAATTAATTTAAACTAGCGGTTGTTTACCAAAAATCAGTGTAAACAGGGGTGTGTTAAGAGTCTCACATCGGTTGAGAGATGGTCTGGCTAAGTGTTTATATACTAGAGGCAAGCCTCACTTTACAAGCCGGTTTTGTAAGGATGAGTTAGGTCCAATATCCATTTTGAATAATCCGTACCACATAGCATCTTTTTAAAGTGTGATTCATCAGCGACAAGAGTTTTAATGTGGCCAAAGAAAAATAGAGTTGAAACTGATGAGCACCGAATGAAGGAACTCAAACATTGAGAGCATTCTTTAATTTTTAGTTTTAAACTTCTATGTCGATTTTGATTCCATTTGAAAATGGAATCAAAGGAAGGTAGATGTTAATATAAAAAGAAAATATGAAAGCTTGGGATGAGAGGGCAGTGGTTAGATATACCAACTTAGTTGAGATGTCTACTCAATCTTTGATGTCTATATGTTCTTATCTTATCTATAAAAAATGAGAGTTTCTATGGTACAGTCCCTTTTTGGACTGTTTTGGTGCAGTCTATTTTTTTGACCAATAGAATTCAATTTAATTCTCACATTAGCCGAGTTTTTTTTTTTTAATAAACTTTTGTTTATTGCATATGAGTCCTCCATCAAAATCTAACACTACAAGAAAACAAGCAAATAGCTACAAGAAAATTGGGCAAGTGCTATTGAACCGCCGCCGCTGTTTGTACATCCTCGATGGTTTTAATTTTAATTCCCCCTTTTTTCTCTAATTGGATTCACGCTTTACCCTATTCAATCAAAGAAATCCTTAATTTTCTGCCACAAACCCAATATCAATTGGCGGATAGAAATGGATTTTATCCTCCTCTTCAATTTGCATGTTTCAAATCTTGGATTTTGTTACAAGGGAGAACAGAAATGGAAAAATGGGTTTAAGGTTTCAGCAAAAGTGGAATTGGGTGTGGACTGTGGAGGGTTTAAAAAGAACAACGAGCAATGTTGTTCCGTTGGAAGGAGGAACTTTGGGTTTGGATGTGGTTTCAGAAGGAGATTTAATGGTGAAGGGTTTTAAAGGGTTGAGGAACACGAAGCTTGTTTGCATGGTTGGTCCTGCTTGTAGTTCATTCGAGGATTTAGAGAAGTTGACATTGGGAGGAATGAATGTTGCAAGGCTTAATATGTGTCATGGTACTAGAGAATGACACCGTGATGTTATTAGGAAGATTAAGAAGTTGAATGAGGAAAAGGTTTTTTTTGTGTTTCTGTAATTTACTATCACAATTAAAATTAAAAATAATTTAAATATTGAGGTAATGTTGTAACTTTTATTATATTAGAGATTTAGTTGAAATATTAAAGATACATGGTAAGTATCATATAATTCAAAGTTAGTCAACACTGCATTCTGATTGGCCATAATAGGAATGTATCAAAACACTTCATATAAAGAATGTACCATCGAATTTACCGTAAAAAATTAGGAAAGAAAGTTGACCTCATCTCATATTAGGAAAGAAGTTGAATGAAAATTTTGATGAGGTGGATCATGGAGTGGGGTGGGGGGTGTGTGATAGCACAAAAATATGTATATTATTTAGTAGTACTTTATTTAAATAAATTTTGATTTTTGGTCAAGTTTCTAGTACTTAATGCATGAATAAGTGAAAGTGTACAATTTGTGCAAGTTATGATGACTTATTGACCTAAGGAATTAGTTTACCTGAAGAAGAATTAAAAGTTAGAAGAAATTACACAAAAAAAAGCAAAAATGGAAGAAAATCAACTATGAAGCCATCATGTCACAATGGGATGCATCATACCATGATGAGAAACAATATTTAAAGCAAATCTTCAGTTGGAATTGTGTCACGATGGGAATTTTATGAAGGATCATGCCACGATAGGTCAATTGTGGTACGAAGGGACGTGTTGCTGAACACGAATTTTCCTATAAATAGAGGTTCAAGCCACCATATTTTCACACACTGAAATTGGGAGAGCTCAATAAAGCAAGAGTCACTTGAATACTCAAGGAAGGCAAGAATTAATTGACTAGTAACATAGCTTTTAAATTTCACTATGTGATAATAACATTGAACTCGAGTAAGTTGGGGAGATTAAGTTGTTTTTGGAGTGATCCTTGGTTAAAGGGGGAATCATTGAGTGAAAAGTTTCTTAGATTAGTGTGTCTACCGGTGGATTTAGGAGTGATTGTGTGAGAAATGTGTAGAAGGGGTTGATATATACAAGGATGATGATGAAATTGGAGGATATCTTTATTTGCTTGGGAAGAAGAACTATTACGTGTTTGCTGCGCATTACTCGATAATGTTTTTTTGTAGTCTGATGTATCTGACAGATGGATTTGGAGAGGCGTTAATTACAAAATCCCTTCTTAAGTTTAATTTTTTTTTATAGATAGACGAAATGACAAAACCATTATAAAATTACACACACAAGTGGAGGAATCAAGGTTTGAACTCCGGTCATGTGGCGTTCGACCTAACAACTTCAACATTTTTTGTCAGTTGAGTTATGACTTGTGAACTTCTTTAAGTTTGATGTTTTAATGATAACAAACTACAAATGCTTTTACTCGAGTCCCTTAACCATTTGATCATTGGTTCGATCTCTGGCCGGTGCGTATGCAGAAGCATTTGTTGGGAGAAGTCAACCCCTTAAATGGATCTCAGTTACCTTGAGAGGTTTAGTCTCTGCAGTTGCGCGCAGATGATACATTTGGTTTACAAAAAAAACATAGATTTAGTTATTTGGCTCTTAAAAAAAAAATTCAACCACATTTTTTGGTGTAAACCGGGTATCCTCTGCGCGCAACTGCAGAGACTAATCCCTCGAGCCTTGTGGGACCCAAATAGGTGACAAACTCTCCCTAAATTTTTTAACACTGCATGCCCAAACCAGAGATCGTAATACTCATAATTAAATACATTATTTACATACTCATCATAATTAAATACAAAAAAAAATACTCATAATTAATTTACATACGTATATTATAAGGACACTACCAAAATTAAACTTTTTTATGTTTTTTTTCTTCTAGTAGTCTAGTGGCTAAAAATTTCATCGTAAAATTGAATAAATAGAGTGTGTGAGATTCGAACCCGGACTCCTGTATTATAATGCAATATCCATACCAACTGTGTTAAGCTAACGAGAACTTTTATATTGTAAAATAAATCTTAAAAGAACCCACTTGGGTTGGGTTGGTGGTATTGTCTTGAGACATGAGAGTGTACTCCTCCTTAAGGTTTCATGTTTGATTCTCTCTGATACCAAATTGGGTGGGTTAATTTAGATTCTTGAAAAAAATTTTTTTTTGCATTCATTTGATTTATTTAAAGAGATATAGACCCCAAATATTTAAAGAGGTATATAATATAAGGCTTAATTAGTCTATCGGTCTTTTAAAGACATTTTAGGGTCTGATTGGTTCGGGGTTTTTGGAGGGGAGGTGAGGGGAGGGGAGGTAATATTTTAATTTTTTTGTGTTTGGTTCAATTTTTAGGAGGGGATATGAGGGGAGGGGAGGTGAGCAAAATCCCTCCTAAACTCAATTTTTGCTTCCCCCCAAATTGGGGGGATTTGGAGGGGAGGGGAGGTGAGCTCTTTTAATATTTATTACATTCACCAAATTATCCTCGATACAATTTTAAAATTCCAAAATTACCCTTATTACCATTTTTATTATTAGTTTTTGTTGTCTGTACTCTGTATTGCCTATACTTCTTGTCTACCTCTTTTTGTTTGTGTGGTGCCGTCGCTGCTCCTTGTCTACCTCTTTATTAATCAAGTATGTATCAGTTTATTTTGTATGATTACTTGCGTTTATATATATATGTATCATGTTTTCCTGCACATACATATATATATACATATATATTATGTGCCATTGCTTTTCGTGTTTTCCTGTACATTTTTTAACAAAGTGTTTTCCTGTACATATGTTAATATCTACGTGCATACTTAATTTGTTTACTATTCTTAATTTGTGTTTTGGAATATACACATATGAATATACATATGTATACTATTCTTTTTCTTGAACTCAATTCTTTGTACACTACACTCATATGCAGAACATTTTTCCGTAGCAGTGGTGCTGATGCTTCTTGTATATGAAATTTTATATGTAGTTTAAATGTTAATTTTTTTTATAGAGTATTGATAGTTTGTTAAACTATTATATGTAAAATTTATTTTTTTTAAAATATTTTATTGAATTAGATGGATCATCAAGAACGTGAAATTGCTATTAATAGATGGTTTGATTTGCGCCGAAGAGCTGTAGCTCAACTTATGTGTGCAATTGTTTATTGTTATGTTCGGATGTCTGGTAAGAGAAAATTAAGTTATAGTATGAGCTCTGAGAGAGAAAGGGTGCGTGAAGAAATAATGTATCGAATTAGTAACTGTGAAACTAGTAGAAATCTATTGAGAATGAGCCCTCAAACTTTTTTAAGGCTATGTGATATGCTAGAAAGAGAGGGGGTTTTACAGGCTACACGATGGTCAAGCGTGGAAGAACAAGTTGCAAAAACAATTTTTTTTTCTTTGAAAAGTATGTGTTATTTGTTTTGATGTAATAATAAAGAAATATTAGTTTTAAAAATATGAGTGTTATAAGATTTTAAGGGTAAAAAAGTAAATTGTTTTTAAAATACCTCCCCTCCCCTTGTGAGCCAAACATATATTTAATTAAAATACCTCACCTCCCCTCCTCTCCCCTCTTTTGAACCAAACACATATGTAATTAAAAAATTTCCCTCCCCTCCCCTCTATAAAAATACCTCACCTCCCCTCCCCCTATTTTGAACCAAACAGACCCTTAGGTTTTACAATGGTCCCTTAAAGAAAAAATGTCCGGATTGGTCCCTTAAAGAAAAAAAGGTCTGGATTGGTCCCTTAAAGATATATATTTTTGCCATATTGGTCCTTTCCGTTAAATTTTAACTCCAAATATAAAAAAAAATTTAAATGGTTAAAATTTTAAAAATTAATAAGGTTTTTGGTAGACCACTTACACTTAATGACATCCACAATTCAGTCTAGTAAAACTAAGGTTTTTTGTAAAAAATTGATGGAAATGACCAATTGAGAAACAAATGTGTCTTTAAGGGACCAATCCTGATCTTTTTTTCTTTAAGGGACCATTGTAAAACCTAAAATATCTTTAAGGACCAAAAGACTAATTAAGCCATAATATAATTATAATTAATTAATTAATAATAATAATTGAAATCCAATCAATAATTAGACCATGGCTCAACAAAAAATCAATAATTAGACCAAGCACTGTACCAAAAATAATAATCGAAACGGCTGTTTGGGCAAGAGACACACAGTAGCAAGAGTGAAAACGGTGCGTTTAATTTGGCGAATTAAGAAATTGGGTTTGTTTAGTGTAAAGCGAAGAGAGTGAAAGAGTGAGTTCTCAAGATTCAGATCGAGATTGAAGTGATTTGGTTGGTACTTCCTACTATAGCAGCACCAATCAACTCCACTTCTTACAACAACAAATAATAATAATTCAATTCTCTTTCCTTCTTCAATTCATCATCATCATCATCATCATCATCATCATCATCATCATCAGGTATTTTCCAATTATAGATCCCTCAACTAACTCATAAACCCTAGCCACTAACAATTTCAATTTTTTTCAGGTTTCAAATATGAATTTCTTGATGCGTTCTACGACACATGTAGATAGAGATAATAATAATAATAATAAACCTTCGTCGGTTTCAGAATCTCGTCTTGATTCGCTTCCTCCACCTTCTGCGCCACTTACAGGCTCTCATTCTTTGGAGAGTTTCTTGTCGGATGATCCGTATGCTAAGTTTGGGACAAGAGTTGAACACTTTGAAGGAGATATTGATACTGAAAATGATTTGAAAAATGATTTGGCTAAGCATTTCGATGTTTCTCAAGAACAAGGATGGATTGCTATTCCTTTTAGTATGTCTTTTACATTTTACTAAACCCATTCTGTGTATCGGTTGTATAATATAATTAGTTGTTAGAATTAGAACATGTGATATGTTATCTGTGTTATGTTTTGATGTGCTACATTCTAAAAATAGGACACATTTTGCATTGTGGTGAATTTTTTTGTTCATTTTAGTTATATAATAATATTACAAAGATGGAACCAAATGATTTCAAGATGTTTGTTACCGCTTTGTTCGGTTTGTCCGCTGAACAATACCGAGGGTTGATATGTTCGAGGGAGACTACATATTACCAATGATTTCTATTTTGTATTTGTGTTTTAACTTTTAGAGGGCTTTGGATTCTTTGCAGTCATGCATTCTCAGAGTTGGTTATCGGCTGTTAGATTAAGATCAGACTAGATCTAATTTAAAATTGATTTGGTGAAGTCAGTATACAATCTGTTTGATGTTCATGTAACAGTCAAGATTCCTTGATTGCGTGATTTTGTGCTTTCCCTGACTGCAAGGAATCTGGGTCTGTTTTAGAGATAGAACTTTGAGCATTCTAATTATGGTGGAACTATGGACGACTGAGCAAAACTGTGTGATTCAGTTATGTCTGTTTGTCAAATTATGAGCACAAGACAATTTTGGTTGGCATTCATTTTAGAGTGGTATTGTTTAGAATTTGAAGTTAGGGGAATACTTTTTATTATCTTTGCTTTTAGATTGTCTATTCTGCTTTCCGTAACTTGATATATCTGGTTCCAATTTTTTTTAATAGAAGAACTTCCTGAAGATTGGAATCACGTGTCAGATATCCAGTCACTGCATCCTCTTGACCGTTCCTTTCTCTTTCCTGGTAAGATTCTTTCCTTCTTTGGAGCACAAGTCTCGGTGTTCAAATATGTTATTTGGTCTGCCAGCTTGTTCAAAAAGTTACGTGGAACTAATTTTACACCTATAATTCAGGTGAGCAAGTTCATATTGTGGCATGCTTGTCTGCATGTAAGCAGGATACAGAGATTATCACTCCCTTTAAAGTTGCTGCCGTGATGAGTAAGAATACAATAGGTCACAGCATTAACAAAGAAAATGGGAACATCAATAATTCAGTAGCTGGGGAAGAGCAACTTAGTCCTAGTGGTCAAGATCAGAACAAGGAAAACCTTCCAAAGGAAAAGAATGATCATCCAACAGATGTTGCTTCTGGTGAATCCCTTCTAAGGATGGAAGATCACAGAAGACAAACTGCATCGTTGTTGGAAAAATTCAAGAGTTCGCACTTTTTTGTGAGGATTTGTGAGTCTGATGAGCCACTTTGGTCTAAACACGGTTCTTCAGAAAAGTCCAACTCCTCTAAAACAAATGGCCAAAAGATCTCAACAATTGAAGTGAAAGAAACCGCAAAACACGAGTCTTCTATTAGTGCAGTTATTGATAGAGCAAATTTTGATGCAACTATTTCTGGTGGAGTGGCTAGAAATTCTGTGAAGTGTTTTGCCCTACCTAATGGAGATATAGTGGTACGTATCATAGAATGTTGATAATATGATTAAGCATTTTCTTCAGCTGAAACTTTTGTAATTCTTTAAGTTCCACTGTCAGTCGGGGCATTGTTTTTCGTTTCAATTTGGATTGATTACAAGTTTTCCTCCTGTTCCCTTTTGATCATTGAAATTTTTCATTTTCATAACATGCACACATACTAGCTTGGCCATCTTTTACTTACAATACAATATACAATCATTTGTAATTTTTAGATGCTTTCTTTATGTGTGTGCATGCACTATGCCTCATGTATATTAAGCTAGAAATAGCTTTTAGATGCAAAACATGGAATCCTGTTCATTTGTTCATCCTGATTGTAAAACCCGTAGATGAGGTTGTGCTATAAGTTCTTGCAAACTCAACTCTGTTGTTTGTAACTGTATTAACAACATTTACAATCTTTATATTTCTCAAGGGAATTTGGATCAAACAATTTCTATATGGTACTTGGGCTGTTAGGGAGTATATTAACCTAGGTAACTATTATGATTAATTATTAATGAAATTTCTAGAACATATGTTGTGTTGGGAAATTGTTGCATTAATCAAGTTGGTCTCTTCTCTTCAGTGTACACTAGCATTTGTTAAATTTTGAATGTATTTTATGGGCATTTTCTATGTTTCTTTAATACTTTGTAAGATCTTTGTGAAGTATTCCTATGAAACTCATGTGGATCAAGAAATGCATTTTTTTGTATTCAATACACAAAATGCTCCTAATTATGCCTGGATAATCTCATTTTCTCAGATTACTGATCTGATTCTATTTTCCTGTTTGGAAGGATCCAGGTTCTTTTACAGGTGAATGTTGGTGTTAATTTTCTTAGAGACCCTTGTATAGAAATTCTTCAATATGAAAAATATGAAGGGAAAATATTGTCTTCTGAGAACCAGGACAATTCACTTTACACAAACCAGGATCCATGTGGAGACCTATTGAAATGGATACTTCCATTAGATAACATCCTTCCCACTGCGTCTCGCCCGTTAGCTCCTCTTTTGTCTACAAACTCTGGAAGTGGTAACACCTCTCAGAGGTCTAATTCTACATCCTCATCTGGCCCTCAGATATTCTCTTTTGGCAGCCATTTCAGAAGTTATTCCATGTCATCAATGCCCCAAAATACTAGTGTGCCGCCTGCTGTTCCTTTGAAAGCAGCTAGTTCTAAGCCAAATTTTGACATTGATGATTGGGACCAGATCTCATCCCAGAAGTTTTTAAGGAAAAAAAATGGGGCTGAAGAACTTTTATCTTTTCGAGGTGTTTCATTGGAGCGAGAAAGATTTTCTGTTTGTTGTGGGTTGCAAGGTATCCATACCCCAGGAAGAAGGTGGAGAAGGAAACTTGAAATAATACAACCTGTAGAGATTCATTCTTTTGCTGCTGACTGCAATTCAGAGGATCTTCTGTGCGTTCAAATAAAGGTTTGAACTTTCATACTTTTTTTGGGCGGTGGGCGAGTGGCCGTTTATACTGTCAATTGTTGCCAGCTTTTTTTCATTAATATTTTATAAGTTGTTCTTCAGAATGTTGCTCCTGCACATGCTCCGGATATTGTCATATATATAGATGCCATTACAATTATATTTGAAGAAGCTACAAAAAGCGGACCACCGTCATCATTACCATTTGCATGTATTGAAGCTGGAAATGACCATTCGTTACCAAATTTAGCCCTCAGGTTGTTATTCTTTTTATGTTTCTTAATGTTGTTTGTATTGTTCCTTATCTGTATCATGCTGTACACCGTACGTTATTCAGTTATATATATTTCATTTGCTGAGTGTTGCTTAACCATGCAAAAGAGGGGAAAATTGTTTTAAGATGATGCCACATAATTTATCCCTATGCCCTCCTGCAAATTTGGGAGAATTTTTTTTTTTATCATTCAACAAAGTAAGGGACAGCTGTCCAGTTCTTCTAATTTATATGAATCATTTCCCCTCTTCTCTAGGAAAAGTTGTTCCTTATATCTTATCCTTTTACCCCTATCCAAACATTAGGTTACTAAAAAAGCTTTGCAAACTTTGCTCTGCTGTTATTGTCCAAGGCTTTAGGTTGAAAGATGTAGGGATAGGGTTATGCAATGCAAGAATAATTTTAAAAATATATATGAACTGTGGATTGAAATTTTTAAGGTCATTTGTTGGACATATATCATTTAATGTAATTTAGGCCTTTTCTGAAAGCAAGTATCTGGCTTTGAGTGAGTTTTTGTGTTTAGAACAAAATTTTGTGAAACACTTTTTTATTCAGTAAAATAAACATGGAAAATTAAAACAAAATGGTATAATTTTTTATAAGTTAATAAAAGAGGAAGAATGTAGGTATGAATGGTATGAATAGGAATTGGGTTTTTGTTTTTGAAAGCTATTGGCGGCTAAAGCGCTTTTGTAACCAAAATTACAAAGATATATTTTATTAGAATGAATTGTATGCTGCTTGTCAGGCATTAGGATAAGGACAAACTTAGTTCAGCCTATAGTATTTAGACTCATGGAACTAGCTAAGTTAAAGATAATGCACACAATAGGTCATGAATTTATTAGAATGTATTTTCCCATTTATCTAATTTGATTAATTAGTTCTTTACAGAACAGCTACAATACTCTAATAAGAGCTGTAACTTGCAATATCTTGGTTCAGTTGGTGTACCTATTGTACCATATGTATAATCCTTTGTATGAACAGGTTGATATACACGATCAAGGTTTAAGTGGTGTGGGGTGTTAAGATAGGAGGGTAAAATTTAGTGGAGTAAGTAGTTGGGAAAGTTAGTTAGAGGAAACTCAATTAGAGAAATAGGGAAAAATAGAAAGGATTCATTCTGAGAATTTGAAGGAGAAATCCTTGAAGGAGGATTATTTCCTCTAATTTGCAGATTTCATTCGGTAATAAAAATAATAGATTTATACTTGGTATTTTTTTCTTCGTATTCTTCAATTCATAGTCATGGGTCCATAACATGGGGTCAACCAGGTCTTAATATCCTCTGTTTATGTAAAATGCTGCTGGATAGGCAAGAATCTATACTTCGCTAGTGCTCTGCTGCAGCCTTTGATGTGCATGAAATATGTGCTCAAATGTTTATAAGTTGTAATTTAGTTTTCTTTATGCTACATGTTGCACTTGTGAATTACTTGTTAATATGAAGTATATAACAAGGCATGAAATATAACAACAACCAAGCCTAGCAATCTCATACAATATCGTAATGTTCTATGATGAATCATATCTCTATCAAACTATTAACCTACAAGTCTTTCTTGATAGTTTATCCAAAAAAAAAAATTTGTTAATGATCATCTAGCGATTATAATGAGAGGGTTGTGTAGGGAATTAAACACGAATTATGGGCCAATGTAAAACTTAGTTGAATCTCTGACATAATATGGCATAAACTAATCCCACAAAAATGCCTTGGAGAATGCCATATTTATATTTGTTTATGGACCGAAGAATTATTTTCCATCCATAGTTGGTGAAGAAGTTATGTTTCACGAACACACAGATATGTATTGTGGGTTTGGATCAATCTGATTAGCTGTTAGGAAAGGAAGAGAATAATTAGTAAATTGGTTAAATTCAGTATTTGGTGTATGTAGTTAGCTCTAGTATTCTTCATCTTATTAGAAGTTTCTCATTACAGGAAAGGTGAGGAGCACTCTTTTATCCTTAAACCTGCAACTTCTGTGTCGAACAATCTAAAGGTGCTGGAGGAAAGCCCTCGCCTATCAAATTTGCAATCTGGAAGCTCGGCATCAAAATTAAGTGTTTCTTCCAATAATAGTCTTGACAGAAGTAAGATTTCTTCTATCGATGATCAGTATGCAGTTATGGTGTCATGTCGATGCAATTATACAAGTAAGGCTTTTGTCTCCTTGATTTGTTCTGTTATACCAGTACAACGAATATTAAGGTGTTAACTAGTGGTCTTTCCCTTGGTTTTTTCTTAATAAAGCGTCAAAATTGTTCTTCAAACAACCAACCAGTTGGCGTCCACGTACATCGAGGGATATTATGATTTCCGTTGCATCTGAGATGTCTGGAGAATCTCCAGGACCTTATGAAAGAAATTCCCAACTTGCCGTGCAGGTTTGTTTAAATTTTTAGGCTAAATTGCACTTTTGGCCCCCTAAGTTTCAGAAACTTGCAATTTTGGCCCCTTATGTTTCAAAATAGCACTTTTGACCCCCTAAATTTCAAAAAGTTGTGATTTTGACCCCTTATGTTTTAAAATAGCATTTTTGGCCCCCTAAGTTTCAGAAAGTTGCAATTTTGACCCCCTATGTTTCAAAATAGCACTTTTGACCCCCTATCTTTACCCTTTTTGCAAAAAGTCAATTTTGACCAAGTCAAAGTTGATGTGGCATAATAATATATAAACCTGTTAAGCATAAACTGCAGAGGCAAAATAACATAATTAAAATGACATAACAAGTCAAACTTATTACATATAAGAAATTACATTCAAAATAGAAGTTCAAGACACTTTTCTAAATCAAAATGACATAACAAATCAAGTCATTACATATAAGAAGTCATTACATAATCAAAATAACATAATCAAAATGACATAATAAAAAGCACGAAGGGTTTCCAATTTCCATTGTTTCCTATTTTTGGATTTGGGATTAGGGTTTTTTTTTTACGTATAGTGAGAAATCCTTTTGAATAAACGTCACGAAGGATTAGGTTAATTATTTAGGATTTGAGATTATATATGTGTTAGTGAAAAAATAAATTTAATGCACGTGACTTGTTCCTTTTATTTTTTTATTCTTAGTTTTTTTAATTATAAGATGACAAAAAAATGCTGACGTGGCAGCTGAGTCACTTAAGTGACTTGCCACATCAACTTTGACTCGATCAAAATTGACCTTTTGCAAAAGGGGTAAAGATAGGGGGTCAAAAGTGCTATTTTGAAACATAGGTGGCCAAAATCGCAACTACTGAAACTTAGGGGGGCCAAAATTGCTATTTTGAAACATAGGGGGACAAAATCGCAACTTTCTGAAACTTAAGGGGCTAGAAGTGCTATTTTGAAACATAAGGGGCCAAAATTGCAAGTTTCTGAAACTTAAGGGGCCAAAAGTGCAATTTAACCAAATTTTTACTATCTTGAGTTGGGATCTTGCATTAATGCTCATATTTAGCTTGCTATGATCTTTCTCCTAGCAAAATTACAATTAGATTAACCTAACTGCTGCTTCTTTGTCAGGTTTTGACTCTTCAAGCTTCGAATTTGACATCTGAGGATCTAACTTTGACAGTGCTTGCTCCAGCATCTTTTATTTCACCCCCTTCAGTGGTCTCACTGAGTTCACCAGCCACTCCAATGAGTCCTTTTATTGGTTTCACAGAATTTTTGGGAAGAATAAATGATGATGGTAAACCTCAAACAGTTTCTACAAATGATGATGTCATCCCTAGCTCTGGCCTTAGTTGTACACATCTCTGGCTCCAGAGTAGAGTTCCACTGGGGTAATATATCATGTCTTGTTTTTATTTCTTTGGTTTTGTTTAAACTAACACTGATCAATGATCAATTTAAAACCATGTATTCTCCACATCAGATGTATCCCATCTCAATCCACAGCCACCATTAAGCTTGAGCTACTCCCGTTGACTGATGGCACAATCACACTTGACTCTTTGCAAATTGATGTCAAAGAAAAAGGTATGAATCACTACACATTTGGATGATATTTTTTCTTGTTAGGAAAATATATGTTTGGTAAATTGTACCCAGTGTGGTGCTGGTCTCTCTGCATTTATGCAGTGCAATATATTATAGTGAACATAAATACCCTTTTCATACTAATCACATCGCATGCATAGAAAACTCAATTCTCAACACTCCCCCCAAAGTTGGTCCCAATCTGTAACAGTTACCCTACCCTAGTCCAAATTGAGTGCCTTGGTGAAGAGGTTGCAACTTGCAAGTGTTCTCTTGTTCTAACACGATACGTACAAGCCCTTCTGAATTTTTTTCATGAATTAAGTGGCAATATTCCTCGGTTACATTCTTGTAGTCAATTCTCATTTAGTATGACATCCAGCCACACCTGTATCAAAATAAATTACTTTCTTTTGCCCATTTTTTTAAAGAGCACCGAGACGTTTTTACAGATATCTCGAGATATGTAAAAACTGCATCCTAATCTTTGAGGGGATGACATGAATTAACTGATGATACTTGTTGGGTAGAAAATGTTTGGACATTTAAGTTAGATAGTTCAGTTTGCCAATACCATATAAGCTCATGGGAGTTTCTGGATCAGATAGTAATTCACTATCATCTAGAGTGTATTTAACTTCTGGAACCATCAAAACATCAGAAGGTTTTATCCCCACATGCTAACCTCAGAAGGACATCGAGAAAATTTCCCATTTACTTCTAAATTTCTAATCAAATACTTAAAATTGAAAGTACCTACGCCCTTGGTCTAAAATCTGGTTCTCCGCATGCTAACCTCAGCGGCTATCATGGATCTATGAATGATTCTCTTGGATTTTTTGGAAGGGAAATATAGATGGACTAAGAATGCCAATAAAAGACATACATGTTAACTTAAATAGTCTTTTGTTGCACCAATGCAAGTATAACCTTTATAACAGTGGTGCAATAACAGGGGGCTAATTGCATTTCTCAAATTTGAAAGACTAAATTGATCAACCCTTATAATTTGAAGGACTAAAATGCTTGTTTACTCCACCCTATTATATGATATGGTCTTGTATTGGTTTCCACCAGCTGTGATATTTCTGTGCTAAACGCCATTTGGGTCCATTTTGTATTGTTATTTATTCTGCGTTGGACTAGTAATTATTTCCAGTTATCCACAGGGATTAATTTAGCTATTTACATGTGCAAACTGCAAATCATATGTCCTTTCTCTCTCTATATATATAATAATATCACTCAAATATTTTTACCATGTTTGGTTTATTGTACATTATGGTTTTAAACAGGTCTTACTTACATCCCTGAGCGCTCACTAAAGATAAATGCAACTTCTAGCATTTCTAAAGGGATTATTTAATGTATACAAGCTGGTTGCATTTCATTAAACATGTTATCTGGCGCTGTAGAAGAAAAATGGAATGAATTGTTTGCATGGATTTTAGAATTGCTCTTGCAACTTGCTCCCAGTGGCACAAAGGTATCTTCCCTTACTAGAGCATTATGATGGAGTTGGCGTGTCGAATTATTTAGAAATAGAGCTTAACTTTTGTATTGTAAACCACGAGGTTAAGAATAGATGATTGTTACATACCCCTTTGAGGGGAAGAGTGTAATCTTTTATAGATACATCGATTTTTTGTGAAGATGTACGTATAAGACTTCAGATTTAGGTAATGAATGAATGGCTTCTGGATCCTGGCGTTGGCACCTGCTATTTAGTGTCTTTCTGTTGACATCAATGGAAGGAAAGCATTGTAATCATGGATTTTTTTATTGACAATTTTTTATGACTTTTTATTGACTCATTAATTAATACACGTGAATGGTGGGATTTAAGTAATTTGCCTCTAGCTTTTTTAAATTGGCAAGGACACGCAGTCACATATGATTGGTTATTTTATGGGTGATATAATATTTGAACATGGCAACCAAATCTGGCTTTTGTGCAATGGAAACATCAAACATGGTTCACTCCAACATATTTTGACTAGCTGGTTTCTCTTCCCGCCCCCATGTTTCACCCCTCTGGCGTGCAAAAAAAAATCGGTTTCTAAAAACCTAAGTTTTTTTTTAGTGTAAATTTTAAAGTAAAAGAAATTTTGGTTTTTAGGAATCGAATTTTTTTGCGCGCTAGAGCGGCCTAAAAGAAACATGGGGACCTAGAATATGCTCTTACAAAATGCAAGGTTTTCTTTACCGGGTGTTTCTTTTTGCGCCTCCAGCTTTATTGCGCACTTCTTGAAATTCCAAAAATACCTCTCGCAAAATAACTAGCAAGTGTTAAAGGTGGCGAAAATTTGAAAAAACACAGTTCGTTACTTAAGTAGCAAACTTTATAAAATCTAATATTTTTGTCCCCCTCACCTTTTCTTCACACCCTATGAGAATATTTTTATAAGGTTCGCTAATTAAAGTGCGTACTTGTGTTTTTTTTTTTTCTTCCAAATGTTCACCCCTTCAACACTCATAGGTTATGTTGTGAGGGGGTATATTTGGAATATCAGGTGGCGTGCGAGAAAGCTAAGGGATGCGAAAAGAAATACTCTTTCTTTAGTAGATCAGTAATGGGTCTGATCTTTTCCTGAATCAGTCTAAAGTGTGAATTCTATAGTATTAGAATTTTTCGTGCAATTTTAAATTAAAATTGCACCTATGAAACATAGACATATTCTGGATTAGAGGTATCTTTGGTGTCACACATGTGTCGGTGTCTGACACCAACATTTATAATTATGTTAAATTATATTATTTTTTAAAACTATTATGTGTCGATGTATCAGACATTCTGTTGTGTTCGTGCTTCATAAATTTTAACTCATTAACTATTTAAAGAGAAGAGATTTAGATTTCGATCTTCTGCCGCAACTTTTCTAAATCTCTCTCACATCATTTTTCAATCTCTTTTAATTAATTTCAATCCAAATCACCTCATTTCCCTCATCTTCTCTCTTCTTTCATTGGAGGGATGTGGGAGCGAATCCAAACCCGAGAGAGACATAGGATCAAAAGCATATATGCGTCTTCATCATAACTAAGAACATATGTGACAGAATTAATGAAATAATGGAACATGATTAAGAACATATTTTTTTCTTTTTGTGACCAAATTAAGAAAATATTTTCAAGTTTAAATAACAAACCATATTAGTGAATATAACATGAATGTCTTTAATATTCAATTGTTTTGAGTAGAGGTGGATTCGGTCATATCAATGGAGATAGTAATTATAATCATTTGCACATAAGTCAAGTTTAACATTATTATAAATGAAAAAACATTTCTTTTACTCTATATTTAACAGCTCCTCATAAAATTTAAGCTGGCTCTGATTAAATAAAAAAAAAAAAAAAACTGGCTCAGCCACTTGCTTAGAGCATGAATGAATATCGGTATTCTTTCCACTGTTCTTTAACTGTGTGTTGTCAGAATTTTGCTACTTTCATTGCTCCCGAAGTAAATACGTCTCTTACTGCAACAACGCTCTTAAAGTGTGTGGACATGGGTTTTATTTTTTTTGTAACAACTAAACACTTGCTTTTTGGTTAGTTTTTGTGGGGTCTAGTGGGATCTATTTGAGAGTTTTTATAAGACCATGTACAATAGTTTGACATACTCAATACCATTTTTTCACTTTTCAACACTCCACATTATTTTTTCTTTTTTTCACCTAATCATTCAATACACATTCAATTTTTATCCTCTCCAATGGTTTTTTTCATTCAACACTCTACCCCACCACTTTCTCTACCCCACCACTTTTATTTCATATTCTTATTTAAATTTAAATTTTTGTTTTTATGATTACATAAAATTACAATTATCGATTAAAATTAAATTAAAATAATTAACACTTAACGATTTATTTTTTAGTTTTTTGTAATGAAAACAAAATTTATTTAAATAATTTATACAATACAAATTAGGGTAAATAGTGTTATACCCCCCTGCAAAATAGGCGAGTTTTGCGTTACCCCTGCAAAATATTTTTTTGAGATTACCCCCCTGCAATGTCAAGATTCCTTGCGTTACCCCCCTGGCTCAACAAGTGGGCATATGACATGGAAGAATCTTGACGTGGCATGACACGTGGAAATTAATTTATTTTTTATTTATTTTTAATTGCCAACTCATTAATTAATGTGGGTTTTTAATTATAAAAATGAAGAAAAAAAAACTTAAAAGTTGTTATATTTTTATGAACTTATTTAAAAGAAAGTTTTGTTTTTTTTGACTAAAAGATTTTTTTTTTTGACTAAAAGTTGTTATTATATATAAAAAAAAATATTCTTTTTTTTTTTGACTAAAAGATTTCTTTTTTTTTTGACTAAAAGTTGTTATTATATATATAAAAAAAAAAGATTTCTTTTTTTTTTTTGACTAAAATATTTTTTTTTTGTTTGACTAAAAGTTGTTATTATATATATAAAAAAAAAATATTTCTTTTTTTTTTACTAAAAGTTGTTATTATATATAAAAAAAACAGATTTTTATTTTTTTTGACTAAAAGTTGTTAATATATATAAAAAAAAAATTTCTTTTTTTTTTTTACTAAAAGATTTCTTTTTTTTTTTTTTTGACTAAAAGTTGTTATTATATATATAAAAAAAAGATTTTTTTTTGTTTGACTAAAAGTTGTTATTATATATATAAAAAAAAATTTCTTTTTTTTTTTACTAAAAGTTGTTATTATATATAAAAAAAACAGATTTTTATTTTTTTTGACTAAAAGTTGTTAATATATATAAAAAAAAATTTCTTTTTTTTTTTTGACTAAAAGTTGTTATTATATATATAAAAAAAAGATTTTTTTTTTGTTTGACTAAAAGTTGTTATTATATATATAAAAAAAAAAGATTTCTTTTTTTTTTTTTGACTAAAAGAATTCTTTTTTTTTTTTGACTAAAAGTTGTTATTATATATATAAAAAAAAAAAATTTCTTTTTTTTTTTTGACTAAAAGTTTTTTTCTTTTTTTTGACTAAAAGTTGTTATTATATATTAAAAAAAAATTATTTTTTGAGTAAATAATAACAACTTTTAGTCAAAAAAAAAAACTTTCTTTTAAGTAAGTTCATAAAAATATAACAACTTTTAAGTATTTTTTTTATTTTTTTAATTAAAAACCCACATTAATTAATGAGTTGGCAATTAAAAATAAATAAAAAATAAATTAATTTCCACGTGTCATGCCACGTCAAGATTCTTCCATGTCATATGCCCACTTGTTGAGCCAGGGGGGTAACGCAAGGAATCTTGACATTGCAGGGGGGTAATCTCAAAAAAATATTTTGCAGGGGGGTAACGCAAAACTCGCCTATTTTGCAGGGGGGTATAACACTATTTACCCTACAAATTATCTTAACTTAATTTAAAATACAACACACAAGTAACGTAATTAGTACGATACAAATAATTTAAAATGCAATGCAACACACAAGCAACGTAATTAGTACGATACAAATAATTTAAAATGCAACACACAAGCAATGTAATATTTAGTACGATACAAATCATCTTCAATCACGTCCCATTCCAAACTTTGTCCATATGTGCTTCACTAAATCTGCTTGCTATTCTTGATGACCTTTTGGATCACGGAACTCGGATCTAGCACGCACATGATTTACAAAAGTTGTAGTGTTTGAGATGAATTTCTCATCATAGATCCATAATATGGATGAAAGTTTGGAACATAGGACGACTAGTTGAAATTTGGTGCAAAACCAAAATTAGGTATGTTTTGAGGATGTTGGTTGGAAAATTGATTTGGATTTTGAAAATTGTTGGGATTTTGATAATTGTTGGGATAAGTAGAAGAATTTTAGCTGTTAAAATGATTATTGAGATCCATTTCAACAAAAAAAAAGACTAATACTTCAAGATTAACACTGATAGAAAGATAATAATAAGATTAATATAGTGAAAAAATCGATTTTTTTTGTGTCCAAATCAAATGAACCAAGTCTTTATTTATAGACAAAAAAAATCATGAATTTTAGTGAAAAAAATATTAATTTGCAACGAAATAATTGAGTTCAGAGTATTAAATGGATAAAAATTCGGCCAGCCAATCGCAGCCAGCCACGTGGCTGGATCTTATCACCAACACATTCTCTCTCCGCATGAAAGCAGAGCCACTCTCACCCTTCGCGCGTGTGATACACGCGCCAGCTTTAAGCCACACAAATTCGGCCGCGTGTCCCCCTTGTCATCCTTCAACTGTGTTGAAAATTTTCATCATCTCTTCCCTACATGTCATTTTCAACAGCAAGTTCAACACATCATTGGGTAACATTGTGCAGTTGAAAGGAGTTTCAACACCTCCATTGTATATGGTCTAAGTTGTATGAATATTTAAGAAATATGATTGAGTTGTTTAAATAATTGAAAAATATAAAATAATATAAAAAATTGAACCGAACCCAATGGATAATGGTGCTCTTAGAGAAGTGTTTGTAAAATTTGGTTTCCATTTTCTAAACCTTCGATAGGAAGTAATAGGAAATGTTTTTATACTGAATATATTATATATCACTAATAATACTATAGGGAAGAACAAATTACAAGTAGTAGAATGAACACTCCTTCTCAAAGTAGTAGAAAGAGTATAATGCTAACACTCCTTATATATTGCAATTTAGTAAATTCATCCTATAGACGAGACCGAATGAACACTCTCCTCCCATTTTTCTGCACAAGATTAATTCCCTTAAAGCCATCATCATCCATTTTGTTTGGAGGCTGTTGTGACTCTTCAGCAAGTTTGGTTGATGTTTTGTACTGCTGCTTTATATTATTCATTTCTTCCTTCACTTCCTCCATTTTAGCGTCAAAATGGAGTTCATTTGCAACCTTTTTATCAAGGTGTTTATTGGTCTTTAAAACTGTTGGCATCGGCATATTTATTAGTCCTTCCGGCACCATCTTATCTACCTGCTTTCTTCTACCTCCTGCAATAAGCATAGTAATGATGAACTAATGATATTTGAGGGATTCCTCGTCCAATAAAGTATAATATGAAAATTACTGCATTTAACTGAAAATAATCAACTTAGGTTATGTAGTAAGGATAACAGATCAGATGGAGGGTAGTTCATTCAATTACTAAAAGTAGAGGAAAAGAACATGAACTGTAGAGAAGAAAAAAAAAAACTATAAAGAAAGACAGAGGTCGTTGGTTTAAATAAAGATATAATCTGTGAACGAGCATTTATGAAATCGTTTGATCCATGTAGTAGACCTCTAATAGAATTTGATCCATGTAGTAGACCTCTAATAGAATAAAGTTTGATTGTACATTCAAAATTGTTTGAATACCAATTTTCATTCAACAGATATAACTCATCACTTTCCTTTCTAAAGTACATTATTGATTTTGGAGGAGGTAAATCCAATCACATAGATAGTTGTCATAGTCACCAATCAATGGTTATCTTATGCACAGTATCAAGGATATTAATAACAAGGAGCAATGCATCGAGAGTAAGTGATCAATGCATCATCAAACAAGGGACAAGTTGCAGTTTAGTTTTGTCCTACTCCTACCCATATGAGCAAATACTCACTTTTCAATATTGTGAGTGAAATAAAATTACACACTATTGTTTTTCTTAACCCTCCGATTTCTACGAGAAAGTGCTCTAGAAATCCGGAGTTCGGTCATAAGGTAAGCAAATTCTGACCAAGAATTGTTCAAGTTAGGATTCAAACTCGGATTCTCCTGAAAGGTTCACTCTTAACTAAAGTTCATTGACTACTTGAGTCCCAACATGTATTTTTAAATTACAAACTATATGGAACAATATAATACAAAAAAACATTTGTACTACAATCTTCAAATCAAATTAACTTCTCAAGCACTTATAACAAAAGAAAAGTTGAAATGGTTAAACATTGACTATAACCCTTTAAAACAAACAGTTTCTCTTGTGAGTTGAAATTAGTTTTGTGTCTCTATTATCCCAAAGCTAAAGCTCTATCATCTTTTTCAAAAACATTTGTTATGAGTTTTCCCAGAAGTAAAGAACCAAATACCCATTTCAGTTGAGAGGCCTGTGTTAGCTAAAAGTTAATGAGTGTTGTTAAATTGCGGCTATGGAGGAATGGTGTTGCAGGGTTTTGACAAACACCATAGGCAATTTGTGAAGGGATGCCTGTCATGGTGGCGCCTGCATGTTTATATGGAAGATTATTGGCCCTCTACCATATTCTAACTTCCACCATCGGACAACATTGAAGCTAATCTGAATCAGACCCATTCAGTGAAGCTAATCTAAACAAGTAATTTTAGGGAATTTTTTTTTTAAAATGATCTTTCAATATCTCTTAAATTTCTACTCATTAGATTTTATATCTTATTATTTTTCATAATCTATCTCATCTAACTTATTTACAATGTATTCCGGACTGGACTTAGCGTTGGCCCAAACCCACTATTACCTTCCTGCGGCAGCAATGCTGCAATTTGGTTTGTGTATGTGAAGAGAGAGAAATAAAAAATTAAAAATGAAGAAGTGATGACGAGAGAGATAGACACATAAAAGCGCAACAAGGAGGGGCAGAAGAGAAAAGGGCAGCAGATGATCCAGATCCCTATCTAATGAAGACATATTTTTTTAACTATAAGTATGATATCATAAGTAACAAATGAAGACATATTTTTATCCTAACACTAAACCGCTCACTCCCACACCCACATGAATCAGGATCCATATAGCTTACCTTTAAGATGGGAAAGACACTGTGCCTTTGTGTCTATCTGTCTCCTATAATGCTCTCTTTCTCTCACACTTATCTTATATCATTTCACTTTCATCTTTTTGTCGCAAAAATACACTAAAGTCGCGGTGACTTTCCCGCCACAAAGGTAGGGAATCCATTTTCCACGAATCACCTATTGACTAGACCAATGAAGTCTATGCACTTACCTATGGGCAGGGCAGCATCACCGCCATAGATTCCGATCAACTTCCACCATATCTTGCAACCACTGAATAATGACTTTCAGGTTTATAACAGAACAACATGTATCTTTTTTTTATGCAAAAACAACATGTATTTAAACTTATAAACTTTTATGTTTAAGTAAGTTAAAATCCAAAAAATTATTTTTAATTAAACATCTCCGATACATAATTAAACTAATCGGAACAATACCAATTATAAATAAAAACATACAACAACTCAAAGCTACACAAAAAAGGAACCAAAAAAGATTCTAATAAAAAATTAAAACGAATATGATCAATTTATTTCTTACATGTTATAATTCGGGGAAAAAAAGAAGAAAAGGAAAAAGATTTGGATTAGAGAGACAGTGAAAAAAAAACCGACCAGGGATGATTTTGAGGGAGCCGTCGATGGCGGAGCCAACTGCGAACTTGACGAATTCTTTAAGGATTTGGCTTAACGAGTGGCGGCCAGCAGCGTTGGACACGGCGGTGGCCATTCCGGCGACGAGTATTTTTGAATTCCGATAAGATTTTTATCGGAAGAATCAAGGTATGTGTGTGGTAGCGTTTCAATTCTGTTAATTTAGTTTTGGGTATGATTTGTGACCAGTTCACTCTCAACAGCCGATTCTAGTACTGGTTGTCATTTATGTTGAGATAACCGGGGTCCGAACCGATCACATGTATATATAATATAATGTTTTGTCAACCGAGTTAAATTCACTGGATGGATAAAAATTCAAATATAATGAGAAATCGACTCGAAAAATGATTTTTTAAGTGCAAACGATTTAAAATTTCATAATTTTTTTTAAAAAAAAAATTTAACCTTTTGCGAGAAAGATTTCAATAATGTAATAAAATGATTATGGAGAAAAATTTAAAATTTAAAATGATACACATGATATAATTTCAGGGACCAAAAGTTGTGACGAAAAATATTTAGGGATCAGAACATGTTGAATTTTTTTAGGCTAAATTAGACAATTGGTCTCCTTAACCTATTAACGTTGCAAAGTTACTAGGTTTGGCTTAGTAATGGTGATGAATTTGGGTAGTATGAGCTCCTATGTTCGATCCTCATTGCCAACATTATAAACCAAAAACTAATTAACATTAAACTAATTAACGATACAAATTGATCCCTTTAACTTTATTGATCCCTTTAACTTTATTTATGTTTGTCATATTGATCTTTTCCATTAGTATTTTTTTCACAAAAAACGTTAACTTTATCTCCAGTCTAAGAAAGGTGGCTGACGTCATAATCATATTCCTTAGCACGACTAACAATATTACTCATAAATAAATCATTTATTTTAGTTTTTGTAGTCGTTTTTTATGGTTTTCGGCATATTTTAGTGTTTTTTATATTTTTGGCCAATTTTAGTGTTTGTAGTCGTTTTTTTTGTTTTTGGCATATTTTAGTGTTTGTAGTCGTTTTTATGATTTTTGGCCAATTTTAGCGTACATATAACGAATAACATAAAGTAAAGTGAACGTTTTTTGAGAAAAACTAACAAAAATGATCAATATCACAAACAAAATTAAAGTTATGGGACTAATTTGTAACGTTAATTAGTTAAGGACAAATAAAAATTAAAGGCAATGAAAAAGATTATATGTGGGTGAGAAAGGATATGCTTAGTATTATCGATCTTAAGTAATGACTATTACTTGGTGGCCTTTACAAATGAGGATGATCAGAATGAGGTGTTGATGACTGGTTTGTAGTTTATCTATGACCATTATCTCACGGGGTAGGAATAGAGCCCTAATTTTCACCCAGCTAGTGATATTATTATAATGAAAGTGAGAAAAACACAAGAAAGAGATTAATTGTGTTGGTTTTTTTTTTTTCAGGGCCGGTCCCGAGATTTTAGAGGCCACATGCAAATGTTAAAAGTGGCCTCTTATAATTTTTTTTTAAAAAAAACATCAATTTTACCTTTGTTTTAGCTTCAATGGACAATAGAGATTGAGTTTCTGAGTAGTGGGTGGGGCGATGGTGGGTGGTTGATGGGTGATTGGCCGTCGTTCTTGGTGGTGGATCGATTGTGGTTTGTCACTTTGTGTCTCGTGTGGTAGACTGAACAAACACGTTTTGTTTGTTTTCTTTTCCGAATTCCTATTTTTTTTATTGTCTAATGCATTTCTTTGTTTTTTTTGTTGTTGTTGAGATATTGAGTTTCTTTGCTTGTTTTTTTGTTGAGAGATTGAGCCTGGGAAAGTGGACCTTTATATTTTGTAGGAATAATTACTTTTTACACCGTCAATTTTACTAATACTACTACACTATATTTTTTTTTGAGGCCATCAATTTTAGGAGGCCCGCTGCCACAGGGCTTGTTGTCTGTGCTTCTGGGTCGGGCCTGGTTTTTTCAAAATTTTCTAAGTGTTTCTACTAGTCAGATTCTGAACTCAAGAGTAGAATCTGACCTAGTGTACTCAAGATTAGAATCTGACCTAGTGTTTGAAAAAAGTTTGCAGCAGATAAATTGGACACAAAGAGAAAAGAGAAAAAGCGAGACACAAATCAATTTTATATCGGTTCCTCTCACAAACAAGAGTAGTCCAGTACCTTTACACTTTCAAAGGATTTCCATTATAATCAATAAAGATTATAAATTGCTTAAACACGCAAGCAAGAGACTACCAATGCTCGAGCACACAAGCAAGAGACTTCCTAATGCTCAAGCACATAACAATAGACTTCTCACAATCTAACTTAATCAAATAAAAGATTGTTTGAGGTTTACACTTGATATAAAATTAGAGGTGTAATCAATACAAAGCAATAAGACTTTGGTACTTAAGAATTTCTAAGATATAAACTTTGATAAGAAATTATAAGTGTAAATTTGAGCTTTGATTTTGACAGAGTTTTGGTTCTTTCAAAATGCATTCAGTGTCTCTTAATTATTTCAAGTCTTCAACTCATTATATAGACAAGTATAAAAGATATATTGAAGAAGTTCAATGCTCAAATTTGAGTCTTTGAGAAGCTTTATCATAGATGTTTAAATGTTTTTTGATTTGGTAATGTTGTTAAAAAGACATTTGAATTCCCTTTGCTACAAAAGAAATTTACCGTTTCATCTCATTTGTCTTTTAAGTTTTTGTTTGTTTTTGCACGTGATTATAAGAAGACAAAGACCTTTAACAGTCTTTTAATACTAACGTGTCCTTCAGAAGCTAAGATCTTCATAAACTTTTCAATGTAAGACTACAAAGTTTGACCCTTCAGAATCTGGTCTTCTAGCTTCTGACCAGGGACGGATTCAAGGGGTGGCAAGGGTGGGCTTTGACCCATCCCTAATATTGTATATACTATATATTTAAAGTTGTTATTTTATACATAAATATTATTAATAGACTATAATTTCTATGTATAATCATAGTGTAAATTAATTCTGATAAATAAATCAATGTAAAATAGTTTTATATCGGTATAATTTGATCAATATTTATATAAATTACAATTAAATTTTATGTAATATTTATTAAAAAAAAATGGTCAGTCCCTGTTTGGTTCTGACTTTATTCATATTCCATTACTCCAAATTTGGCTTTTAACTTTTGATAAAAAGTTTAAGCTTTTCTTCAAAATAACATTTGCTCTTATATACGTTCATTTAAATTTTTATCTATGGTCCTGAACACTTGAACATATATTAGCATATCCAATTTGTTATCATCAAAACTTTAGATATACGTTCATTTAAATTTTTATCTATGGTCCTCAACACTTGAAGATATATTAGCATATCCAATTTGTTATCATCAAAACTTTGGAGATATTGTACAAATCCATTTTGACATGCCAATCCCCCCATATAAATACAAGACAAAATAATATAAGATACAATTCATGGTATTGTACAAATTTGTCTTGTATATGTTTAGTGGATGAAATACGGTAAAAAGAAAAATGTTTAGCGGATAAAATATTATTTTGATATTTTAGATAACATATTAAGAAAAAAAAATTAATTTTTGTCAAAGTCACTTTACCCCAAATTTATATGGTCTCAAAAATAGATAATTTTAAGATAAAATATATTTCAACTGAAATTGTCTATCAAACCCTTCCGCAACTGCGATCGGGAGGGGGCTGAAACCATTTGATGTCAGAACTGTTCCCCGAACCACATTAAACTAGTAGCGAAAAAAAAAAGTTGTCTATCAAACCATTTATATTTTTAGCAGATCATGCAGTGTACACAGCCCAGTCAAAAATGGCTAATTTCTTGCTACTGAAATGACTGCAGTTATTGTGAAACACTGCATCCCCCAATTATGCATGTATTACCCCATTTCATTATTAATTAATTAATGAAACACTGCATTTTTCTTTTGAATCAATGCTTTTTTTTTTCTTTTGATGAAACACTGCATTATTAATTATCAATGCTATAAGCAATAAAGTTTTATAAATTTTAGGAAAATTGTGATTTATAGTAATTCCACATTTTTATTACTTTCTTTTGTTTCCATTTCGGCGTTTTGTATGGAGTTTTCACGAGTCATCTTTCTTTGCTTAGGACAGCACAAGGACAATAATTTGCTGACTTTTGAGCGGGAAAAACACCATGTCTTTTGCTTAATTTAGTCTATTGGATCAATCTCGCGCACCATAGTTTACCACGTGTCCATTTTATTATTCCTTACAGAAAAAAGCTTAAATATCAATAAACAATTGCTATAAATCTGATACCGTCGATAGCTTAGCACTTTGAAACCGTCTCTGTGTCGTCTCCCGCCGTGACCACCGTGCCTCAACTCTCCGTCGTCCTGCCGCTCTGGCGAACTTCAACCTGATCAATCTAGGGTTCAACATATTTTTGTTTATTAGGGCTTTTGATCTGCTTCATTTGATCTACCTTCCCTCTTTCCTCATTTTCAATTTCTGAGTTTTGTTGGATTTCATGTTTTGAGCGTTATTGAGTGGTAAAGTTGTGATTTTTAGATTTTATTTGGGAATTTTTCATCTGTGTTTGTGGTTGTTGTTGTTGTGGTGGTGGTCACTGGCTAGTGGCTTTATAGGGTGTTTGAGTTTTGATTATTTTTGGGTTTGATTGTTTAGGGCTTGATAAAAAAAATGGGGTTAGGTGGTGTGAATGGTAAGGTGATAGAGTCTTTGGATGTGGGTAAATCAAAAGGGAGGAAGAAAAAGAAGTTACAAAATGGGGCAATGGAAGATGAAGAAAATGATTCTGGGTGTTGGCATAGCTTTAGGTTCATTGGTAACTGCATTTCTTCAAGATCCAAGGTTGATAGTTCTGTTAGTGGTACCAGTAATAATTATGGTAACCTCTATTTCCTTTGAACAATTACTGTTTTTATGTTTTTGGAAGTTTTTCTTCTGTGCATTTGTGCATTTGTGTGTGTTGATAGTTCTGTTAGTGGTACCAGTATATTGTTTTTATTATGCATTTGTGTGTTGTGTGTGTTAATTACTTTTTCTTAATTAACTAATTTGAGGTTCTGTAGCTTCTTGTTATTCCATATCAAAATTTGTTACAAACATAGGTGTTATTAAATTTTATGCATTGCTTTGTTTAGGATTTTGTGAGAACTTTGAAACGGCAATTATGTTTCATTCTTTTGGACCATCCCCTTATGTAGAACATCATTGAGTTGGGGGTTGAGTTTTTAAATTGTACAATTGTAAACTTTTGTTACACCTCGTCCACCGTTTTCGTCCATGAGGTGTCGGCTCGGTGGTAAGAGCTTGACCTTGTAAACTTAATGAATAAAGTTCAAATCCTCTCGAGGACAATTGTGAAGTGCTCCTTTAATTTGTAATAATATTTTTGACTTATAAACTTGTGACAATCTAGGTATATCACCTGATATATCCATGTGTATATATGTGTTTGCCGTGCTTGGTGAAAAGAAGAAATTGGTTTTCTTAATTATTTTTTTTGACGGACTTGGTTTTCTTAGTTGTTTGCATTTCCTTCTCTTAATTTATTAAATCAGATTTAAAATGGTGCCTATTTTTCCTTGCTTGTTCTTATCATGATTTTCCTCTATTTTCTTGGTTTTGGCTTCTCATTAGCTGAAAGCAAATCAACTATTGATACGAGTAGAGACCAGCCATCAGTTCCAGTAGTCTCTTCGACGACTACTACTACTAGTAATGCTGAAAGCAGCTCATCTACTTCGAAACTTGAAGAGGAGCTTAAAATTGCTTCCAGGCTGCGAAAGTTCTCTTTCAATGATCTTAAGCTGGCAACAAGAAATTTTCGGCCCGAGAGTCTTCTTGGTGAAGGTGGGTTTGGTTGTGTGTTCAAAGGATGGATTGAAGAAAATGGAACTGCTCCAGTGAAACCTGGCACAGGCCTTACTGTTGCAGTCAAAACCCTAAACCATGATGGGCTCCAGGGTCATAAAGAATGGCTGGTTTGTAATTTTCCTAATATGATTTGGCTTCGTTCAGAGTTCGGTTGTATTTTCTTAAAGTCGTGTCTTTTCTTTGAGGTTTTAATTTCTTGTTTGGTTCATGTTACAGGCTGAAGTAAATTATCTTGGTGATTTAGTTCATCAAAACCTTGTCAAACTTATAGGCTACTGTATTGAAGATGATCAAAGGTTGCTGGTATATGAATTTATGCCTCGAGGAAGCCTGGAAAACCACTTGTTTAGGAGTAAGTTACCATTTTCTGATTAATTATTGCATTTTTAAATTTTTATAACATGAGATGGAGTATTTTTTTTCTTACTAATTCTGCTTTGTACTCTATCTGGATTATATAATTTTTTTAATTTTCTCATGTCAAAACTATATTGCTGTAGGATCCTTGCCACTTCCGTGGTCCATAAGGATGAAAATTGCGCTAGGAGCTGCAAAGGGACTTGCTTTTCTTCACGAGGAAGCTGAACGACCAGTTATATATAGGGATTTTAAAACTTCCAATATACTATTGGATGCAGTAAGTGTCAAACGTTATGGCATGATTATATTTTGTTGTTTCCTTTATTTTAATCATTCTAATAATGTATTGATTCAGGAGTACAATGCCAAGCTCTCAGACTTTGGACTTGCAAAAGATGGTCCAGAGGGTGATAAAACTCATGTGTCTACCCGAGTTATGGGAACTTATGGTTACGCAGCACCAGAATATGTCATGACAGGTACGTTTTAGTTGGTTATAAGCCAAAATCAAATGCGCAACTTTTAGTTGTATTTGGATAATTTTTATCACTGATCTTGTATCCTGAACCAAAATAATTTGTAAATGATTCTGTGCGTTTGACATTTTTGACAAAATAAATATTAAGTTTGATGTAAAATATAACATATAATATATTGAAAATTAATATTTTGGAATGACAATCACCAATTATATTCGAAACATATAAAAAGTAAAAAAAAAAAGATTAAATTAAACTAACATATAGTATTATCAAAATTTAAAATAGATTAAATTAAACTAACATATATATTTATACTAATAAAGGTTAATGCAATATATATATTTATACTAATAAAAAGATAAATAAACATTAAAATATATGTATGCGGTTCGGTTCGGTTTGGATCGGTTTTAAGAAATCAATCCGAAATCCGATCCGATCCAGCGGTTTTCACAAAAGAACATCCAAACACATCCAAAAAACTTCGGTTTTTTGCGGTTTTATGTTTTTTTGGATCGGTTTTCGGTTTTTATTTGGATTGGTTTGGATTTGAGCACCCCTAGTTTCCAGGGTTTTTGTCAAAAAAAGAAAAAGTTAGTTTCCAGGGTTTGAAACTTAGACCTCTTTCTTGAAACTCCTTTGGCATTCCTTAATCCACTAACCGAGCTACCTGAGACATTCTTAACCTTTATTGGGTGATGTCAGGTGTTTCCTTGTAAGGAATATTTAGGACCGAGATGCTAGTTTTTGCGGGAGTTGCCCATGTTTTGCTTTCTCGTAATGTGTATAACTTGCAATTTACAAAGGTTGCTGTTCTATGATAATATTCTGCGGATTTTAAATTGAATTTGTTTCAGGTCCTTTTAAATTCAATCCAACAATTGTATCATCTAATATCTTTCTATATTGGGTTTAGGGCATCTTACATCAAGAAGTGATGTGTATAGTTTTGGAGTGGTACTACTTGAGATGATAACCGGGCGAAGATCCATGGACAAAAACCGTCCAAATGGTGAACATAACCTTGTAGAATGGGCTAGACCGCATCTAGGAGAGAGAAGAAGGTTCTACAGGTTGATAGACCCTCGATTGGAAGGCCACTTCTCGATAAAAGGAGCTCAAAAAGCCGCCCAGTTGGCTGCTCACTGCCTTAGCCGAGATCCAAAAGCAAGACCACTAATGAGTGAAGTTGTAGAAGCTTTGATGCCTCTCCCAAACCTAAAGGACATGGCTAGTTCATCATACTATTTCCAGACGATGCAAGCTGACCGATTTAGTGCCAGTCCAAATACTCGAAATGGTAGAACACAAGGAGGATCCGCCCGAAATGGACAACAACAAAGGAGCCTTTCCATATCACATGGTACTCATGCTTCTCCATTTCGCCATCGGTATCCTCAAAATTCACCAAAGCCAACTGGAAAAGCACAGAGTTGATGAATTTTCTATCACCCTACTTTTTAATCATTTCTTATTTTCTAAGTATAGATGTAACAACTTCTTGTGAAGCCATTTGTTCATGGGACAACTTGAGGGTAAAAGAAGCATGCTGCTTGCTTTATGATCTATTATGTTAATGAGTCTTGACCCCTTTGAATAGTTATTGAGCTAACTATGTGTATGTTTGGAATCACAGTGAGTTCAACGACATTACAGTAGCACCGTGATTTTGTTGAAGCTCGAAGTTGTAGCTTTAGTTAAAATCATGGCTGCACACTGTGCTTTTGCCGAACTCACCGTAATTCCAAACATGAACTGTGATGTGTTTTGCAAATTGTCAACCAATGTTTCTTTCAGGTTGTTTGGAAATATTGAACAACTCAAAGTTTTATTTGATTTCAAAATTCAAATGGCCCTTGTGATTTATGTATGCTTTAATTGTGCTATCAAAGAGTGCGGCTATTTAAATTAATCAATGCCTTTTGTTTATGGAAAGATGAGAATGAAGCTTTTATTTGCATTAATTTATGTCTGTTGTGTGAATTTAACACTGGTACTTGATCCCATCAACTCTTCTAAGGGTATGTGGGGATGGATAATATTCTTTATTATTCATTTAATAATTGAATCTCTTTTTTATACTTTTAAGTCATGTACAAAAAAAATAAAAAACTAAGCTAAATTGTCATCATAGTTTATCACTCAGTACACGTATTTAATGGAGTAGAATACACAAATACACAATTCACATCTGTGTGTATTTTCACATGTTGATTTCAATTATTGAAATGGTGAAAAAGAAAGGTTGCCTATTTATGGTTATTTATTTATTTTCACCAATCCTATTTGAGGTGTTATACTTAATTATTATAGAAACAAATTTTAATTAATCCTACCCTTAAAATATAGTGTAACAAACTAGTAGTACGTAGGAGTGTCATCATCCTAATGGAATGAAACATCAAGAACCTGATCCTAAAAAAATGGAAGATTAAATAAATGAGAATGGGATAAATCAAAATTAGGTTGGTTTGGTCAAACAGAAAATAGTTTGGATCAAATTTCATATTTTATTTTTTAAGAATTTTAAGAAAAGAAAGAATAAACTAATTGTTGTTGATACAAATGATTAGATCTTTTGTTTACACCAAATGAAACATGGTGTTTTAGTATGAAATTCTACTGCAATTGCTAAATTATACGTAAATTTTATTGTAAATGTTCAATGAGGTAAACTTACACTTATATTATGTGAAAAAGAAAACTAATTGAAAGAAAATCAAAATCAACTAAGGCCTCGTCAAGGTAAGAGGGGTGACCTTTGGAATCTAATTCAAACATAACTTTAAATCCCAAATCTGGTGGTCCAGAGCTCTTGCCACACTGCATTGCTAGAATAAAACTTTTTATAAAACCCTATAAAATAATAAAATAAATCATTTTCCTCTTTAGATGATTCCACCACAAGAGGAAGAGCCCAAAGAACCTGAGTAAGATTTATATTTATGTTTCTAAATATCAAGAGGAAGCAAAATTGTGCTAATAAATGTCCTGATTCATGACTTTATTCAATAAAATAAAAAATATCTTTAATAAAATCACAATCTTTCATAACATGCATAAAGTATTATGTGACATGCCAAAAATGCATCGATGTATGAATCTTATTAGTTAATAAACCACCATGAATCATTCCTAAGTTGAGATTTCGACCTCCTAGAATAATTTCATGACTTCAAACTATGTAGTCCGACACTTCTAATTGAATGTGTGTCACTGTCCAGTGTTTAGTATGTGTTACTATCTGGAACATGTACTTAATTCGTTTTGGCTTAATTAGTATTTTGGTCCCTTAAAGATATTTTTGGTTTCATATTGGTCCCTTAAAGAAAAAAAGTTCTGCTTTGGTCCCTTAAAGACATATCTGTTAGCCAAATTGGTCCCTTCCGTTAATTTTATAAAAAAAAGTTAACTTTTGCACATGTGGCAATTGGAAGAGATCCTCTACTTTTTTCAGGAACTGCATCGTACCTTTCAACTATTTTGATCCGTCAGATTAATCCAATCACACATATTTCGACATGTGTCTCACCTTCTTTTAATTAAAAATAAAACAAAAAAAGCTTTTTTGCCTCATCTATGTTGTTGTTGTTGAAAGCTTGGTTGCAACCCTTTTTTTTCTTCTTGAGATTCAGTTAACAAAGAAAGCTTGATGGCAGGCTCCTTATGTGTTGTTGTTGAAAACATGCAATGATTTGTACCCCAAAAAATGAAACAGGAAACAATTTATTTTTGCTTCAAAAGATAACACTAAATTGATTTGGAACTCTAAAACCTTTACACTCTTTCTTTCCTAATAATTTGCAGAGGATTGATTTTATAACTGTATTAGATCTGCGTTTTAGATCTTCAATTTTAAACCAAAAAATATAGAAAATGGTGGTAGTAAGGGTGGATTTAAAGAGGGAGGTGTTGTTGGAAGAAGAAAGGGAAAGAAGGGCATGGAGGAAGAAGAAAGAGGGAGGTGATGTGGGAAGAAGAATGAGGCTTTGAGAGTAACAAGAAAAAATTGTGATTTTATAGGTTTTGAAGAAAAAATTCTGGGTTTTTAAAGAAGATGAAGAAGGAGAAGTGAAGAGTGAAGAAAAGTAAAATAAATCAAATGTTGGTGGTTCATTATTAGTTATCATAGGTTTGCAAGATCTAAGGGTATAGATTTTAAGTAAAAGATTCATTGGTTATAATTAAAAAATTTAATGAGGTCTATGGTGGATCATTTACAGTGTTATTCCACCATATACATTTGGGGTTAACATTTAACAGAAAGGACCTTTTTAGCTAACAGAGATGTTTTTAAGGGACCAAAGTGAAACTTTTTTTCTTTAAGGGACTAATATAAAACCAAAAATATCTTTAAGGGACCAAAATACTAATTAAGCCATTCGTTTTTACAAATTTTATTGATGTCGATATGTCCGTATCAAAATCGGTATTTTATAGTATTCATTTTTTTTATAAACGAAAACCAAAGTCACAAAGATTGAATCTCAAAGTAGTTCGATCAATCAACTTCAAGGTTGCATAGGCTTTCTTGATGGAAAAGTCACCATCGGAGCTCAATTACGAATAGGGGAAATCTGGTGAGTTTGAAGTAGGAGGTCAAGAAGCAATCATGTGAAATATGTAAATGTGTAAATGCATGTTCTAAGGAGTCTCATTTAAAAGCCGTAAAGCGCATTTTGAGGTATCTTAACTAACCAATTCAAAGTAAAATTACAAACCGAAAACCGCACAAATCGTATTTGATTTGGATGTATTTAAATGACTTTCTTACTAAACCGTAAACCGCAAACCGCAAAAACCAAAAACCGTAAAAACCGCATTAAGTTACTATTATATATTTATATTCCAATATACATAGCTCAATTACCAATTCAGTCGACTAAATTAATGGAACTTCAAGTTGTTTTTATTTTTTGTACCGTAATTATTTTAGTGTTGTAATGTTATTTTAGATAAACAACTTTTATCGGTACTCTGATGTTATTTTAGAAATTCAAGTTCTTTTTTTAGATATTTAAAATTGTAAGATACTATAATGTTATTTTGGATAAACAATTTTTATTGGTGCTACAATGTTATTTGGAACTTCAAGTTTTTTTTTTGGATGTTTAAAATTGTTTGATACTGAAATGTTATGCTCTAAACCGCACCAACCGAAACAATCCAAACCGCATTGGTTTGGTTTGATTTGGTTAGGATGACTTTTTAAAAATCAATCGAACCATACCGAACCGTATGCATTTTTATCTCGCGGTTAGGATGAGTTTTATGCTTAAAACTGAACTAAACCGCACCGCAAACACCCATAATCTTAACCGTAAATAGGAATATGGTTTATGGTACTCCAAAGGATATGAATGCTCCTTGATAGGTTATTGAGAAAGGAGAGGAAAATTTTATCACTGTATTAAGAAAGGAGATGAAAATTTCATCCTATCATATGATCATTAATGAAAGATATTACAAGACATCAAAACAATCTAAAAAAGATGACCGCAAGAGATAAGTTTTTTCACTCTTTCTCTTATATTTATGTATGGTGCCCTATGCAACTAAGGGTGTGTTTGGTAAGTCCAATAAGCTAGCTTATAGCTTATTGAACTAGCTTATAAGCTTGTTTGAAAAAAATAAAAGTGTTTGGTAAAAAGCTTTTCTCACGAGCTTATAGCTTTTTTTGAGATGCTATTTCAAGTAGCGTTTGAGCTTATAGCTTATAGCTTTTTACGGTTTTTTCCATTTTTAACCTTTAATTTAATTTTATTATTTTTTATAAAATAAAAAATTACCCACTAAAACAAAAACTACCCACTACATATAAATATCCTTTTATGTCTTTTTATATTTATCAATCATTTAAAAAACTAATTTTACCAAACACTTTAATTTCAATCAGCTAGCTTTTCAGCTATCAGCTATAAGCTAGCTTATCAGCTATAAGCTAGCTTATCAGCTATAAGCCAGCTTATAGCTTAATTTTACCAAAGCCTTAGTGGTGGGAAAAATACGTGGATATTAATATCACGTGTTAAAAAACGGTTCTTCTTAATATTACGTGTTAAAAAACGGTTCTTCAAAATGGAAAAATGCGCCTAACAAAATACTACTCGTATATAATAATAAAAAAAATGCAAATCACAGGTAAAGCGTAGAAGTGGAACGTCGTTGCTCTCATTCTGAATCGAAAGAAACCGAAAATTTGCGTTTTGTACCAATTCTTCAATCTCTCTCTCTAGCTTTTAGGTGAAACTTCAATTCGCTCTCTGCTATTTTTTTATTATTTCTCTTTTTTTTTTTTAATCATTTGCTTGTATTTGGAATGGATTCATTATTATGACAAATTCCATGCATTTAACTGCCATATTTGTAGCACCAACACCTGGTGGTCGAATGCGTATCCCGACTCAGATTCATGTGATTACATTCTATTAATTCATTTTCTCAAATTATTACCAGTGTTAGGTGTCTATGCTCCATAGTCTGTAATCCTTTACCTGGATTTGTCAATTAGTTTGGTCTGTAATCCTTCAAACCATAAGGGATTTAACTCCTCTAAAGGGATTGGTTTTTAAAATGTGAAATTTAAGGTTGATATTTTGACTACCATTGATTTATTTATCAATAATTGATGTTGTTATTCATTTTTATGTGTAATGCGAGTTGCTCACTTTAGAGGAGTCATATTCGAATTTTAGTAGGAAGGCATGGTTCTGGTTTAGTTTGTTATTAAAAAGTTTCACTCAAGCTCAAGGAACAATTTCACCACATAACTATGCGGCTTAATGTTGTATGAGACTAAATGTTGAACTGTAACCATCAAGAAAGTAAGTTCATTGATGATAGAGAAGTAAAAATATTACAAAGGATCATAGGATTAAGAATGAATGAATGACTTACAGAGAAATTTATGGTAATATGAATATCTATGGTGAAAGGATAATAATGTCTCGCCTTTGATGGTTTTATTACTTAGACTATTTACAATAATGAGAGTATTTGTACTAAGGTATCGGGGCGGAGGGTCTACTACAGGATACATATTACCGGTTTTCGAGTATCTTCTTCGATCCTATCAGCTAATAGGTAGTATGTATTCAAATCTTAAAAGGACTTCTGAGGCATCTTATTGGATTTTCTCATTAACTATGTTTAGGGTTCCTAAAGATGGGACTAGCTTTGGGTTGTCTTCAAGTGGAACAGTCAACAATTGCTATCAGAGAAGTTTTCGGCAAATATGAAGATGTGCTTGAACCGGGTTGCCACTGCGTGCCGTGGTGCATGGGTAGACAAATAGCTGGTTACCTTTCTTTGCGTGTACAGCAGCTAGATGTTCGCTGTGAAACCAAGACAAAGGTTTGTTCTTTAAAACTAAACTGCTTAACCAAAATAAAGATCTTCATAACTTACGACTTGTACTGATTTGCTCTCTGCTTATCTGATCTTGATATATTACATCCTACCAGGATAATGTTTTTGTGACAGTGGTTGCATCTGTCCAATATCGAGCACTGGCGGAAAAGGCAGTGGATGCTTTTTACAGACTTACCAATACCAGAGAACAGATCCAAGCTTATGTCTTTGATGGTTTTTATTTATTTGTTGTCTAAGCTCCGATACAAAGTTGGGTTCTTTGAATGCTTCTCATGGAAGAAACTGATAAATTCCTTTTCCTTATTGCAGTTATCCGGGCAACAGTTCCAAAAATGGGATTAGATTCTTCTTTTGAACAGAAGAATGAAATTGCAAAAGCTGTTGAGGAAGAACTTGAAAAGGTATTTCGTTTTCTCCATTGCCGTATCAGGTACTAAGTTGTGAGCATCAATAAATTTTGTTTTTTCATTCTCTGTTCATATGAAAGGCAATGTCTGCTTATGGATATGAGATAGTTCAGACTCTCATTGTGGATATTGAACCAGATGAGCATGTGAAGAAAGCCATGAATGAGATAAATGCTGGTATGCTTTCTACATTGGCACATATTTTCATTTGAGCTAAGAAATATCAAGTTACTATAGTTAACCTGATTAACTAAAAAAAAATTAGACTGTAAACAACTAACTTTATCAGTATGGAATGGATATCCTCTCTTTTAACGGTAACACTCTCAAATGCACAACTTTACTACAGTTGAGAACTATGAAGCACGGACACTCCTCGGATTAGGCATGTCCCGGTGTCGTGAATATGTTGGTGTCCGACACCGACATGACACCAAAACTTATGATTACATTGAATTATGTCATTTTCTCAAATTATTATCGCTGTCGACATGTCAGTTTCCGTGTCGTGTCTGGTGTTCATGTCTGTGTCCGTGCTTCGTAGGTCGAGAAACATCTTTAGTTAAAGTCTTATTTTGAGCAAAACCATGTTTAGGCTTGATATTTTCTTTTCTGTTTTCTTTACCATGTGTTTCAATGGTTGCAAATAGCTGCAAGATTTAGGGCGGCTGCAACTGAGAAAGCTGAAGCAGAGAAGGTTCTGCACATCAAAAGAGCAGAAGGAGATGCAGAATCGAAGTATCTAGCAGGGCTTGGAATAGCTCGTCAGCGTCAAGCCATAGTGGATGGGCTGAGGGACAGTGTTCTAGCATTTGCAGAGAATGTCCCTGGGACATCATCAAAGGATGTCATGGACATGGTTCTTGTGACCCAATACTTCGACACATTGAAGGAGATCGGTGCATCGTCAAAATCCAATTCTGTTTTTGTTCCACATGGACCAGGTGCGGTAAAAGACATCGCTTCACAAGTCAGAGATGGTCTTCTACAAGGGAATGGGGCTGGGCTTTGAAATCTATAATATTGCATCATTAAAACCTTGGAAATTTATATTCTAAACGTCCTAAAGTATCGATTTTGCCTATTACTTTAAAGTTTTAACTAGTTTGGGATGCTTAAATGTCCTTCCATTCACAATGTCTTTATCTGTTCCTGTTGTTTTCATTCTTGAGTTGTGAATAGACAAATATAGCACATTTTTTTTCTTCAGAAATCGTAATAATGGTTTGCATAAGTGCTTCACTTAAGGCTGGTTCTTTTTTATTTGCATAGACATGAAGTACTTCTACTACTGTTAGAATTAATGATTAATGATAGAAGTATTTGAACGAGTTTATTTACAGTTCATTTGAATTGTCTCATATCATAAGTACTTATAAGTGTTTGAAAGATGGAGTTCATTTGAATTGCCCATAAACTATTTTGAGCTTAAAAAGCTCTCGAACATAACTTATGGAAATAATTTGAGCCAAAATTGTTCCTTTTCCTATAAGCTTTGTAACACCGGTTGGTTTTACTATTGAGTTGTGAATACACCCATTCAGTATTACAAAGACGATGATGGCGCTACAATGGCGAGGATGTGGAATGTGGTTCCAAGCACGGTGGTGGCAGTTATGGTGCCTTGTTAGCTGATTGATACAGCGGTGGGATAGGATGTGGAGCAACTTGTGCTGCATAAATCCCTACATTTTTTTCTTGTTTTTCGCATAATTTTCTATCTAATATGGGTGAGAGAGGTGTTGAGAATGATGTATAAGGTTGGTGATGTAGAGCAAGAAACATAAACATGGTTTTTCTTGTTTTTTTTTCTTTCTAGAAGAATTGATGAAGATGGCAACTGTGAGTGGGTTTCAGTTGTTGGGAGATAATTTGAGAAGCTTGGTTTCTTAATTTTGGGACTATATACCACCATCATTTAGGGTTATTTTGGTCCCAAAATTTCATGTGTTCCTACGTTTGCTTATAATTTTCCCCCCAAAAGTTCCTTCAAGTTTTAAAATTTCTTGTGTTCCAAGCTCTCTTTTCATTTTGTTATGATTTTGGCATTTTTGGTATCAAAGGATTTATGGTTTTCTTTTCTTTTGAAGTGTTCTTCTAATCACATTATAGTACAAACTCAAATGTGTACTTATGTGTGCTTCTTGATTATGTTAAAATTGAGGGTAACATTCATTAGGATGCATGAATTCGAACTATACCAGATTGGGTAGCTCATCAATAGTCTTGGGGTTATTATCTCCCTTTTGGTCAAACTCATTAGGTTTTTTGATTTACAATGTTGACAATAAAGCTTGAACCTAAGACCTCATGCATACTACCCCAAATCAATTATGATTAGACCAAACCTAGTGGCTTTGGTCAAACTCATTAGGTGCAATATAGATGAAAAGAGTGTGATGATACTAGAGGGAGGCACGCACATATCCTTTGGTTGGCTAATGATCACATTATCATGCATATTTATAAGGTATATCAGCCTTGGAGGTTGGAGACGTGGAGAGGGATGTTGATCGAACATGTATAGAGCATGTACCTCTTACATACGGTTTTATGCATAGGTGGTATTGTTTCATAACATTTTTATAAATTGTTTCAGAAGGTTCTCCAAAACAAAGTAATTGATATTCATATTGATTAATTGACTAAAAGATTGTAAACGAGTGCATTTGATAATCTTATTTATTTTTTAACTCAGTCTAGACTCTAATCGCTGTTCAACAGAAGAAAAAAAAAGTCTAGACTCTAATCATAAAGCTAAAAAAGTACTAACAATTAGAAAACAATTTTAGCGTCATTTCAAAAACCACAATTTTCAGCTTTAATATTGATAAGTCAAACAAAGAGAGAGCTCCAACCAAATAAAAGCAAATACGTTGCACAATGCATAAATCAAATTTTCGATATATACTCAACATCATTCACATTGCAAGACTCCTTCCATACTCAAACTTACTCAAAGGCGCATCTAAATCAATCAGGTTCAGGTGAATTTGTTTAATAACTACAAATTTGAATATTGTCCTGTGCTTATTGATTTTGCACCCTGAACCAACCAAAACATGAACAAATTAATAGCTCCAAAATGAAGGACAAAAGGTTCATTGGGAAGTTAAACCCTACAACTCAACTTATTGCCTCCACCACCAGATATGCAACCTATCAATCACAACATCATCAAGTCTAAGGCTTCAAGGCCACAGCAAGACCAACCTTTGCACTCTTATCAATAGCTGCAGTATCAACTTCACTAACGAGAGAGAAACGTGCTTTTGGACTCCAGTCATGCTGGATCACAGCACTTGCCCTGCCATAATTGTTCACCCGAGCTTTCAACAAGGTTATGGGGTCAAGAGCATGTTGTGTGCCGATGGTCAGTATATTCTCATTGCTGGAAAAGGTATGTGAAAGCTCCGCCCCAACAGCAGTGTTTGTAAGTGGGCTCACAACATGGTAATACGAGGCATTAAGGGTGTCACCTTTATCATTGCTACATTCATCAACAAAAAGAAAAAACAGAACAAATAAATCAGGAGATCAATTAAAGTACGTAAAAGTACACAACATAAATAACACCGTTAAATCAATCATCACATATAATAATTATATAGCCATTAGAGAACTACTTACAGAGTCAGAGATGCAATAAGGTCAGCATGAGTGACATTCAACCCTGCATTGTACTTGATAAAGTCGCCAGTTGAAGTATCAAAGGAAACATCTGATCCAACAGAAACCAAATTGTTCCCAAGCACACCAGAGAAGTTCACAATGGGACTTGCTGTCAAACCAATGCTAGTACTGATCCCAGCATAATCATGCTGGTACTGTAGTTCCACCTATTAAACGCCATAGAGAGATAGAGTATTCAATCATAACTCAGGAAGTATCCACAATTCAATACTATTGGCATTAAGCGGATATAATTTAACACGATAAAAATAAATGAAATACATTACAAGATAGAACAAAGGAAAATGCTTGTTACCTTGCCAGATTTTTGATCTGGAAAAATGAAGCTAAAAATTGTCTTGAGTCCAGGTGCAGGTTCATCCACAGTAATGGTTGTGAGTAGCTGAAGAGTATTCAGTCAGACATAAGACACATACTATGAGTTCAAACTAGACCTTGTATCAAACTTATGAATACAATAGTTAACAAAATGAAGGATGCTCAAATTCTTAATAACAATATCATGGAGGAGGATTACATTGTAGAAATGGCCATGTACAATGACACAAAGGGCCTGCTTCGATTGGCTTATTTTAGACTTTTTGAGAGAAGCTATGAAAACAACTATGATATATTCATAAGATGTTTTAAGCTTATTTTCATAAGCTCTCCAAGATTGCTTAGGAAAACAACTTAAGATGTTTTATGACATATTCATTACCTGTTTTCTGCTTATTATCAAAAAGGTCTCTAAGATAACTATGAAAACAGCTTATACCTACCCTATAAGAAAACAATCTAACTTTATTTTCTCTTTTATTATAGAAATAGTTCATACTAAGTGCATCAAGTTATTATGAATCCATGATAAGCACTTATGCTATGCACTCCAAATTAAACTATTTATCCAAACAGAGCCAAACTAACTATCTACACAGTACATTAAAAATCACAGAACTGAAAAGCAAAAAAGTAAATAAAGAGATAGTACAACAAAAGCAAAGAACCCAGGCAAAAACAATTCCATCATAAGTTTAAAAAACTAAAGAATTACATTAAATCAGAATCAAGCAACTCAAAAGAAAACAATGCTAATAATACTAACTTAACAGTTGCAAAATGGCTTATGATCAAAGTTATCGCAACAAGAAAATTGGACTCACATTTGAGTTAGTGTCAACTTTGACATCAGTGGTGATGTTCTTGTTCCTCAACTTAGTACTGACATCAGCCAAAAATATCTCACCTTTCCTGACTCCAGATGAAGTGATTTCCTGAACAGATAAACCCATTGAAACTATCAAAACACTGAAAACTCACCTCTTACAATAAACCGAATATTAAAAATTTCAAGCTAAATAACAACTATCCCAAACACAGTAAAATCTAAGAACTTCAACTAGTTAACTTAAATAATTTGGAAACAAATTTTTCTGTTTCAGAAAATAAAAAACTTAAATCATTTTCAAATTCATTAAAATTACTTCACAATAGTTTAAGGTTTCATCATCACAGTTAATTTATTTTTCTTCAAAAATGTAAAACATGCAACAAATCATAGGAAATAACGAAAATCACAAAAAAAAAATTACATGATCAAATTTTAACAAAAAAAAGATTAAATAAAAATATAGATGAACTTACAACTCCAGTTGAAGTCTGAGTGGTGATTGTGAACTTGTGGTCATTCTGATAATCTTTGAACAAAAGATCTGAAATTGAAATTCTCAGTGTTAGTTTATCATGGAGAATAATTCATAAAAAAGAAATGAAATTAAAAAAAAAATAAATAAATAAAGAAGAAAAGAATGAATCGGTGACCTCTAGCTCTCTTGCCGATATCGGAGTAAAGACCTGGACCCTTCACCATGATTTTTTTCTCGAGAAAGTGAAGCGGAAAATGCGAGAAAAGAAGAAAATGTGTGAAAATGGTGTGTGCTATTGAAAAAGACAAACCCTAATATTATGGAGGGAGAGGATGAACTGTAGCCGTAAGATGGGAAGATGAAATAGTGACCGTTGATTTAGAAGACGAGGGAGTGATGCCTTGAGAATCGGGACAAGAGTTGAGTTGGTGGAATATTCGCCCTTCGATTTTGATTCTCTTTCTTTCATAGCCACCGATGAGTTGTTCGTGTACGTGTAAACTAATGGCACATGCATTATTTTCTTTTTCTCTTAAATAAAATGTAATTTTTGATTTTTGATTCTCTTATTTTTAAGAGTTTAATTGTTGTGCACCGTCGGTGTAAAAGTTTTTTACACATACATTCAATGACGCGTTGCCACATCACTTAATGAATGTGACACATCATGTGTTTTTAATTACCATACATGATATGTCGTTATATTATTAGACGAATGTGCAAAATAACTTTACACTGACGGTGCATATAAATTAAATTCTATTTGTAATTGAGTTTAAAGATGGTAAACGGACATTGCAATAAAAATTTACACAGACATCTAATGAAAAATTACCTCCCTTTCATGTCATATAAATAGTTTCAAAATAACTATACATGAGTAGGGTAGTGTGGCAGAAAGATAAAACATTATTGGTTGTTTGTGTAACATTGTTTTACTCTATCTGCTTATATCATTTAATCTCTTTAATTTTTGAAGTTTTGATCTCCTATTTTAAAAACCAATATTTTGGCCTCTTTATTTTTATTTTTTTAGTTTTGGTCCCTGTTATCCCATATTTTAGCTCGAGCTAAAATATGTTTTCATCTCTAGTTTCAAAGACATTCATTATTGAAAAGCTTGTTAAAAGGCTTTAAATAGTATCAGACTTTAAATGTCTTCAAGAACAAGAGAGATTATCTCTCTTATCTTCTCATTTAATGAAGGTTAAGGGTAATGTCTTTAAGAACAAGAGAGTTCTAATGGAAAGTATTCTTTGTATTGTCTAATGTGAGTCTACAAGATATGAAGAAATTCTGCCTTTCGAGTAGATGGTTGATTCGATTATAGTTGACGAATCGAAGTGCTTAAAATTGTGGACTTAGAGTATTTTTCATCCTTCAAGTATGATTCGATTTCGACACTTACAACGGTTCGAGGCCTTGGTTCATTTCAAATGCAGAAGGACGCGTGGCAGAGGACGAGTAGTTTAACGTTAAAAGTAGCAGTTACTTAGTTTTTCTATAAATAGGAGTTTGTAAGTCGAAATAAGGGTCACAATTCACTTACACAAATTCTCAAACATTCAAAGTACCCATATTAAAGCGAGAAACGAGTTACTCGAGAAAGATGTATGAATCAGTGAACCACTTTTATTCATTTGCAACTTTTATATTCTAAATGCAATTTTACTTTTCCTAAGTCTTTACTTTCAAAGTATTTACATTTCTGCATTTAAATGGTTCTCTCATTTCGAGTGAACTTTCTCTTTACTTTCATTCAATTTATGTCTCACACTTATGTTTCATAAACTCTATTTTACGAATTAAACACATTGTTATTACAAATTAATAATGTATTTAATGATGAATATTCAAACCTCTTTTAATATAACGCAGGAACAATTGTCCCGAGATTTACTAGTTGATCTCTCAAGTAATTAATTTAAACTAGTGGTTGTTTACCAAAAATTAGTGTAAACAAATTGGCACGCCCAGTGGGACGGGTTGTTTTGTGCAGTTTTATATTCTTAAAAGAAGTTTGTTTTTCTAAGAATCTTTATCGAATACTAAAACAATTGGTATTCAAAGTTGTATGTTTTGATTTTGTATGCATTTGAGGAGTGGTAAATCCTTACCAAATTTAACTAGTGTTAAATCTCGATAAAAAATGGTTCGACCACCCAATAATAATCAAAACAACAATAACAGTGTCCTAAATCCTGAGGGACAGCCAACACAAGCGTCCAATAGCAACGCTACAATCATGGCCAATAGCTCTGGAACATCTGGTTCGAGTGGACCCTCAGTGAGTTTTGGGAATATAGGAGTAACAGTTCCTTCAACGAGTTCGACTCTATCTGGGTCAATATCTTCGTTAGTGTTAAATGTGGGAAATAATCAGCCAGGTACTAACGATTTAAGGAGCCCAATTCGATCATTTGCATTGAATCAATCAGGATTAGGTATGCCAGAATCTCTGATGATGGGCTTACATCATTCTAATTCTAATCCTGAAGGGGCTACCATGCCTTCCCCATCAGCCTCTGTTGTGGGAAATAGGGCTAGAGATATTGCCCAACAAAATTTGACAAATGTAACCATGATGTCTTTTCGACAACAAATGGACGAAAGCAACCATGAAATGGTTATCACCCTAACTTCACAATTAAGAACTATTTTGAATCCTTTAATCAATAATACAAACAACAACTATCAGTTGTTAGCCCACCAGATGGGGCGAATTGCAGATTTCTTTGGCACACCTGCAATGCCTAACCAAAACCTTCAACCCATTCGAAACCAAACGCATGTTCAGAACCAGGGTTTGCCCATTAATGATGAAGTTCCTGTCAATCAAGTGCCACAAGTGGTGCAAGAGGAACCACCAGTCCAAGTGGTGAATTAGGTTCAAGACCCAAGGATAGTTTTGGTTAATAGAAATCAAAATGCTGACGAAGTAGTCAGAAATGTGCAACGAAACAATTTTGCACAACAAGATAACTTGGCAAATTTAGTCGAAACGATATTGACCCAAAATGGTTTCAATGTTGGCTTGCATAGGCCTAACTTCGTTTCCCCTTTGTCTGAGTACGTACTACAGACTGAATTGCCAAGGGGATGGAAGATCCCCAAATTCACAAAGTTTGCTGGGGATACAACTGAATCAACAGTGGAGCATGTTGCAAGATTTTTTACTGAAGCATGAAATTTGGCAGATAATAAAAATTTAAGATTGAAATATTTCCCAAATTCCCTCACAAAAAATGCTTTCACTTGGTTCACAACGCTTCCCCCACATTCGATTCATCATTGGGCTCAACTAGAAAGTAAATTAGGGTTTTTATAAGTAGTTGGGCTTGTTTTATTTTTTAATAGATGTGGGCTGCCAATAATATATATTGGTTTGGTTCGGTTTATTCATCGGTTCTTAAAATTGGAACCGAGAACCGAAATCGATTTGGTTCAGTTTTTTATCTGAACCCTAAAAATCAATTTTTTTCGGTTTGGATCATCAGTTCAATTGGATTTTTCTGATCCGCTTACACCCCTACAAGAGAGTGTCACGGCTGTGACAGAGAAGACAAAAAGGAAAATGTGCAAATTTCTTATCTTATGTTGGCCTAGACTGGTCACGGCCTGTGCAAGGTTGTGCACGGATGTGACAATTAAAAATCAGTCAAAAACCTCAAAAACAACCTCCCATCAAGCCTCAAACACCCACCCAAACTACTATGGCGCCGTCTACGGTGCGCATGCATCATCAGCTGCGCACGGTACGCATGACAAAAAAACCGGATCTTGGGCGAATATTCCCGTGACACATATTAAATAATAATTGTCGTAATTCATTTACCCGAGGGAGAATGTTGGTATTTCACATGGGTCGTCTTCTTCATCGTTTTTCTGTTTGTGTTTTCATCCACCCATGGCCATGATCAAATCGAAGAATCATTGAAGGAATAAAATTGACATAATTTCTGTTTGTGTTTTCATCCACCCATGGCTTGGTTGAAAGTTGCAGAAATTGGCTGCAAGAATGTTGCTGAGATTGCATTTGGGAACTGCAAGAATGTTGATGTGATTGGATTTGGGAACTGCAAGAATGTTGCAGATCTTGTTAACGACAAGAACAAAGTGATAGTAGTGACAATGATGTTATTTTTGAGTTGGAGTTATTCAATGTATCAAGTTCAATGTATCAATTGAATTTGAATATGAAATAGAAATGGTTTTTTTGAGACGATTGAAACACAATTTTTTAAGAAAAAAGCGAATATGCAGGTAATTTTTTGAGATTTTCTGCAAAATTGTCTCATTTTCCTCTCAGGTTACTTGATAGCTTAGCCAAGTGCAGCATGAATACACCAATTGTTTAGAATCTTTTAATAAATTAGATGGATTTTTGATAAACACAGAATACAATGGTGTTACAATATTTTTAGAAGCTGCTCTGCTATGGTTGTCTTATAAACACAAGCTTTGATCCATGCTTGTCAAGTATAACATACATTAAGCATCACCTTCACAGATTGTTGACATAAAAGTTGGACAAATTGACATAACACTTGATCATAGTATTTGACAAAATAAGGACACGAAAGTACTACAAATGTAGCATTCAAAACAAACATATCAGTGGTAAGCATCCAAATGATAAATTGTTTAACCAACAGATGCACTAACTAGTTCAATACAATCAAAATAACGCAACAATGGTACAACTACTCAACTAAAACATCAATATTAACTAAAACATCAATATTACATTATCAGGGTAACTTTCTCATGGCCATTTTCTCATTGCTGCTAAACATATTCCAACTCTTGGATCATAAAACTGTTGTTGAGTCAAATCATGAATCTCTCGAGTTAAATCGGCACCTCGTTCGTCGACATCATCCGTATTAATTTCACCATCTCCTTCTTCAATGTCATCGATGGTAATTGGATTGTCTTTCAATGTCCCCGGTGCACCAAGTTTTAGCTTCGGACCGGAATAGAATGTCCTGCCGCTCCTTCTCAGCTTTGTGAAATCAAGTTTTTTGACCGGTTTTTTAGATTTCGAACCTTTTGAAGATGCCGTGGCTTTTACCTTAGATGGAGATTTCAAGTTTGATGTTTCGACGTCATCAATCTGAATTTCAACATGTGGTTGAGGTTCAACATGATCCACCGCAACTGGATTGTCTCGGCAAAGCCTGCCGCTCCTCCTCAGCTGGCTGCAATCAACATTTTTCTTTTTTATGCGACATTTCGAAGCCGTTGCAGAAGGACCTTTCAAATTCGACGTGTCAGCGTGATCAATTTGAATCTCAACATGTGGTTCGGGTTCAAGCCGATCCACCGGAAACGGATTGTCTCGGCAAAGCCTTTCGCTCCTCCTCAGCTGGCTGCAATCAACATTTTTCTGTTTTATGCGACATTTCGAAGCCGTTGCAGAAGGACCTTTCAAATTCGACGTGTCGGCATTTACTTGTTGAATTTCAACATCTGGTTCCGGTTCAACCCGATCAACTTGAACTGGATTGCCTCGGCAAATCCTGCCGCTCCTCCTCAGCTGCCTGCAATCAATATTTATCTGTTTTCTGCGAGATTTTGAAGCCGTTGCAGAAGCGGTTGTCGGATTGTGATATTGAGTAGATTCTGATGTAGCAGAATGTGGGATTGTTATTGGTTGTGTAATCCTTGCTTTTTTGTTCACACGATGTACTCCGACATTCACTGGTGTAGAGGTAGTGGTTTGGATTGGTGCAGCTGCAGTTGTTTCAACTTGTGCAGATGAAGTGCTTTGATCTGCTGCAGTAGAAGTGTTTTGTAATGAAGCATGTGCACCTCCCTCTTCAGATGCTTTCCTCTATAATAAAAAAGGTTTAAGTTAACAAAAAAAAAAAGTTTAAAAACAATAACAACACAAACATTTTTATTACCTTCCCTGGTGGAGCTAGCGGGTCTTTTGTAGTATTTCTGCAACCTTTGGCATTGTGACCTCGTATTCCACAAGCTTTGCATTTATATGTTGAAGGCCTATCAACATAGACTCTGACTTCGTCGGGCACTCTTCGGCTAACCTTTTTTCGCTTCTTTGGTCTCTCTGGACCTATGTTGCAACTTGGTGGTAACATTTCCTCATGTTTTACACGTGGCCATATTTCTTCACCATTGATTGGAGTCACACTAAAACTATAGCATTTCTCATAAGCATCTCTGGAATAATAATAATCTACATAATCTTGAGGTGTCTGCGATCTTCTCGTCATTGCAGCCACAACATGTCTGCATGGAATTCCAACCAGCTCCCAAAAATTGCAGGAACAGGTCCTGTTGGCAAGGTCCACAACAAATGAATTACCTCCCCCAATTTTTTCAACCTCACATTTATCATCATCAGACCATATTGGCAACCATCCCGCACTTAATGCGATTTCTCTGTTCAGCCTCTTCATTGGCATTGGCATGATCCTATTGTTCCAACTACCAAGCCGGAGTTCATATTTAATGCTTGCAATCCTATTCATGATGTATTTTCTTATCCATTCACACATTGTTACTATTGGTTTGTCCGTAGCTACCAACATTGTTGCATCAAAAGCTTCACATATTCTATTCATAACAACATCACATTTAGCATAGAAACTGAAAGCATGCTTACACCATAATTTTGGATCATGTGCACTTAGCCACTCCCATGCTTTTTTGTCCAAAGACTTGAGTTCATTCATTTTCTTCTCCCATTCTTGTTGGTAGGTTGCCTTGGCTGCTCCCATTATCAAATCCCTGATTACTTCACCTCCTTTAAACCTCTTTTTGAAATTATCGTACAAGGACCTCAAACACAGCCTATGCTCCACTCTGTCGGACATGTCTTCAAAAGCAGGTATTAAACCCTGCAATGATAAACAAACATAATAAATGAGATGCATAACAAAAATCATATCCAATAATAGACAACCCACATCTAATCTTACTTGCTGTTGATCAGAAATAAATACCAATCTCCTGTCAGCTCCAATATCTTCTAGTAGTAAGGTTACAAACCATCTCCAGGATTCTTGTGTTTCATTTTCAACAACCGCAAATGCTAATGGATAATATTGATCATTAGCATCTCTTCCAGCTGCAATCAGAAGGTGTCCGCCAAACTTTGTTTTCAAATTACATCCTTCCAGACCAATAAAAGGTCTGCAGCTAGCCATAAACCCTTTCTTGCATCCGTCAAAGCTAAAATAAAAGCTTCCAAATCTAGGTTTGATGGTAGGGGCTATCCTCTGAACACTTATTTCTGCTGTGTTACCTTTAGAATGCTTCTTAAGTTCAGCTGCATACCTCCATAACAGTGTGTACTGTTTTGCACCATTTTCTTCAACAATCTCACTTGCTCTTGCTTTTGCTCTCAATGCCCTTTTATATGATACTCCAACATCTAGGTTCATCCACATGTCACTCATTATGTCTGAAACTTCAACAATTTCATTAGACATTAATTTATCCGCCACCTTTTTAGCTACCCACCCAGAGTATGCTGATCTATTGTTTATTACCTCTTTACATGTGTGCTCTCCTTTCCAAGTCTTAATAACGTAAGTGTGTTTGTCGTCTACTCTACTGCACATTGCTGTGAACCCACACCGTTCTCTACATACAATCCTACTTCTTGTACTATCGGATTTTGCAACGAAAATTTCCCGCTTATTATATATTGACCAATCTCTTACTGCTTCCCTGAACTCAGCAAGCGAGTTAAACTCCATTCCACGCTTGAACTGAAAATCCTTGTTCAGCTCCTCCTTCCTAAACTTTGGATTGCTGTTACCTTTTTCCTTACCACATTCCTCTGGGTCACTGCTATTTAATTCATCACTGACATATCCACAATCAAAAGTGGGTCTCGAGTAATCTTTTTTTGTCTTTTTCGCTGCTTCCATATTATCCGTATATGACTTTCCCTCGATATCAGCTCTGTTTGACCCATTAATAGTTGCATCAGACGGTAAACTAAACTCTCCAAAACCACCCAGTGTTCTCTCATCTTCACTGTCATCAAATGGTATACCTTTGTCCTCATGTTCACTGTTATAGTCATCAACACTACTATAATCCTCAGATTCCACCATCACACCCTTTCCCTTATCATTTTGATTGTTAGCCACCACATCAACATCTACACCATCATCAGAAGCATCCAATTCCTCAGCATTTACATATTTCGGTATAGTAACAAAGCTACTAAGATCATCTAGTTCCACACCATGCTCAACATACATATTAACTATACCTTGGTTCTTGATAGCATAATTGCGAACCTCATTGGCATCCTTGTCGACCCTTAACATTTTATAACTACCTTTTTCTCCGCGCTTCCACCACAACCTATACCTTCCAATGTATGCCTCTTTTTTAATAATATCTTCCACATGGCTGACAGCGTCCAAGTAACTCCATTTATGTGTATCAGTTATTTGTACCTCCTTTGTTTTCCCATCCTTGTACAGTATATCCCACTCTCTAACAAACAATCCCCCGTGGTTTAAAACAACAGTAAAAGTCATAGCAATATGTGTGCCTACAGAACAAAATCATAAACAAATGCTATTACTGCCTTTACCCTAAAAGAAAACGCATAATTGCAAAGTATCAAACACGATATGAGACAGATCCCACCACACCAAAATAAAAGTGAGTTACATTACTTACCTTCGTTGTTCAACTTAATGCAGTATGGAAGCAATGCAACAGTCAATCGAACTCAGCCGTGGGGTGCGTCACAACAAGATTATTATAATGACAGCGATTGATCCCAATGAAAGATCCAAATTTACGAAGAAATCGAAAAAGATTAGGAAATTAAGAAAGACAAGCATGCAGATAAACCCTAAATGAAGATGGGCGGATGCAACCTCTGAATTGCCCTTCGATCTGCCACAAATGCACCTGACGATTGCAAACTACCAACTTTCCCTTTCGTTTTTTTACCTTTTCCTTAATATGTTATTTTAATTTTAAAGTTTAAAGTTTTAAAGTTATTATATTAAGGGTCTGTTTGGTAAAATTAAAGTGTTTGGTAAAATTATAAGCTATAAGCTACCTTTTCCTTTTTTTTATAGCTTATTGAAATTAAAGTGTTTGGTAAAATTAGCTTTTAAGTGGTTATTAAATATAAAATTACATAATTGATAGTGGGTAGTTTATTTTTTAGAGTGGGTAGTTATTAAATTATAGGGTAAAAATGGAATAAAGTGTAAAAAGCTATAAGCTCAAATGCTACTTGAAATAGCATCTGAAAAAAAGCTATAAGCTAGTACAAAAAGCTTGTTACCAAACACCTCTAATTTTTTGAAACAAGCTTATAAGCTCATATAATAAGCTATAAGCTAGGTTATTTGTGTTACCAAACACACCCTAACTATTTTTTTTTTTAAAGTTATTATATTAACTATTTTAAAAACACTTGTATTTGCACTAGTCCAATGACTTTTATTCGAGAATTTAGCTTGCAACTATATTAATGTAAAACATTATTTAATTAACAATGCATTATTCAAAAATTTGTTATAATACCATTAAAATACAAGTTGAATAATTGCGTTAATCATTTCGTGTAAACTTATTCTAACACATGTTATTTATATAAATTGTTTTATTTTGTTCATATCTATAATCTCTAAGCATATCATCTTTGTGCAATTTTTTAACTAATATTACAAAGGAAAAAAATGAAAAATACACTTTATTAAAAGCTATTCAATAAAAGTCTCAAGTTATTTGTATTTCGTTTTACTTAAATCGGTGTAAAATCAATCGCTATTTTAACCGGACCAATATAGAGTTATCATATGTTATGGCGCATCACCGCACTATGGGCCATACTGTATTTACGTGCTAGCCCAGTCCAGCCCAATACTCATTTAGTCCATTGGGCTAGGGCCAAAAAAGGCCCGATTTCGATGTCGGGACCTCGTAACATCGTAAAAGATTCACATGCATACTTCAACATTACATACCAAGTATATATATTATACATGCAACATCAAACAAGTGCATCACAATAGTACAGACTATGTCCAAACACCATAATTAAACCCAAATAACACAGACCTAGTTCATAGCAGATATTAACCAAAAAACATCACTTGAAATTTCTCAAAGATCAACTTTGCCTCAATGCTTGGTAATATTAAGTACAGTCGGGGGATTGTCCATTCGCATTTTTAGCTTGTCCCCCTTTTGAATTCCCAATCTTCTCAGGAATGCATACCACTGTGTCCCAATGACATGGTATTTTGGAATGGGAGAGACAGCCTTTTTCACAAAGCAAGTTGCTCTACTCTTGGTATGTTCATCAATAACATCTATCTTCTGACCATCAATAAATGGTGCTGTTATCGCCACAGAGGTTGGAAAGTGCTACAAAAATAGACATAACACTTGACATTAACGCAATGGATTGACAAACTACTGATGCGGTGATACTAAATGCAGCTTATGCATATTATTGTTGACTTACCAGCACAGTCGTGCATGCAACAAAAGACTCCGACACAATTTTTGTCCATTCATACTGATATTCCTGGTGGTGGTGTTGTTCAGTAGGGTTCGAGACAGTTGTACTCGTGGACTGGGCTCCATAAAAATTAATGAATTCTTGCAATTTTGCATCTGCCTCTTTGGTCGAGTCACTGGTCGAGTCACTGTCTTCCTCTTCCTCATCAGATAAAATGATAACTGGGGTAGGATCAGGTTGGTTGCAATACTTAAGTTCATACATTAAAAACTCATTCTTTTCACCTGTATAATACATGTTGACCTGAATTGGTTCCTTATAACCATTCATCACTGCCAACGTTTTTCCACAAGTCATATAATAATTACCTTTCCCGTTACGTTTTTTAAATTGAATCAATGTCTTCAATTGCTTTTCGTTTGTTATGAAGCCATGTCTGTTGAAATTGATGGCACTTGACCAATGCGCTAAAAAGTATGGACATATCCTTATCCTTTCCTACAAACATAATGAGATATAAAATTCAATTAAATTGATTGGAACACATTAACCCGACATGTAACAAATGCACTATACCAATGAAACTAAACATTACAAGATACAGCTTATATAATCATTGCATTATATTCAAAGTAAGATCTGAGATGTTAGCTATATGGAACATACCTTGTCCGGGTGAATTGTTGTCGTAAACAACCGAGAAGCTTCCCTACACATTCCATATAAATAATGTTATGTATCTTTATATTCATTAGAAGTGTATGTCTTTACTAAACCCAATTAATCGTCTATAAATTACATTCTCTAGTCGGTTAGTTATGAGTAGTTTATAATTCTAAAAGGCTCTGCTACTTTATACATTAACAATATTATTTTGGAAAATATTTGTAAAATGCACATTAACAATTTTTTCTACAATTTCTATGAAGTTTTATAAAAATATATTAACATGTAGATGTAGTATAAAATAATTTATAATAGATAAACTAATTATATATTGTGGGCGCCTATATTGTGACCTGGTCTTTTTAATGGTTATCGTTGTGTGTACTGTGTACCATAACTTAAACAACACAGTACACAATCACTTATTACATTGCACTTGCTCAACATGGCCGACACGACACGAAAAAACATGAAATTATCGCACTTTGTGGTCCCAAATAGCTATGTTAAGAATAAAACAGAAACATAGTTTATTCTCTGGGTTGGTGAAACAAACAAGCATACCCTTTTGAAACCCTTTTGAAACATATTAAACTTCAAATAGACATGGAATAATATAGTATAAAAAGACGCTGACACTACTAAATTTGGCGCTACTATATAATGAACTTACAACTTCGACCTTGAATCCATTGAATGTTGCCTGCCTCCTCTGTATCTCTCTCTCAAGCAGCGCCGCAAATCTGGTGGTGAAAGTGACGTTGTTGCCCTAATTTTACGCTTGTGGGTTATCTATTACAGACCGGGTTAAAAATTTTGAGTTGGATTGTTCGGCCCAATACTAACATAAAATACCCAATTCAGACAAATATAACGATTTGGGTCAGTTTTGTTTTGGCTCGTTCTGTTGTAAATTACCCTGGCCCGAGACTGGTTTTTGTTTGTTCAATGGGCCATAATCTTGTTAAATGTTATCATCGCACCCCCCCCCCCTATTATTTCTTTTAACCCCTTTCCACATATAAATAAGTAAAAACAAAAGGAGGGGTGGCATACCCAAAACCCAAAAAAGGAAAACGAAGAGCGGAAATTAAAAGATAAAAAAACTGGTGTTTTGAATCACCCACCTTTAACCAATACTAGCTTCAGCTTGAACTTGTCTTAAATGTTTTTGGCCGAATGTGGTAATGTGTCGACTAATTAACGACAATTGTTATGCTCATAATTACTTTTGGCTTCAAACACAGGTACATTTGGTTGTACAGTTACAAAACAATTGTGTTTTACAGTATTTAAATAAATAATAATATTGTCCCCAATTGATTACAAAAGTTCTTCGACCAATTCAACAAGGATCTAAAAATACATCGACATCCACTTTGAAAATAAAATTATTACTTCATAGTTTCGTACGAAGAATCGAAAGATGGAGTCACACATTAAGTAAAACATTACAAACACAACATGTTTAATTGATCGTCTCCACAGCACAAAAACACAACACCTACTCATCAACTACAATTTTTTCTGACCAATACACATCAACTAAACAGTTATCTACTTACTTTACGATTACTTACAAATAACAAAACATTCAATTAACACAAACAACGCAATGCACATCACACACACAGGAACAATACACATTCCCTTCATCGATTTCATCTTCATTTTCAGCTGATCTGCGCTTTTCTGTGATTCAGTAACCTTTTTCTTTTCATCTCTAATTTTCTCCAGCAAGGATAATATGACCTCTTTGGCCCTTGGGTTCATTTCTTCATCAAACCAAACAAAATAACTGCACTCTTTTCTTCCACGCAGCTAAAATTTAATAAAATTAATTAAAATACCATATCGTTTTGTTCAAAAAGAACTATAATATTTAAACTAAATTTACGAAATAATACCTTATACATGCCGCACCCATTAAAGCGGCGGCCAGGATTTGCTTCCGTCCAAGCTGTCATCATAGGTGAAGGCAGACCACAGAAGCATTCAGTTCGACGGGATTGCGAGCCAGATCGACCAGTTGCAGTCGAGGTTGATGAATTTGTTGACATGATGAATACGATTAATAAAACTTATTTCAGATTTAATAGGTTACAACCTCATAAACAGGGCACCAATTTCGACTGTGACTATACTGTAGCAATTCGATCTTTAAGGGTTCATGGAATCCTATTACTGTTGGTGGTTGGTTTAGGTTATTACTTGTTGTTTGTAATAAGTGTACTGCACAAGCTTTACCGACTTGTTTACACGAGTATTCTAAAACTACACATCACAAAATATCTCAACCATTAATTCATATCATGTGTCTTACATTTTTTAACTACAGTATCAAATTGTACTCCTCATGTCATTTTATATTGAATATGACTAAGTAGTATGAACTCCTGATACGTGACACGATGCGGATATAATACGACACCGATATGGAGATACGGGAAAATTTGCAAAATTCCCGATACGATACGTTCTGGATACGTTATTTAAAAATTAAATTTAAAATTAAATATATAAATGCATAATATATAAATATAACTAAAATCGATAATGATAAAAATTAACATTTGAATTACTCAAAATAAGAAAACAAGTAACAATTATGTATATTAAGTTAAGTATCACCAAAAATGGTATGATTAATAAAAAATAGGCTTAATTAGTAAAATAGTCCCTTAAAGACATTTTTGGTTTCACATTGGTCCCTTAAAGGAAAAAAAAGGTTCGAATAGGTCCCTTAAAGAAAAAAAAGGTCTGGATAGGTCCATTAAAGACATCTTTGTTAATATAAATGTGAAAAGTTACTTTTACAATAATAATAATGTTGTTGGTTTAGTGACTTGAGGCATTAATTTTTATTAGGTTTGAGACGGACAACCATTAGATTAAGCAAATGGAGAGAAAACATGAGGAAAAATTGGTGATATTTCAAATCCGTTTGAGACCCACTTTACACAACAATGCATGAAATCGATTTATTGAAAGAAAAAAAAAACAAAAAAACAATAACACAATGAAAATGATTTGTTTAAAGAAAATGTCAGAAATTTTTTTAAAAAAAAGTAAACCAAGCAGGAGTCGAACCGGTACTGGCCGGGTATGTATGCAAATGCAAGTAACCTATCTGCTGGGCAATATTGTTATCAAAATAGAAATTTCTCCATCATCTAGCTATCTTGACATTCTCCGAAACCAGAAATTTTTCCATCCTCTGACAATGTTGACATCCTCTGGCAATATTGTTATCTGAAGTCTTTGAAATAAAATTCGTAGATATGTATTTTTTTAAAAAAATTTATTTTGTTACCTACTTTTTTTGTAAAAAATTGTTTAGATATGTATAATATGTTTAATTTTGAATTTTTTTTTTAACTAAACTGTCTGAGCAAAAATGTGGCGTTATGTAAAAAAAAATTCAAAGTGTTCAGGTATAGAAAAATGTTACAATTTATTCGAAGTGTTAAGGTAAAGTAAAACCTAAAATTATTTTAAAAAAAATATATCGATACACACGAACTAAATTTGTTATACGATAATTGTTATTGTTGTTGATTAGTAAATAAAAAAAGTTTTATATAACGCACAACTATTAATCCAACTTCGTCGATAAAATTACGACGAAAGAAGTATCAATTATTGTGACCTTGTCATAGTAACTATTTCTAGTTGGATAAGATAAGATTTTATCCAATGTAATTTAATATTTTATTATTTTAATTGATCCTTTTGATGTAAAACAAAAGATAAATAAAGACATACTACATTTAGATCGGTTCATCTCATCAGTGAACAAAATTATCATTCCCCCTGTTTTCTTCCAACAACTCATGGAGACCTACTATTGTGATCTTATCGATGTTACACCTCTTGGGAACTTTGTAACCATGCTTTTCTCAAATCAGGTAAAACGAAACCTATGTTATTATCTTGCAATGTTTTATGTTTCATAGATGTTGAAATTAAGTAATTATTTGATTGTTGATAATTGAATTAGAAATTTGGAGAGGTGGATCCAAAGTTCATTCGTGATTTTGGACATGAACTTCCTGGACAATGGAGGATAATGGATTATCGATTTGAGCATCATGTTGTTACATACAACAAAGATGAAATCCATCCTCTTCTCACAGATGGATGGGAAGAGATGAGAGAGGAGTTCGATCTTCATAAGAATGAAGAAATCCATTTTGCCTATCATGGTGAAGGTCTGTTTGGTATCACTGCTTCAAGAAGATTTGAATGTGAAGAACAAATCCCAAACTATCATAGCCGATATACTCGTGGTAATTGTGCTAGATTTCAAGTGGAACTCACGCGTGAGAACATCAGGAATCCATATTTGGTAAGTTTTATAATTTATTTAATGTTTATGTTTTCTAAATATGTTTATTTTGACAGTTATTGAAGATATATATTGAGGATTTTTTAATTTGCAAAACAGAGCATATGGGATTTGTTTGCAATTTTTGTGCGAAATTGTAATGTGAATGTGATAACTGCTTGCTGTGACAATGGAACAAAGACTGATCTTCAAATTGCAATTCACGACAATCCTTTCCCGGTGACTGCCTTAGGACCTGGTTGGTTTGGTTTTTGTCGCAAAAATGGGTTTCGTGCTGGTGATGGATTATGCTTTAATTTTTCACTTGTTAACTCTGGTAATAATGTTGTGCGCGTTTTTAAAATCTAAATTGGGAAAGATGATTAAGTTGGAGGATTGTTGTTGCTGGAAAAAATGGAGATTGGAAAGAGAAGTTGTTGAAGGCTGTTAATTATGCACTATTTTAGGCTAGTTTTAAGTTAATTTGATTATTCATGTTTGTTCTTTAAGATTTGGAGGATGATTATGTTAGAATGTTTGTTCTTCTTTATGTAATTCATGTTAAGGCTGAATGTTTTAGTTTGATTTTTATGATTTGGGTTGAATTTAGTTTAAGGTCTGTAATGAATCAAGTTGTTTGTTGCTTTATTTTAATGTTATTTTAATTAATTTAGAGTTTAAAGTTGGCGTGTGAATTCAAAGTTTAAAGTGGGTGTTTAGAGTTTTAAGCTTATATAATGTTTTGGGCTGTTATGGAAGGCGAGCGGTGGGTTGAGGAAGGAGTTTTTTCCGATGTAAATGGTGGACTTGAAGGAACAAAACGTGTGCTTTTAGTGTTAATTAATAGGTTGATTCATTGTCCTTTTAGATATTCTTTATGATTTATATAGCCGATTTATATAATGTTAATCCAACTTTAGATATTCTTCATGTCCTTTTAGTGAAAAGGGTATGTCAAGGAATTAGGTTTCCTGCAGTCAAGTTTCCTGCAGTTTTCACACAGGTTTAGTTTTAGACCGTTCGATCTGAGATGTACGGCTGAGATTATTTTGAACGATTTTATAATCTATTTATCAGAATCGTCCGATCAGTAATCAATGGCCAAGATTAAAACTGTGTTAAAACTATGTGTTATTTTACTGTAGATAATCTTGATCCGGAAAAAGACAATTTTGTTTTGTATATATGATTGAAATAATTTTTCGTAAAAATATTTTTTTTTGTTGTTTATTATTTAATGTGTTATCAATTGACCAATGATTTAGAAGTATATATTTGGTAACAAACTAATTGGGCCCAAAATCAGGTTGATATAGGGGTGATCGTATCCGAACCAATCCAAAAGTAAAACCGCAAATCGAACCAAACCGAAAACCGCAAAAACCGCATTTGGTTTGGATGTATTTGGATGACTTTCTTACTGAACCGCAAACCGCAAAACCGCAAACCGCATTAAGTTACTATTATATATTTATATTCCAATATCGTAAAAGAAAATATATTTATATTCCAATATACATGCCCAATTACCAAGTCAGTCGACCAATTTAATCGAACTTCAAGTTGTTTTTATTTTTTGTACTGAAAATTTATTTTGGTGTTGTAATGTTATTTTAAATAAACAAATTTTATCGGTACCGTGGTGTTATTTTGAAAATTCAATTTTTTTATATATTTAAAATTGTAAGTTACTATAATGTTATTTTGGATAAATAATTTTTGTTGGTACTACAATGTTATTTTGGAACTTCAATTTTTTATTTTTTTTTATGCTTAAAATTGTTCGGTACAATCGTTATGTTTTAAACCGCACCAACCGAACCAATCCAAACCGCATTGGTTTGGTTTGGTTTGGATGACTTTTTAAAAATCAACCGAACCAAACCGAACCGCATGCATTTTTATCTCGCGGTTAGGATGACTTTTATGCTCAAAACCGAACCAAACCGCACCGCGATCACCCCTAGGTTGATATGAGATTAAAATTTGTTGATTATTAAAGTGAATACACGTGACATGTGAAATATTCAATTCGTATCAGCTTAAAAGATTTTTTATTGAAAATGTAGTTTTAATTTTTAGTGTTTCGTCCGTATTTGTCGAAAATGATAAGATTTTAATTTTAGTGCACTGACAGCGTAAAATTTTTGTACACGTGCATCTAATCAACACATCATTTAATGAACGTGACACATAATGTGTTTTTAAACACAATACATGATGTGCAAGTATATTATTGGACGCACGTATCAAAAAACTTTACATTGACGATGCATATATATGAATTCAATTAAGTTGTAACCTTAAAAACTTTTCCAACATTGGAATAAACATGTTTGAATTCAATTCGAAATCTATCATATTAATCTTCACCGTATTTGTCAAAGAATTCAGCATAATCTGCATCAATTTCTCCGTAATTTTAATGGTGAAATTGACTACAAGAAAGAAAACAAAATTAATTAAATTTTGTTGTGAAAACATTTTATAATAAATTTAAGTTAAACTCAATTTAAATTACAACTGACAGTATACCTGGTTATCATATAGATCATCCATAAATTTTTTTAAAATTTTTTGAAAATCATTTGATATGTTTTAATTCTTTATTATTTTTAATGAATATAAAAAAAAAATTATCTATTTGTTTATTATTATATAATGTAATTTTCGCAACGGACCTTCGAATTTAATTTATTTGTTCTGCAACTGGTCATATTATTTCATACTCTTTCCGGCACATAAATATAAACCACATAACGCAATAAAACCACATAATGCAATAAGTTACAGCAACACTTAATTAACATTAGATTCACTTGATTATACATAACACCCATTATAAAGGATTGAAAATTAAGAACTTTTGTAACATAACCTAACATCATTATACAAAGCATCACAAAACACGGCATATAGATCCTTTCGAGAAATATCCCAGCAAATCGCACAGCTTAGTAACACATTTTCCTACTCAAACACGATCACGGCGACGAATAAGATCAACGATGATAAAACCCGGATACTTTGGCATTGAAAACTTAAGAACATCGCCAGCTCTAATCTTCATATCCTTCTTGTATTCATACCAACCACGAGTGAAGTACTTCTCGTAGGGGCATCGATTTGAAGTAGCAATTGTGCATGCGTATTCCTCCCAGCTGTCTTCTGGTTCAAGAACGATTCGTGTCTGATTTGAAGAGAATGCAAACTTCGATACATTACGGGGGAAATGCTGAAAGACATGTTAATCAAATGTATTGTTTAGTCGAAAGCGAGCAAATTTTGAATAAAAAAACAGCTTGTAAATTTAGGACCATATAAAACCTACCATGACTTGCATCTTTTTCCTGGAAGCAAGTGCATTAGTGACCTCCATATCCCAAGTGTAAACTTCGTGAAAATTGATATCAACATCGTCGGTCCCTCCAGAAGAACAGTGAGCACAATAGCAGTGACTATCATTCGTATATTCTTGACTTTCGGTATAGCTCACCATAGGAGTCCTACAATATAAATTGCTTATCATAACAGCTGCATCTTAATTCTAGTTGGTTCATAAAGCTTATGAAAAACTCTTAAACATTCAACCTTCAGTGACGATAAACACATTTAGCTTCATCATAATAGATTCAATTAAACAATAATCTAATGACATTTTTCTTTAACCTTGCTAATAAGTTGAACGATATGATTACTTAAACTTAAAAGTATCACAACAAACAGATGATCATTTGAACAAACGCGGAATATACATAGAAGGATGCTGCATACCTCTTTCTTCTTCCCATCTCCTTTTTCGCAATGCCTTTAAGTTTTACTGACAAAAGGATGCTGCATTTGTACTTTGGTTTTATAGGAAACGTATATAAGAGGATAAAGTGGACATCTACAATCAATTCGAAGGTTGAAAATAATTTTTTTTGGCAGTAACCCACATGTTGTTAAAGTCTAGTAGGGTAGCCCAGATAGTAACACTGTTGGCGAAATTATTACAGGAACATGCATTGGTAACTGGCGCGCCTTGGTAACTGGTAAGGGCTATATGCTTTTCAACCAACCAACAATATTGCATTTTTTGGGTACAATTATCTAAATGGCTAATGCTACGGTGGACCACCTTCACAAGTGGTTCACGGTGGACAAGTGACCTACCGAATATGAATTTTGCGAAATTCACAGTTGGATTAAAAGTTTATATCGTATAGATCATCCATCAATTTTTTAAAATTTTTTATTACAAAAAATGTATTTTATATACGTTTGCCGGTTTAAAATATCATCATAGAAAATACATTTAGATTGTATTTGTATGTATAACCAAAATGTATTTCGATAAAATAACAATAACATATGCATTTTTTTACTATTTTCACCATATATATAAAGGAAACAAAGTTGATATTTTTTGTATTTTTGATGAAGAAATATCTAGTTTTGGAAAAAAAATAAACAGCATCATAAGAGTTGAACCCAAGTCCTATACATTACAAGAGTAAAAGGCCAACCACTGCGCCAGGGCACGACGGGAAGCAAAATCAGCCCTGCCCACGGGTATCATAGTGCATGAATAAATAAATTATAATATACTCATCAACAAACACATAACATTATGAAAATATCCCAAGTATGAAAACATCTAGCCCATTGAGGAGTTCAAAATCATAAATAACTTCAAATATAGATTATAGTTACATGCCAAGTTCCAAGAGCATCATAAAAACCATTACATACAATCAGACAAACCTCACTGTGAATTAGTTCAAGCGGTTGCCTCGAACAATGTCAACCACCAAAACATCAGGTGGATCGGACAGCTGAAACTGAACCAAGTCTCCCTCCTGTAGTTGATTAGCTTGCCTAAACTGATACCAACCATCAGTCAGGTACATTCGGAATTTTCCTGGATTGTTCTTCAAAGTGTAAGTCTTTATAGTGCATATGGTTTGGTCCATGTTGTGCCGAGTTCTGAGTACAATGTTGTTCCTGCCTCTGAGCACATGCTTGGCCGTTCGCGACGGAAGGTTCTAGCATAATATAACCGTTAAGAAATTAAATAACGGTCTGAAATATCATTAACTTTCAAATTATAGTAACTTGGGTAACTCACCAGAACTTGCGCCCTTTTGTCACTGGAATTGCATTCAGTCACTATTGTTTCCCAACCATAGTGACGGTCGTTTTCAAACTCGGGAAGAGTATAAGTGTCGTCATTCGGTAAAACATGAAAATCTTCACGATCACTTGTGAGGTCAATAACTTCCGTCGCATTCATATTATGCAACTTAAAATAATTTTCATCGTCAATGAGTTCATAAACAACTACAACATCAGTCGGTTGTCTTAAACCGTATAAAATAGCTGCCATCCGGCCCGAGGTCATGTAACACTGACCATCAGCTATGTGGAATTCCAGCATGGCTGTATTTCCACTGGGATGCCATAGATACCCCCATGGGCGTTTCTCTAAGTTATCACTCCAAATAGATCGAAATGTTGGACACATTTCAATCTTGTCCTATAAATGACAAACATATAAACTCATCATAATTTGCATGTTGTCCCTACGGCTATACTGTTTAATAATTGCATTTTTTTACATTTTGGCACAGTAAATTTGACAATTACCATATACACATACAATCATTCACTTCCATAACGCTTGGTATAATGACACAATTGAAACATGGTTGAAAATAATGACAACTTTCATACCTGGTCTGGATAAACAACAGTCCTAAAGGATTTCCTATTACCCTTCTTAACAGCAGAACGCCTGAAATTGTATCAAAATCATACGAACATTACTTGCAAAACAGGTGAATATAACCAGCAATTTAACATAATCACATTTCTATTTGACCCAGCACTACAACGACAATACCTAATTACAGGACAATAAAGTAAAAACACAAAACGAGTGGGCAGGGTGACAACTACATTGAAAAAGAAAAGAAAGACTACCAAAACTAGTTTAATGGACGTAGCGTTTAAAATAAATACGGTTGTCCTACAAAAATTACCTTGTACTTGTAGGAGCCATCGTTGACAGTGTACAAGATGTGGGGTTCAAATGTTACCAGATTCAGTATTTAAAAGATAATAGCGACGTCACTGTAGCAACAACTCCACCAACTGAGATTCAAAGGGGATAAGGAGATTGTGTGGTAGCTTTATATTCGTTTCACTGTTTCAGGACAATTATTGGATTTTGTTAAATTGGCTATTGGGTTCTAAAAGGCATTCACCCAAATTGGGCCACACCGTGACATTCCAAAAAGGGCTTCCCCTTCAGGAATTGGATTCCATGAATTCAGGAATTGATTATGCTATATTGGTTTCACGTGACCTATCCTTTTTTTTTAAAAAAATAATAATAATAATTTTTGGTTGGCCAATACAATTAAGACACATGTAAAAAATATTTCATGTCATCAATTTTTTTGTCAAAATAGTCAACGTGGGGGGCCAAAATCGCACAATTATGAAACGTGGGGGGCCAAAACTGCAATTTAGCCTATATTTTGTACTCTTATAAAAATATTATGCGCCCTATTTCTCTCAACTGAAATATTTGCTCTTCCTTTCTTCATCCTGAATTTATGGGAAATTGCAATTCAAAAGAGGTTTGGTTGGGACCTGGATTCCCTGCAGTCAGGGAAATCATGCAGTCATGCAGTCATCCCATTTTAATGGTCCAGATTCAAAACTCGTCAAATAAATAAAAGCCATAAATAAAATCAGTGGTTGAGATTTACCTGCAGTCACTATTTGACTGCATGGAATCCAAATCCGCGTGGTTGGGATGCAGATTATGTGCAGTCAAAAATCATGACCGCATGCAGTCAGCAAGATCTGGACTGTCTGATTGAAATCAGACGATTCAGGTTTTTAAGCCAGACTTTTTATTATTTTAAAAAATAAAACTGCATAAGATCTGTGCCGTTCAATTTTGATCGTACGGTTGGAAATTACTAACTGCAGCCTGACTGCATGGTTCCTGAATTCATGGAATCCAAATCTGTTTGGGTGCCTGTTGGTGTTGATTGTTAATTAAAGGTGATCCCATTGCAGAAAAAGTTAAGGAAAGGGACAGGTTAAAGAAACAAAAAGAAACAGGGGATGGGCGTGCACTGTGCAAGCAGCTCTGTTGCTGCTGTTGTTGCGACTTGCGTGTTCTTCTTTTCTGTTTTTGCTTTATTTTTATTTTGACTTTGACAATAATAATAATAATATAATAGAATGATAATTTGCTATTGTTACTGTTCATTATTTATTTTCTTTATTTTTTTCCAGATCTTCATAAGCATTCTTTTGAGTTTTGATGCATTGATTCAGATTTCAATGGTAATTGGAAAATATTTATAAAATATTTTTGTTCCAAATCTATATATTCCCTAAATTGGTGCATTTTATCAATTAAAATACCACACCGATAAATAAAAATCAATGAAAAATATAAATTATTAAAATTTTAATATTTTGTGATTGTAATATTTCATTTTAAGTATTTATTTATATTTTTTATATTTTATTGTCATTTTTTTTAATCATATGTTTACTTATTAAAAAGGAATTGTTGTTCATATTCTTTTTTATTGGATTTAAATCATGCTTATAAATGTTTTTTTACTATTATTTATAAATAAATGTTGCACTCTATTTTTTTACTCATTATTTTTTTATTTGTCTAATTTTCCATGTGATATTTAACAAATACACTGATAAAATAATGGAAACTCCTCGAATGACTATACTATAGGATGAATTGGAAAAAAGTGGAATTGAGAAATTGATATGCTTAAAAAAAATTATTCTTAAACTTCATACTTATCAAGTAGAGAAAAATGTGTCATTGTCTGGAATATAAAAGGAATGAAGTAATTGACTTCATATATTATTTTTTTCATTCGTTTGTTTCTCCAATTAGGTGGTATTGAACGGTCGGATTGATTAAATTTGCAAGCTACGATCAAAATCGATAGTTTCTGTCAAAGTTCATGGCCCTTTCATGAAAACTAGATTTTTGATATGACTGTTATTACAATCTGTCTATCCATTCGGAGTCCGATCATCAAGATTATTTTTTTCATTTGTTTGTCTGTCCAACTAGGGGATATTGAATGGTCGGATTGATAAAATTCAAAATCTACGATAAAAATTGGTAGTTTCAGTCAAAGTTCACGACTCTTTCATCAAATTGAATGTTCATCGTGTTCATCATGTACACTGGCGGCGGACCACCGATCAGAAAACCAAAAACCACCCAAAAAATCCCTAAATTAAAACCAAAATCCAAAATTTTGTCCTAAACATTTATTTATCATTTTCAAACACAAATTAAACCCAAAAAATAACAAATCAAAACAAACAAAAAATCAAACCCAAAAACTTTAAATCTCTCTGTTACCTTTCTTTTTTATACAAATGATCAGTGTATTTATAATGCACTTTCTTCTATCTTATGATACAAAATTTATATGATTTCTCCACTTATTTCTAGCGTTTTCAATGAGTTTCCTAAGTTTAGGATAGTTTTGCTTTTATTTTGTTTTCACACTTATTTCATAAATAAACAGCAGTTTGACCTCTTCTCACTCTGCAGGCCATAACTGGAGCTACAAGTATCGGATTGAGGCTTGCGAGCATGCGTTGGAAAGCTAAGACAAAGAGATACAACTTTGATGTTGGAGCGAAATTCAAATTCCGAAGTTTACGTCGTGCCACGATGGGTTATATCGTACCACGATGAGAATGGAAAAAATCTGCACAGAATCTGCAAATCTTGAGGACCAAGCAGCCATCCCATCGCGCCACGATCAATCCAACGTACCACGATGCTGCTTAGAAATTAAGTCGAAAAAGCCTATAAATAGAGCCTTAGTCTCTCATATTTTATTCATTCCAGTTTTTGAGAAACTCTTGTAGCCTCTAGTATTCTATGGCTTGCTAAACCACTAGGGTTGATCTGCTGTAAGGGGATTTCTCCAAGACCTTGAGGTTATTTATATTATTCAGTTTTATTTAATTCTTTTCAATTATGTTCTTGTTCTTGTTTGCTTAATTCAAGTTTCATATACATGATTGTTAGTTTTGATTGATTTCTATTTCTTAAGGTAATCGTGTTTAACTTAGCTTATTCGTTAATTCACGTGTTCTTAACCGTTTGCTTAATTCGGTATACCGTTTGCTTAATTCGGTATCTAACAAAAGGAATATAATTCATATAGAATCGAATACGCTTGTTAATCGTTTCTATAATCAAAAGAGAATTAAATCCGCTTAGGGACTGATAATATAACGATCGATGATAAGTCTGAAATCTCCGAGCAGTAGATTAATCTGTTTCTCACAACTGTTTCTAAATCAACTTACTTTCTTCGTTTCTAATCATTGAAACCAAACCTAAACCCCTTTTTTTTTTTACAATTCTTACTTGATTATAATATTGATAAACTGATTTTAAGAGTCCTTGTGAGACGACCAAGGTTAACTTACCTTGTACTACATTTTACAAAATTCAATTATTTTTGACCGCATACGACAGCGATCAAATTGGCGCCGTTGCCGGGGACTCTTTGTCGATTTCAATCAATATTATTTTCGTAAATTAATATTTTTGTGTTTTGGTCGTGTGTTCTTGCATTCTTGTACCTACGGGAATTCTGGCTAGGAAAGGCTTGGTACTTAAGCGATCCTCGATCCACCTCCCTTACCTGGGAACCCCTGTAGTTGCTATTTGCTGGACAATTTGACCCTTACACACACAAAAAAAAAAAAATCAAATTTTCAAAAAAAATCTAAAAAAATAAAAAAGGCAGTTTCTGAAATTTGTTTCCGAATTAATTTCCCATTGTGCTGCCTCATCGAAAAAAATAAATAAATCAGAATCTCCTATTTTTTGAAAAAATAGGAGACGCCACCTCAAAAATCTCAAATTCATTGTTTTTCTATTTTATTTTAATTTATTACTATTTTCGTAATTTCAAAAAAATCCAAAAAAATTTGAAAAATCTTTATTTGATTTTATTAGATTTTTAGTCATATTTTTATATTTTTCTAATCTCGTCTCGATCGAATTTCCATTTTCGGTTGAATTTCTTCTTCTGATTCTAATTTAAACAATTACACCATGGCTGACCAAAAGACTTTAAGGGAGCTTGCAGCACCTGACATTAATTATAATTCACTTTGTATTGAATACCCTAATGTTGCTGTGGCTTTCGAATTAAAGCCGGGCCTAATACACCTGTTGCCCAAGTTTAGCGGTCTTTCCGGTGAAGACCCCCATAGGCATCTGAAGGAATTTCAGGTCGTGTGCTCTACACCCTTGAGACCTGAAGGAATCACCGAAGACCATATCAAGCTAAGAGCCTTCCCTTTCTCACTCCAAGGAGCTGCGAAGGACTGGTTATACTACCTTCAGCCAAACACTGTTGCAAGCTGGACTGATCTTAAAAAGCTTTTCCTAGAGAAATACTTCCCTGCTTCTAGGGCCGCATCCATAAGAAAGGATATATGCGGCATCAGACAATGTGACAGCGAGTCACTTTCTGAATACTGGGAACGATTCAAACAATTAGTGTCCAGCTGCCCCCAACACCAGATATCTGAGCAGCTACTTATCCAGTACTTCTACGAAGGACTATTACCCATGGATAGGAATATCTTAGATGCTGCTAGTGGCGGAGCCCTTGTCGATAAGACACCCGCTGCAGCGAAGGCTCTCATTGAGAACATGTCTCTCAACTCCCAACAATTCACCACTAGAAGCAATTCTGTGGTTCTGACAAAAGGAGTGAATGAAATTCAAGCCTCCCCTCCCAACAAGGCTATAGAAATCAGACTTGACGAGCTTACCTCTCTAGTGAAGCAGTTGGCATTAGGAAAGACCCGGACTGTAGGAAGAGTTTGTGGCATTTGCACCTCCCCTGAGCACCCGACAGATATATGTCCCATCCTACAAGATGAATCCATAACTGAGTTGCCTCAAGCATACGCAGCAAATGTGTACAATCAAGGCAACAACCAAAATAGATACAATGCTCCTGACCTTTCCACTAATAGATATCATCCCAACTGGAGAAACCATCCAAACTTGCAGTATGGGAATCCACCCGCACAACAACAGTTACAGTCACCCCTTCCCCAACCTGCTCAAAACATGCCACCACCAGCAGTGGCTACTTCTGGATCTTCACTAGAAGACATAGTCAAGCAATTGGCCGCGCAAATACAGACAACAAATGCATCCATGAACGATCTGAAAACACAGGTCGGACAACTAGTGACTACTATGAACCAAATGCAAACTCAGAGCTCCAGGAACCTCCCTGACCAAACCGTACCTAACCCAAATGTTAGTGCAATCACTCTTAGGTCTGGCAAGGAAGTCGACGCAGCAGTAGAAGCAAGTGTAGATAACAGTGGAGAAAAAAATGATAAAAATAATAAAAATAAGTCAACTCCTACACTTGCACCCACACCTACCCCTGAACTTGATGAAGATGAGGAGCAGTCCATACCACTTCCCTTCCCTCAAAGAGCTGTCAAAAGCAAAAGGGAGCATCAGTTCGACATGGATAGGGAGATCTTGGATGTTTTTAAGAAAGTTGAAGTAAACATCCCTCTCCTTGAGGCTATCAAACAAATCCCGAAATATGCCAAACTCCTCAAGGAGATGTGCACAAACAAGAGGAAACTAAAAGGGAACTCGAGAGTTAATATGAGTAGGAATGTCTCTGCAATCATACATCAGACAGACTTGCCCGAGAAATGTGAAGATCTTGGAGTCTTTACTGTCCCTTGTACCACAGGCACTACCGAATTCGGAAGTTGCATGTTGGACTTAGGCTCCTCCATAAATGTTATGCCTACATCTATATATAACTCTCTTTCCCTTGGTCCCTTGCAGCCTACAGGTCTTGTCATTCAGCTTGCAAATAGAAGCATCACCCGCCCTAAGGGTATTATCGAGGATGTGCTTGTTAAAGTTAATGATCTAATCTTTCCTGCAGATTTCTACATCCTCGACATGGAAAGAGAAACAAGTTCCAGTAAAGGAACCCTCATTCTAGGAAGGCCATTCATGAGGACCGCTAGAGCTAAAATTGATGCTTATGCAGGGACACTTTCAATGGCATTTGGGAATCGTGTTATCCGCTTCAACTTATTTGATGCTATGAAACACCCGCATGAAGAACACTCTGTCTTTGCATTAGATCTATTTGATGGGTTGATAGATAATGAGTGCGCTGATGAGTTTATTAATGGTTTTCCATCTATTGTTGGTTTTGATGACACTTTCACTGGTCAGGACAGCACTAATATTGAAATTTGTTCTGTGTATGCTAAAATTAATGACAATCATGTTGCTACTAATAGCACTGACACTATTAGCACATACACTGGCACTTCTAACACAATCACTGTTGCAAACATTGACATTCTTGGTGGCTCCTCCACGATACCACAAGAGTCCAAAGTTCAATCTGATCTAGATGAATTATATGCTGCTCTTGGAATAGATCAATCTGCTGAAATTTTTTCTTGTGAATGTGGTATTTGTAATGTTTGTCTTGAGATCAATGCAGCTATTTTAGGTGAAGACATTTTGATGCTGACAACCACTTGTGCAGAAATTCAAACAAATTCAATAACTCTTGAAGTTGACACCAAAAATGTGGATTTTAGTCGGAAGCAACTATTGCCTATAGTAGAAAAATTGTTGGTGGAGCCTCTGATTAAGCCACGCGACAATCAGTTGTTCTTCACAATCTATGCATCTCTCCCACCTATTTTATCTGACTCACAAGCTCAATTTGGCTTCTCTGTTTTCCACGTTTTTGTTATTGCAGGTCAACCATATTTTGTACTATTATACAAGTTCACGTGGTATTTGCTTTTTCTTGTTTCATGTGTTCGTAGTGCAGAAAGGCCTCCACCAAAACCGCCAGACATGGACTTTCCAGCTGCTACAGCTTAGCTCCTCGGGTGTGTTCCTTCCTTTTCTCACTTTATGCTTATTGTTATACATTGCGGACAATGTCTGTTTTAAGTGTGGGGGGAACATTTATTTATTTTATTTTTCTGTCAATTAAAAAAATATAACAATAATAAAATAAAAATAAATTTAGCATGCATGCAATTGTTATGAGTAGTTACATGTTTTAAGACTAGAGCAATATAGCTGTAGGATTGGTGAAATTTTTGGAAATTCTTGTTTTCATGCTTGATATGATGATCTTTGCACCTTAATGCACAACTGCTGAAAAACATGCAAACTTAGTAGTGGCTTGATAAATCTTTAAAATACACAGTCATTATCCTAAGTTGTCTGAGTATAGAATATGATAAAGAGGTATGATTAGGACTAAGTTTGAGGGAAAGCTGGATTACTTGATTGTAGGATCATGGCTAGATTAAATGATGGGATACTACACAATAAAAAAAAAAATTAATTATAGAATAAGTTCCTGTGCCCGAAACTGGAGGAACAATAATGAATATGTTAAGTTCCTGTGCCCGAAACTGGAGGAACAAATACTGTGTAGGGTGCTCTATTCGGAGTAACAGGTTGGACTCATTACAAGTGAGATCCCGTCAGGTGAAAAGGTAGAGTAGCACCTAAAGCATAACTAAAATGAACTTAAGTAGTATCCTTGCGTATAAAAATCAAAAAGCCTGTGAGAACAAGAAAAGCGTAGCTTCCCCCAAGCTGAAATCCGAACTCAAACTCTGAGTTGTAGGAAAGAAAAGACAGCTTAGTATCCTGACTGTGTAGTTTTCAAGAAGGATCATGTCATGACTCTGGTTGACAGTAATAGGCAGTACACACACACACGCTTGATTATCATTGACGGTTGATATACGGGAGTTATGCCAATCTTTGAAAAACAATCCATAGTTTGAACTTGAATCTTAGAATGTGTTGATTGCTTGTGACGTTGTATCATGACTTATTATCTATCTAAAAAGAAAAAAAAAAAAAAAAGGGAATGAAATAAAAAAATTTGAGCCTTTAAGCTTGAGTTTTGCTCAGGAGAGCAAAAGAATAAGTGTGGGGGTATTTGATCAGTGTATTTATAATGCACTTTCTTCTATCTTATGATACAAAATTTATATGATTTCTCCACTTATTTCTAGCGTTTTCAATGAGTTTCCTAAGTTTAGGATAGTTTTGCTTTTATTTTGTTTTCACACTTATTTCATAAATAAACAGCAGTTTGACCTCTTCTCACTCTGCAGGCCATAACTGGAGCTACGAGTATCGGATTGAGGCTTGCGAGCATGCGTTGGAAAGCTAAGACAAAGAGATACAACTTTGATGTTGGAGCGAAATTCAAATTCCGAAGTTTACGTCGTGCCACGATGGGTTATATCGTACCACGATGAGAATGGAAAAAATCTGCACAGAATCTGCAAATCTTGAGGACCAAGCAGCCATCCCATCGCGCCACGATCAATCCAACGTACCACGATGCTGCTTAGAAATTAAGTCGAAAAAGCCTATAAATAGAGCCTTAGTCTCTCATATTTTATTCATTCCAGTTTTTGAGAACCTCTTGTAGCCTCTAGTATTCTATGGCTTGCTAAACCACTAGGGTTGATCTGCTGTAAGGGGATTTCTCCAAGACCTTGAGGTTATTTATATTATTCAGTTTTATTTAATTCTTTTCAATTATGTTCTTGTTCTTGTTTGCTTAATTCAAGTTTCATATACATGATTGTTAGTTTTGATTGATTTCTATTTCTTAAGGTAATCGTGTTTAACTTAGCTTATTCGTTAATTCACGTGTTCTTAACCGTTTGCTTAATTCGGTATACCGTTTGCTTAATTCGGTATCTAACAAAAGGAATATAATTCATATAGAATCGAATACGCTTGTTAATCGTTTCTATAATCAAAAGAGAATTAAATCCGCTTAGGGACTGATAATATAACGATCGATGATAAGTCTGAAATCTCCGAGCAGTAGATTAATCTGTTTCTCACAACTGTTTCTAAATCAACTTACTTTCTTCGTTTCTAATCATTGAAACCAAACCTAAACCCCTTTTTTTTTACAATTCTTACTTGATTATAATATTGATAAACTGATTTTAAGAGTCCTTGTGAGACGACCAAGGTTAACTTACCTTGTACTACATTTTACAAAATTCAATTATTTTTGACCGCATACGACAGCGATCAACAAACCCATAAATATAAAATAGAAATAAAACTGAAAGAATACAAAATGAGTAACATAAAATAAAAAATAAGACCAAGTGAAATACACGTGCGAGAATATACCATTAATATCCGGTTTTTATTGTCTGCGTACGGTGCGAGGCTCATATGTCATGCGCACCAGAGACAGAGCCAGAAAACAAATGTCTAAAGGAGAGAGATGACGATTAAGAACAAATATATTAACCGTTAGATTAGTTTTTGCATAATGACCTTTTTTTTATGAAAATAAAAGAACAAATATATGAAAATCTAATTTTGATTGTAATGATCGTTTTTAAAAATACTATTTTTAAAAAAAGATATTTATTGTTTTTTAAGATTATCAAGATATTTATTGTTTTTAAAAATATATCTACGATCGCATACCCAGCTCTACTGGCGGCTAGCCCTAGCCGCTAATAATTAATACTCAATATAATCGATAGCACATGTTAAAAACGTGTAAAAAGACAAAAATTAATCAGTAGATTGCTGATGAGCATTAAATCCCAAAGTAAGCATGTCTTCATAAGAAATTAAATTAACAACTATGTAAATAAATACTCTAACCCCAAAACTTGTCTATAAAACTCCAACATCAGAGTCTTAATGTAAATTTTTAAAATGTAAATCACTTCAATATTTAAATTTTTAAAAATAAATATTAAATTATTTGAAAACAATTGCTTGATAAGAAACATATATTACATTAACAAATAATGAAATTTTAAGATAGAAGTTTGTTACCTCATTAATCAAAGAAATTACAGTCGATGATAAACACAAAAAGAAGCGATTGACTTGTAAAGCAGTAGGTTAAACTCCAGCGACAACATCTCTGGCAACATATATGGTAGCGTGGTAGTAGGAACAACTAAGAAGAAAGACTGGAGGTAATGAAGACTCTTAGGTTGAGGTTTTACAATCAAGTTTTGGGGTTAGAGGCTGGGTACCAAATTTGTACTAGTTGAATTGAAGTTTATGTTTTAAAAGGTATATGAACTTATGAAGATGAAGAATCAGAGGTTGATCAAGTTGTTGGTTTTGGATCAAAGAAAACGGTGTTGGAAAAACAATATGGTGATACTTACTACTATCTACTCCATATATAGTATAATTAATAATAAAAATGAAAACAAAATAACGGACAAAGACACGTGATGAACAGTCAAAGAGCCTTAACTGCTCCGTTTAAACCTCACCTTAGAATCTACCATAATTTATATATAACTTAACTACCTTATTTTCTTTTTCCTTTTTAAATAAAACTACATTTTATTATTTATTTGTAAAAAACGAATTCATTTATAAAATTAAGTTGCAATTTTTAAATAAATAATGTTTTTTTTTTTTTTATTATTATGGGTCCATTTTGATTATTTGTTCGGGCCTCCAAAATATCGGAACCGGCCCCTGATATATATATATATATATATATATATATATATATATATATATATATATATATATATATATATATATATATATATAACTTTAAAATTATTGATAAAATATATTTATATTTTTTTAAAAAAACTTAACAAAATTGATTATGGGATGGGCCGGATCTGGATTTGCTACAGTTATAGATGGGCCGGTGTGGGTAGGAAGCAGATTTTCTGCTGTAACTGCGTCAACGCAGTTACAGCAGCAGCCGTTGGATGTCAATCAATGGTCATGATTATTTTAATGTTTATGTAATACAAACCGTCCGATGATAAATCAATGGCCTAGATCGATGGGTAAGCACTGAACAAAGCCAACCCATCGTCTACCGAGGCAAGGCAATAATTGACGCGTCATACCCCACTCACGGACCCATATTTACTGCTGTTGATATTAACACATTTTTCCATTGTTTTAAATCACAGCCAGTGAATTTTGATCGAACGTCTGTGATTAATCTTTCTCTATTAAATGTCAGCCACTGATTCAGATCGAACGGTCCTTAGCTGTAACAGCAAGAAATCCATTTCCCCACTCACTACACCGATTGACGAAGTTGGGTATTAACTCCGAAACCAACCATATTCCTTAGAAACACGCGTCCCTTGATGGTAGTGATTAACCCCATATATATGTCATTGATATCTCTTCACTTCCCACAATTAATCAATTTCTCTTCACTTCCATCTGATCAACAACAGACAAGTCTAAGGCGTCTACCAACCCAGCAAACAAACCTTTGAAAAATGGCGGAACACCGTGCCGAATCTTCTGTTCGTCCAGCCATAAGTTTTTTCAGTACAGTGCATGTCGAAGGAGAGGTAAGTACCCTGATGTTTAATATGCGTTTTAAAAGAGAAAAACCATTATGGAGTAATAAAAATACAAAATCCTTCGATTAAAAAACTAACCACAACGATGATGTGTTAACATTGTTGTGTCTTTTTTTTTTCCAGATATAATAACTTAAATTTAAGTTTTATTTTAAATTTGTTTCCATTTATGTTGTAACGTTAGGTCAAGGGCGAAGTTGAACCGGATTTTTACAGAGAATACAAACAAGAGTTAGGGAAAGAATGGCGTCTGTTAGATTCAACCGGAAGTGGGGTTCAAAAAGTCGTTGAGTTCAACGATGATGATGAAGTTCCCAGGCTTACAAAAGGGTGGACGGAGCTTAGGGAAATGTATGGTTTACAAGGTCATCATTCGGTATTATTCAAATACATAGGTTCAAGTTCCTTTCAGATCTTTGTGTCACCCGAAAAGATTACTCCTGCACAGTTCCCAACGTGGCATTCGAAAAGTCGAGCGCTTCGAAAGGCTGTGACATTTAAAGTTACTATCACAGAGGATCCTGAAGTTAATCCGATTTTGGTAAGTTTCTGAGTTTTGTGTTATATTGTTCAATTTTTGCTAAGAACGTTTAATGAATTAAACAGATATAGTTGTTAAATTTGTTTTAATGGTTTGTTTCGTTCGTTTCAGACATTACCATACGATCTGGGAGATTATCTGTGGAACACAATGCTTGGCCGGGTCAGGCTAGTTGGTAACAATGGTGAAAAGCACTGGTGCTCGTTGGAGTTTAAGCAGTATCCTTTTGGAGTCACAACACCTAACAGAAATTTTATATGGATTATGTAAGATACATGTGTAACCTTCATATTTTCTTTGTTTAGAGCAAGGCACTTTCCAAACTGATTGACAAAGTATATCCCGATTACTATACCTTCTGTGGACTGGCAGATTTTGGGAGGTGGGACATCGTGGAGGCTAGAGGTGTGCCTAACCTTGGGAACAAGTATTTAGTCAGTAAATGTACAAAATTATAATGAAATTGGTATAATTATGGTGTTAATGTTATATGTTCAAAATGTAGTGATGCTTCTGGACTATGGGTTGTGGAGTGGCTCAATATGCAAAACAGTTTTACGAGCAACGCAATTGGATTGGTAAATTATCTTTCTCTTGTAAAGTTGTTATGTTTTGAAAAACCAAACTTTAATTCAGAACGTGGAATAACATATGCATTTGATATCATTATGGTTTACCATGATATGCCTTTGAGTATGAACAAGTAGTACAATCCAATTCCTCTGTAAGATATGCTTTGCAACAACATGGTGCCATGGATTAACACACGTTAACTACCTGTATACCATGCTGCATTTACAACACACAAATTAAAGTCAGTTATCAGTTTTAATAAGTACACATTTGCGTTTGATATAATTTGTTTTTCATGCCGCCCATAAACTTAAACTCAAAATTATAGTAAGGTCAAGCAAACACAGTCAAACACAGCTATGTGGTTCCTATCTGAATGTTCTTATTTGGTTCCACAAACAAACACATTCAAACTGATAATGAATTAAAATAAATGTGCGTTGTCAAATACTTGTTCCTGAACTTGTTATTTAATTACTAACCAAATAACGTGTTATGCTAGCTGGATGAGAATGTGACCAGAATGATTGTGACAATGAGAGTCTTGCTTGGCAACCACAATGAGGTTAGCAACAGTTTGATACAACGGGCGAGGATGTATTGGCATCAAGTAACTGCAGAAGATGATCAGTGACGAGGACGAGGGGTATGTGGGAAGCAAAAGTAATTATGTATGGTATTTTGAAGGGCACTTCATGTTTAATGGTACTAGCATTATTTTGGACGGGCCACTAAGACTTTTATAGGCCCATTATTTTGTGTGCACTATATATATAGTATGATGGGCACTTCATGTATGGTACTAGCATTAATTTTTGAGACCCATTAGTTTGGATGTGGATGTAGACCTGGTATGGGTGAGTTTTTGGATGGGCCACTAAGACTTTTATAGGCCCATTATTTTGTGTGCACTATATATATAGTATGATGGGCACTTCATGTTTAATGGTACTAGCATTAATTTTTGAGACCCATTATTTTGGGTGTGGATGTAGACCTGGTATGGGTGAGTTTTTGGATGGGCCACTAACACTTTTATAGGCCCATTATTTTGTGTGAGCTAATATATAAACAATTTAAAATTTCCTTTCCATATTGATGCATAGCCAGAATATATTACATTCATTAAATCTAATACAACTAAAAGGGTATTAACGGGAATCTTGTCAGGAAATGAATTGTCACATTTTATGAGGTTTTTGTATACTACATATGGCTAATAGTAAGATTCCCTGTCTCCTGATTTAGTTCCTTTTCGAGAAAGTAATAAGTATACTACATATTTCCAACACATATTTTAACTGTACAGCTACAGGATGTAACAACAGTAAATATTGGTTTATATTACCTATAAAATGGCTTCCTATCCACACTTGAGATGATACGCAAGAAACAAACTTGTGAAAAATAGCCAGGTTGGTTTTATTATCATTTTCAGTTTCAATCAATGGCATCTAGCTCAAATAACTCCCCAAACCCAAATCCACTTCATCGTTTAGATCTATCGAAGCTTAAAATCCCTAGCAAAACCTATACCCACACAATGATGGCAGAAACCACTATACCAGTATCAGACAAATGTTTTCATGAAAAATTAGTAACAATAGAGCTTCATGTTCAAGGGTTCTATAAACTTTATGTTCAACCTCTGTCTGGACTCCAACCTATACCAACTGAAAGTGATTTTATTGTATCCCCAATATATAAATACAAGTTCGGCCTTCCTCTTTTCATTGTCACTAAAAATGTGCAATTATTTTCTGTCGGTTTGTTTCAAAGGTTGGCAAATTTACCCATAAGTAATGATTTAGCTAATTATGTTTCACCGTATATTTTTGAAAATTGCGTTAGAATCGGACAGCGATCTGGAGGAAAGGAATTTAAGATTGTCTTTGATATTAAGGTTGTTGAGATGGATTTGGCAGATTCGCATGATTGCGGTGAATATCGTAGACGTGGTTTTGTTTGATTGGTATTAATGATTAAATATTGACGATTATCTTATCGTATTAGTACTTTTTTAGGTCGGGCAACTATAGTAGTTATGATTTATTATTAATGATTTGTATTAGTACTTTTTCAAGTTTGGATAGGATTTTATAGCTAAGTGATCCAAAAAAAGGCGACCCCCAAAAAGAACCTAAAGGATATACCAATATGTTGGGCATGATATGTATGATTATGTACAAGACCTCCACTCAAGAGAAGTATAAGTTATGATATACTCTGTTGATGATTAATCTCATCTTTATGCCTTTGTTATGAAATCTGACATAGGGTCATTGTGTTTGTTAACTTATAATTAGTTGGTCTTATTTGGAAGTTTATTTATTTATGGTTATGCATAATGTGTCTGTAACAACTATGAATTTTTAATGATTTCTAACAAAAATTAATCATTCTTACTACCGGTCGAATAAGCGTGTTGAAATTCATTAACTAACTAGTATTGTTAATTAATCCCGTGCATCGGCACGGTAACAAATTACACTAATGTATAACAACCGGCAAGTGCTAACAAACAGGAAGGAACAATTATAAATAACAAAACGGTAACCCAACACGGAATAGTAGTTACACACATTACCTACAAGATTGCATCCAGAGAGCTCCTATCTGGTGTTGACGTAGCCTTCGTAATTGTTACCGCTTAACCGTACAGACATTGATTGAACAGAACTGGCTGCAGGAAATTCTCCATCTTCAGCCAGGTTAGGACAAGATCTTATGTTGTGTCCAACTTGGGAGCATCCGCCACATGTTCCTGGACGCCTGCTTCTCCCAGCTGTAGTGTTGTTGGAACTGGGTCCACCGCCTTTGCTTCTTGCATAGGAAGGGTTCAATATGTTATCAACTTCGACCGGACCATTTAAATTCACAGGACCGTTATCACCAACGTACTTTGATTTAAGCCTCGTGATTTCATTGGTTAGATAATCCAAATAGTTTTTATAATCATCAACATCCTTGTAAGCCAAATCGGAAACTTCCTTGCTAAGATGCACCAAATTGGCATGTCTCGCAACCAAATGTGAATCCCAGTAATGTGAACCATCGTTAACATTACCACGAATTGAGTCCTTTGCAAATTTAGACCATCGATTCAACACAAGATTAGTCGGGAATTCAACAGTATCAAGATATACCATAATTGCCACGATGTGTTCACAAGGAATTCCAATTGATTCCATTCTAAGACAAGAACATTTAAATTCATTGTTTGATGGACTGTGAGATACACGGCAAACATGTCCTTCGTCTTGATACTTCGTCACAGAATAAATTGAAAAGGATGCCATCTCTTGAGTGTCACATAATGATATCAGGGAAACCTTTTTTAGTACAGAACGTACCAAGCAGAAAATCTCATGTGTGAATTGTTTTGATGCAGACCTCTCGAGTGACCTTAGAGGGGTCTGCAAGACAGCATTTCCATATTGTGAATGAAAATCCGCCTCCACCTCCCTGAAGCGAAAATAACATACACATCTATTAAACTGCTTCACAAAATCAGTCATATTCATCTTTGAGTGGACAAACTGACCCATGTGACTGTGAAATGCTTCACACCGCGACGTCGTTCGTATTCCTGCAAAAAAATGCCCCCTAATATGGGCTGTTGACCACATCTTCTTTTTCTGGTACAATTCTTTGATCCAACTGTTGTCTTGAAGCCCAAACTTATCTATCATTTCATTCCACAGTTTCTCAAATTTCCAAACATCGTTATCGCCAAGCATGCATTTTTTCAAGTATGGAATGAACTCTAGGTTACCAATGTTAGACATGGCATTTCGAAGAAGATGCCAAGCACATAACCTATGATAACTATTAGGACATACTCTCCTTATTGCATTCCTCATAGCTACATCACCGTCTGTTATTACAGAAACAGGGGCCTTGCCTTTCATCGCAAGCAAAAATTGCTCCAACAACCACACATATGTGCCTTCAACCTCATTAGAAACTACAGCAGTGGCAAAGATAATTGTCTGATTATGGTGGTTGACACCGGAAAATACAACAAACGGGCACCTGTATTTATTTTTGTTATATGTAGCATCGAATGCCAACACATCACCAAAAACCTCATAATTCTTTTGGCTTTCTCCATCACACCAAAATAATCTTTGCAACCTACCACAAGCATCGACCGTGTGTGCAACGAACATCAATGGATCTTTAGTCCTAAGACCTAGAAGGTACTTAACAGCACCTTTAGCATCAGAAGACGTTTCTTTTCTTTGTCTTTGAATTTGATTGTGCAAATCCTTCTTCAAAAACCCTACCTTATCATACCCTCCCGCAGCATTGGCAAACGCACCGATCATTTGAGCAACCTTTATCCCAGCTTGACCATAGTTCTTAATTTGAATCTGATCTGATTTTGTAAGTTTCCTATGTGCTACCAATAGCCCACAGTGCTTCTCCGTCAACATATAATGATTGTGCTCAAAACTGAAAATAGTAATGTACCAGAGACCCGAAATTATATCAATATGCACTCGAAGTCTTGCACTGCAACCACACCTGGTTTCGTGTTTCGGACCACGCTTGCGCGTCACTTCAGTTAAATCGCGACGGTCTTTCCTGTAGCCTTCTAGGTTACAAACGAATGTTTTTTGAACAAGAACTCCATCTTTATTTCTAACATCTTGCCCTTTGCGAACAGCAAAACCGTTCATCTTTGCAAACCAACAGTAAAATTTGTATGCAACTTCCAAATTACCAAATCGCAACTTAGAAACGTCTTCATTGTGCAAGTTAAACATATCAATCTTTACAACATCCTCCTCACCATCAATTATGACTAATTGCTCTGCATTTTCATCCAAATGTGTCCACTCATTGTCGATATCTGAATTTTCATCCAAATCGTTGGCAACCGTGTTCCCACTTTCATCCAAATGTTCCCACTCATTGTCGGTATCAGAATAACTTTCATCACCGTCAAGTTCACCCCCCAAGCTTTCATCATCTTCCTCATAATCATTATAATCATTATAATCATGATCTGCAGAGTGACCAACATTGTCATCTTCTGCATCAAACCCAATGTCATTGTCTCCAATATTATCCTCATCACCTCTACAATGTTCTCTATAAGAAGGATTCTCTTGTGTTAACTCGTTCAATGCTTGCTAAAAAATAAATAAATGACTACATCAATATAAAATACAACAAATATATACTATCGGTTAAAAGCACAAATACATACTAGCACTTACAAAGTAAGCATCCATTACTTCATCGCGCGCTGAACTGACACCAGCAACACCACCGTCGACGGCACCACGAACTTCGCCACTAACAGCACCATCAGCGTCACCAACGACTTCACCACGAACTTCGCCACTAACAGCACCATCAGCGTCACCAACGACTTCACCACGAACTTCGCCACTAACAGCACCATCAGCGTCACCAACGACTTCACCACGAACTTCGCCACTAACAGCACCATCAGCGTCACCAACGACCTCACCACGAACTTGGTTATTCATTGTTCTGCGGTCGATCTTCAACGAACGATTGCAATTGCAAGTTTCAGTGAGAATTGTTGCTAATTTTTCATGTTATTTTTGGAAAGGTAAAGTTGAGATTGATGTCAAATACCGACATTAACCCTGTAATAGTGTAACTATTATTAAATTTACAAAAACATGCGGTGATGGAATATTCCCGAAATATCCGGTTTTTTTTGCATGCGCACCGTGCGCGGCCTATCAAGGGTGCGCACCGTAGACGGCGCCAACTACTATCCTATCAAATTAAACAACCAAAAAAAAATAAAAATTAAACAACAAAAAAAAAAAAAGCTTGCCTTTATCTTCCTCACAAACCACACTCCACAAAATCAAACCATCACAACCCCCCCCCCCCCAACCAAACCAATAAGCATCAAGGATAATCAAAGAAGAAAGGCAAGTTCAAGTGAGAGTACATAATCCCTTATATTTTATTTTCGATTTTCATTTTGTTCTTTGCTTACAAACACCGGGGACAATGCTTAGTTTAGTTTAAGCATGGGGGGTTTTCGCTTTATCTATTTCAATTCTATACCTTTATTTTCTAGTACCTATGCATACAATAATGATAAAATGCCACCTTGCTTGGACTGTTAATTTTTTTTTTTTTTGAAAACTTAAACCTTGATTGATTAAACTATGTACTTTATGTGGGAAATATAACATGAAATTTTTGTGTGAAGGATTTATGTTCAAAGGTTTGATAAGTTAGCAATTTTTCTTACAAGTTTTGCTTCTTACAACCTCTAATCAAGATTTTGACCATCAGAACCTGCACATAAGCTTAAGCTTATGCTATCCTCTTCAGGGCGTCTCCGAGTTTTAGGAGGCTCTGTGCAAAATATAAAAGTGACCCCTTAATAAAAAAAAATTAAAAAAATTATCAATTTAAATTGCATATAATATAAAAAAAAAATTCTTGTAAACATATAAATTATCAATATTAAATCTTACATTAAATTAAATGGAACAAGAAATACAAAATAATTATCTTTGAATATAACGTCAAAAAGGAACATCATAATCTAAGATTAAATTTTATGCAAAGATTAAAATGGACTAGAACTATATTTACAAGTATAGATAACTAATATATTGATATATACTCATGATATTTATGAACATTAACAATATATAACTATTATTTTATGACCTAAAAATTAATCTATTAATATACATATGATATTTTATAGGTAATATATAAGTAATATTATAGGACCTCAAATTTTTGAGATGAGACCCTCAAAATTTTGAGGCCCTATACCGTCGCACACCTCGCAATGCATGCGAGCCTCCTCTAATCCTCTTTCTTATGCTTCTGTAGTTTAATTTATCTAACTCTAATATAAAATTGGCAAGCCAGGTGAACAATGACTCATGAGCACACAAAAATTGTGATGAGAAACGATGCAAAAAAAAAAATAATAATAATAGAAAAATTGGCGCGGTGTGGATTCGATGGGTAGACCATCAATAAAAGTAGGTGCAAATTGAAATAAAGTTGATTATTTTAAACTTTATCTCATGCTCCTTATACATTATTTTTCTTCACTAAAATAAAAATGTAACAAAAAAAAAGTGCTTATTTTTTCTTGACAACAAAAAAATACTAATTTTTTTTAGAACTTTTAAAATTTGTATTTGGCCGGACTTTTCCTTAAAATAATAAGATAAGTCATAAAATTGGCTAAACTGTATCTACAAAAGTAAATGTTTTGCTTATGTTTAACGAACTATCATAAGGCGGATTCTAGCGTGGGATAGCTAGTCATATCTCTCACCTATGAAGAGTGACTTTCAATCATTAGATGTGTTCAAAAATAAAAGAACGGCTGCAATGTGATACCTGCAAATTGTTGCTACAGTACGTTTACTAATTATTATTATTATTATTATTATTATTATTATTATTATTATTATTATTATTATTATTAATTAATAATTAACCATGTGTTGGTTAAAAAAGTCGCAATTCATTCATTTATAAAAAAAAAAATTCTCAATTAATCAACACCCCAACTTCACTTTCTTCAACCTTTTGATTCACCGCCTCATCTCTTCAATCTTCTCCCTCATTTTGTTACAATCGCTGTGACTGTGAGTTCAGTCCCAAGCTCTTGCCTTATGAACTACAAGATATACACATGCAGTTTAATGTTTCTTCTGGATTTTCACAATAACTTTTCTGGGTTTCAACTATTTTGAGTTTCATTTTTTTTACAGAACTATTTTGAGTGTTTCATTGAACCGCAACAACCTTAGTATTAAATTTTCTAGTAATTACTTCCCCTTATTCTCCACCTGCGTTTTTTCCTTCCGCCACTAAGTTGTTGTTGTTCGTTTTGAGACTTGTTTTTTTATCTAAGTTTTAAGGTAAAGAGACCCTAATTTCACCTAAACGAAACTGGATCTGAATTTAGAAAACCCATCATTGGGTTTTATCATTTTTGCGTTAAAATTGGACAAGACTTGAAGATGATGATGTAAAACTAAACTTGAAGATGATGAAAACAGAGTTATAAAAAACAAGAAGCTATAAAGATGGGGGTTAGACAGCAGCCGAAGAAGTGGAGACGAAGGTTGCCAGTGGTGTGGCGATGATGAGGTTGGCGTGAGAGACATGTTTCACCGACCCACGTTAGAATCCGCCCTATCATAACTCTTTCTTACACAAAAAAGGCTTCGCCATGAATTATCCGAATAAATACAAGTGTGTGACCCAACACCAACGCCTGCCGCAAAAAATGAAAAGGTTTCGGATCGTTGACTTGAAATTTTTATTTTTATAAGCTTGACTTGCAAATATTTAACGCGGTTTCATAACTACTATTGTATCTATGGCATGTAAATTTTGAAAAATATTATTTTCTTATCGTCCATGTAGACAAGCGTAGAATTTTGACTACTTTTTCACCATAATTTTCATCATATAATATAAGTATAAAACAATCACTCTATCTATGTAGATAAAATATTGTTATCGTAAATTTTAACATAATTACTTAGGTTTTGATTTTAGTTTCTAATTTAAAATTCTTAGAGAAAATTTATCAACTATTTATGTCCCATAAAATTTGAAGAATTAATATCTGCCGTTATGCATGGAGGACATTTAATTTATGGATTTACATTTTCTACATTTAAAAATTCTACATTAACCAACATTTAATTTATTTTTAAGGTTAATTTTGTCATTATAACTTACTATACTATAAACAAAAAATGGTCAATAAAAGTGAATATATTTGAATCCCAAAAAAAAAAAGTGAATATATTTTGTCTAAATTTTTAATCAAATACATCAAATTTCTTTGACTCATTTTTGCTTATATTTTGAGAATGAGTGATCAAGTATCTCTTTCAATTCTCTATTTTTGCACTAAATACAAGTGAATGTAAGATTTTTTAATGAAGAGAATCCAAATTTCTAATTTCAAAACAAAATATATTGTTATTGTCAATGTCTTTTTTTTTTTTTTTTGAAGTTATTGTTATTGTCAATGTCAACAATAAGATAAGGAAGTGAATTTCATTTTATTCCCTAATAACGAAGTAGCCTAGAAATTCAGACCTTCGTAAGGGTCCCATCTTCTTTACATTTAGGTGTTGAAATTAAGTTTAAAACAACATATAGACTTCCATAAATCATACCATAGCTTGCTTTTGATCTCAAAATTCATGGCCTCCTTTATTCCTCCTCCATCTTTTACACCCAAAATTCCTCAACAAAACCACGACGTTTTCCTCAGCTTTAGAGGTGAGGACACTCGCTACACTTTCACGAGCCATCTTTACGCGGCCTTAACCAGAAATCAAGTCAAAACTTACATCGATAACGAGCTTGAAAGAGGTGATGAAATATCACCTTCACTTCTTAAAGCAATCAATGATGCAAAATTATCCGTAATCATTTTTTCGGAAAATTATGAATCTTCTAGGTGGTGTTTGGATGAGCTTGTGAAAATATTGGAATGTAAGAAAAATGATGGACAAATTTTAGTGCCAATTTTCTACCATGTTAACCCAACAAATGTAAGGAATCAGACGGGTAGCTATGCAATTGCTTTGGCAGAGCATGAAAAACGTAGGGACATGAATAAGGTTCAAACATGGCGTCTAGCTTTGGCAGAAGCAGCTAATTTCTCTGGCTGGGATTGCTTGGGCACAAGGTAATTTTGCACTATCCCAAACTCCTATTTGAATATTGGATGTAAATGTAATTAATCAATACTATTTTCCATTTTTTTTCCCTTTTCCTGTATTACTATTTTCTATGTTAGTATATACTTGGCACGTTTGACAAATTAATTTTAGTCTCGCTCATTTGGTAAATACATCGCATTTTATAAATAAGAATTGAAATTTGGATTTAGGACATGTTGATTCACCTTAAGAATGAAATTTTTAAGCCACCGAACTATTTAAAAAAAAAACATATACTTGGCACAACTTTTTTGAAATTTATGATAAAAGTTTGACTAAAGATCCAAACCTAAAAAAACAAAATATACTTGGCACAACTATTTGAAGTTGGACTAAATCGACCTTAAAAACATATTTAAGGATCAAAATGACTAATAAAAAAAATATTGTAGATCTGTTTGCAATTTTATAACATTCAAGGACTAATATGACAGTGAGTTATACTTTTAAGGACCAAAATAGTTGTTTGCCCAAAAAATAATACTACTTTCTTTCCTAAATACAAGACCATTTCATATTTTTCTTTGTCTATTTTTATAAGGCCCCTTTCAAATTTCCAAGGGCATTAATTATTTCTTTACCAACATACCCCTAATTACATAGCATCTTTTTCTACAATAAGTCATAAATACTCTGGAAAAAAATATATTAACTCATTATCTTTCTTGTAGGATAAAATTGTAAAAACAATAACAATTGTCAACAAATTTAATACTACAATTCACTTTTTTAATTTCCACAATTTTTTCAATGGCATATTATATTTAGGAATGGAGGTGGTAGTATCTAATTTAGGAGAGGGATCAATCTATCACCTATCTAAAAATGTCAAAGACTAACATTGATATTAATTTTTGTTACTGACTGATTTTACCATGAGCAAAATATTGTTAAGGATTAAAACAATTAAGTTTTTTTTTTTTTTTTGATAATGCAAAACAATTAAGTTTTATATGTACAAGAATTACAAGCAAATATATATATATATATATATATATATATATATATATATATATATATATATATATATATATATATATATAGTAAGTCCTAAAATTGGTCACACAAAGTTAATTGGTAAAATGAACAGGAATGAGTCAGAGCTTGTAGAACAAATTGCAATGGACATATTACAAAAGCTGGACTCAATAACAAGCGGAGGATTAGAAAGACGCATCAACACATACAAGCAAATTGCACAACAAAAACTCGAGAAATCCCTTAGAACAGGTAATCTTGTGGATATGGAAGAACTTATCACAACATTATACCAACTTGCAGAACTTAAATTGGAGAAAGCCAAAAGTACAGATGATTCAACTGTTTGGGGTGATGTTTTGGCAACTTATGAGCGTATCATGCAGCTTAAACAAGATAAGTGGATGCGTACCTTTAATACAAAAGATTTGGAGGATTTAAAGGCTACAAGGAACCATGTATTGTATATTCAGAGGGAGCAATCTAATCGTAAGATGGGGTTTCGTGGTATATAGATTACGATATCCATCAAGAATTAGAATAATACTCTTTCTATAATATTTTAACAAAAAAAACTTGAAAGATAAGCATTGTATTTAATAGTATTTTTCGTTAAATGTATTTTTGGTATCTTATTTTATCTAAATTAAAGTTTTAGATTTCACATTTTTAAATTGATTTTTTTTTATCCTTGTTTTGCAACATTTAGGGTTTTCCACCCTATTTAATTTAAGAGTTATGGGTGTCGCTAATGTTTGTCATAAGAGTATATATATGTTTATAATTTTAAAAGTAGAATTTCTATATTAAGTTGTGATCATGTGTTATTTTACACATGTTATAGCACTTTTTTTAATGTTAGTAGAATTTCTAATGTTGATGTAGCCTCTTGCGATTATACTTTATAGGATTTTTTTGAACAAGCTATACTTTATAGGATTAGATACACTCCATAACTAATTTCAGCAATCCCTCCATTACCATTTCATAATCACTACAATTGAGTCTCCGTCAATTTAACTTAGTTGATAGGGACATCACATTTTATTTGCAGAAATCGGAGATCGAACCCTGAACACTTTACTTTAATTCTAGCCGGTAAACATTTGGAGTGTCAGTGATTTGAATTCCGAACACTTCACTAATTAAAATGCACGTATAAAACTACAATTTCATTTGTCTTCGTACATTTAAATGTGAGTCTAATCGCTATACTACTTTTAAAAAAAATATTATTTCATCATTTTGTCTCTTTATTATACTGGAGGTAGAATGAAATATAAGCAAATTAAAATCTGTTTTAAAGCTAAATGTATTTGAATTAAAATTTAGACCAAATACGTTTAACTTTTGGCACTCCATTTTGAATATCTATATTTCATTCTAGATAGTAAGTATTATTAATTCCAAGCTTATTTTATTCTTTTGGTCAAAATTATTTTAGTCAATATATGATTAAGTTAAATACACGGTTTTTGAATTATTATTTCTATATTAAATTATTTACCATGTGTCATTATGACACATGTTACCTCCATCTCTTCTTATTGACATGACATCATCGTTAATGATGATGTAGCCTCATGAGATTATAGGATTGGATACACTCCATGCTTAATTTCACCAAATACCTAACTTAGTTGGTAGAGATAATTTTATTTGTAGAAATTTGAGATCGAATACCAAAAACTTTCCTTAACTCTAGTCAGTAGAATGTTGGAGTGTCACGGGCTTGCACTCCAAACACTCCAGTAATTCAAATGCATTTATAAAACTACTGTTTCATCTGTGTCTCCGAACAATCCACTAAATAAAATATTATCTATCTATGTATTGCTTTTCTTATGGTTATAATTTTCTAGAAAGTTCATATGAATGTTTGCATTTGGACTTTTATTGAATAAATAACTGAAATTTAAAAAGAAAAGGGGAAATAAATTAAGAAGATAATAGATAGTATGTTTGACTTTAGCCTTGTCATTTGTCCAGGCTTAAGAAAATATACTCAAACATACAATGTGTAATCAGTTTCTAGACATTTTATTTTATCATTGTCGTCAATGATGCCGTTATTTTTTATGACATTAATTACTTGTTTTAATAATTTTTAGTGAAGAATGATTTTTTCTGCGATTTGTTCTTAATAACAAAATTAATATATAAATATTTATTCGTATATAACCACTAATCGTTTTAGTTTTATATATAAGTGATATTGAAAATAATAGAATTACACATAAAGTTAGTATTTCGTTTACATAAAATAATAGAAAAATAGAACTTTCAAGTGAGATGAATTTTAAAAGGGTCATGCTAACCGGTGCCCCGGGGCACTGGTTAAGGAAACCAAAAACAGAAAGTTTTGAAATGAAAAGAACACTTTTTAAACTTTTGAGGAGTTGACTGCACAAACTCCAATGTCAAATTACTATTTTTGCATCTTTAACCAGTGCCTCGGGGGCACTGTTTAGCATTTTCCATTTTAAAATGGGAGGGTGAGAGGGTTAAATGTCAGCCACTAGATTAAATAAATGGCTGTGATTAAATTTTAATATCAAACACCCACATTCATCTAATCCTGTTCTCCTTCTCATTCTCATTCTCATCTTGTTTCTTCCGAATTCCAATTCTTCAGCAACATGTCTCTTTGGATTCTTGGAAGATAAGTTACCTCTCTATTCCTTCAATCTACTCCCAAGTCCGAAACATACAGATCCTTTCTCCTCTCTTATTTCCGCCGTTAACGGCAAGTCGGCAACATGTACTGATGTTTCCGTTGCCGTCGATTTTCCCAATAATCTCCGATCGAAGATGATAACGTTCACAAATTAAAGGGTTGTTAAAAGAATATCTTTCTATTGTTGATTTAAATTGTTGTTGCTTGAATATTGAAATTTAATGAATTGAAATTAGATGTTATTAGCAAACAAATGAATAAAATTAGAAGGATGTTAAGGTATTGAATTGATTAATTTGACCCCTTAAAACACTAAACTCGTTCAAGCCTTCATTCATTGAAATATTATATTAAAAGAGAGTTTCATCCTATCATTGCATAGTTGTTTCTTGTATGCTTGAAGATTGTGTTCACTGTAGCATTGTTGTTGCAGAAGAATGAGAAGAGACGCCGACTAGAAGAAGAAACGTAAAGGAATTGAATGGAAACAAACTCACGTGCCTCACTTAAAATTAAGAACAAATCTAAACCATTTATTTAATCTACTGGCTGACATTGATTTAACCTTCTCATCCTTTCATTTTAACCGGAGGTAGACAGTTTTTCTAGTCTCGGCGTTTTGTTTTTTTTATAGATTTTTGTACTAAGATTACTAGAAGAAGATGAAAGAAGAAGTGAAATCACACAAACAGATCTTGATACATTAATTATAGAAAAAGAAATAAAAACTTGGAAGAAACAAAGAACATGAGAAAGAAAGAAGGAGAGAGTAGATCTAACTTTATCATGACTTAATTGTTTTCTTATTTTTTTACTATTTTGATTTTAGAGGAAGAAGAAGAAGTTGTGTTTTGATTCTTGAGAAGTATAAAGACAAAGAAAAAGAGAGATTAAAGTTGCATAGTCATATAATAAACATAGGAAAAGATGATACTAATGAAATGTCAATACTACTCTTTCTTCACTTTTTTCTTTTTGTTAGACATTATCAAATGAGGGGCATTTTTGTCTTTTCATACAGAATTTTAATAAAATAATATTATTATAATCATCATATAAACATATGAAAAGAAGATACAAATGAAATGTCAATGCTACCCTTTCTTCAATTTTTTTCTTTGAATGAACGATATATGTTTTTTTTGCCATAAAACCCCAAACAAATTTTATCTAACTAAATAATGTTTATTATATTTTGAGACTCACCCACATGCAAAAACAAAAAGTTGGATAGAGGTTATGATTTTGGAGGACAGAAATCAAGAGGTCAAAGCTAGGATAATTTTGAGTCTTAGAGCTGCAATCAAGGTAAACTTCATTACAATCCTCCATTCATTAGCTCAAATTCGTGCTCCATATTCCTCTACAAAGACCCAATTCTGCCATTGATTTGCCTGTATGGGTTTTCAAACTCACAAGTGATTTTATGGTACAATAGAAATTGAGAATTGGAAGCAGTATGTGAAACCCGTAATCTGGACAGGGTCTCACTAAAACGGTGACTGTTCACTCTCTGTACCTCTGTTTCGTACGGGGTTTGTTTCTATGGTTAGATAACGAAATTTCGGTCGTTTCGACGCCCATTTCATGAAATTTGGAGCTATAACGAATCCTAGAGACGTGTTTGAAGTCAAAGGTCAGATGCAGAATTTTGGGTTTGAAATTAGCATCATAGTCATCATCTTGAGTTATTGGAAATTCTGTGGAGTAGCTCATTTCTTAAAGCTCCTGAGATTAATCTCATTCAGGTGGGTTCCTTTAAGTAAACTCTCACATTAATAGAGTAGTTCCTTAGTTTTCCCCAAATTTAAATATGCATGTTAATATTAGGAAAGTTAAGTTACTTTAGGAATAACTCATGAAATCATCTTAATAATTAAATGGACAAGCCCTTCACATGTTTGATTGGACTGGAATCTGTGGAATTTGGAACGAACAATGAAATTATATAAGCTGAAATTGTACTGGTAATGTTGTAAAATTATGCAGGTCTACTGATTTGAACTGGTTCATGCACTACTTGAATCGATGCATACTTCCCTTGATATGAAAATACGCATTTATGGGTTTATGAACCGGTGTGTGCTAATTAGCATGAATCAGTGCATAGACTCCAAGGATGTTCTTAAAAACCTGGGAAAAATGTGTCGATACAACACGTGAATATACCAGTTCAAACCGAGATCTGTGAGGATTTTGCATCGGTGCAATCACTATTGAACCGATGCATGGAACCAGAACTTGTATTTTCAAAACTTGGGCTTGATGCATCGGTGCAAGGGTTATTGAATCGGTGTAAACTTGTATTTTCATGAAACTTAAGACTGGAATGTATCGGTGCAAAGCTATTTGAATCGGTACATCTTAGTACTTCTTTGAAAGACCTTTTGGCTTATGTACGGGAGGTTATAACGACTATTTATTTCAACTAAAAGTCCTCCGTTATGGAAATTATTTTATAAACACAATAAGTGACTAAATTCCACGATTACGGACTTTCGTACATGTAGTAAAATTAGTAGACATAGGAATTGAATCAGGATATTCAGGATAGTTAGAATTGCCCCGGGAAGGTCTTCTTTTCTTTGGGTAGGAAAACAATCAGGTTCAGGATTAAATATCAGGATTATGAATTATTTATTAGTATTTATCTGGATGCTTGGTCATTAGTACCAATGCCAGGTTGCTTGGTCATTAGCACCATGTCAGGGGATTCAGTCAGAATCCAAAATCATGTAATAAGAACTGTAAGCTCATGTTGTATTCCGACGTATATTATTATCGGTAATACCAGGCCAGACACTCCGGGACCGGCTTACCTCGGGGTGATCCTGTGAGGATAAAACGAACAAGATAATTAATCTGTGTTACACCATTTATTTATTATGCTTTATGTTATGTTATAAAATTATGAAATTATGTTAGGGACTGATTATAAGGATTATGACTCAGGATCAGATTAGAATGAGAGAACTATTAGTTCAGTTGCCTCGGTGTAGTCACCATTAGTTGGGTAGTAGGAGCTCACTGAGGCTTAGTAGTCTCATCCCACGCCTTTCAATTTTTTTTAGGTAAACAGGTTAATCAGAGCAAGGACCAGGCAGGAACTGATGATCGAAGCTGAGCTTGGATTATTGGATTAGAAGACCTTCGTCTTCTCCTTTGTTTTTGTTAATCTGTTATTTAGATTTCAGTTATCATTTAAGCTGTTTTGTATTGATTATCACATTATTCTCGTGTTAATTTGCAAAGCAATTAATTATTCTGTAATTTTAATGTACTCAGATTCAATTATTAATATCTCGACTAAATATTCTAGACAATTTAGTTGGGGTGTTACATAGCCTCATGCGAATATAAGATTTGATAAACTCCCTACCTAATTTCAGCAAACACCTAACTTAGTTAGTATGACATCACATTTTATTTGCAAAAATTTGAGAATGAATCCCAAAAACTTTCTTTAATTCTAGCCAGTAGAATGTTGGATTGTCAGGGGCTTGCACTCCAAACTCTTCACTAATTCAAATACTTGTATAAAACTACCGTTTCATTCGTCTCTGTACATTTAAATGTAAGTCTAGTCACTAGACTAAAATTAAGACCAAATACATGTAACTTTTGGGACTCCATTTCGAATATCTATATTTCATTCTAGATGGTAAGTATTATTGATTGCTAGCTTATTTTTATTCTTTTGGTCAATATTTTTTTTGGTCAAGATTATTTTAGTCAATATATGATTAAGCTAATTTATATGAGTCAAATGGAAAAATAATTATGAAATGACACATGTGTACAATATAAATAAGAGCCCAACATGCCAATATCAATCAACACCAACACATTTTGTGAATCTTCAAAAGATAACATTTGTGAGTTGAGCATCATGAATCTTCGATATGTTGTGCTTCTTATTTTTGTTCTCTTGGCCTCTACGACTGTGAGAAATCAAGCTACCTTGGGGGTTTGGAATCCTATCAAAAATATTAACGATCCATATGTGACCGAAATCGCTAACTACGCTGTTGACGAGCATGACAAACGAACTGGTTTGAACCTAAAGTTGGAGAAAGTCATCAGCGGTGAGACAAAGATTGTCGATGGGATAATCTATTGCCTCAACATTACAGCTACCGACAGTTCTGCTTCTAGCAAATATAATATTGTTGTGTTGGATAAGTTATCACAACACTTTAGGAACTTGACTTCCTTTGTGCCTATTAGTGATTAAATGATTAAAATGATGATAATTCTACGTCATTATAGTATTATTCACATGTAAACTTAATATTAATATATAAATAAAAAAATAATGTTTTAGACATTATAATAGATTTTGGATCTAAATCAAATATTATATATCTATGTATATCTTTTCTTACGGTTATAATTTTCTAGAAAGTTCATATGAATGTTTGCATTTGGATTTTTATTGAATAAATAACTGAAATTAAAAAACAAAAGGGGAAATAAATTAAGAAGAAAAAAGACAATATGTTTGACTTTAGCCTTGTCGTTTGTCATGGCTTAAGAAAATAAACGCAGACATACAATGTGTAAATAGTTTTTAGACAATTTATTTTATCATTGTCGCAATGGTGCCGTCATTTTTTATGATATTACTTACTTATTTTAATAATTTTTAGTGAAGGACGATTTTTTCTGCATTTGTTCTTAATAACAAATTTAATATAGAAATATTTATTCATATATAACCATTAATCATATTAGTTTTATATATAAATAATTTATATTGAAAATAATAGAATTATATGGCTTAGAAAAATAGATTATTTAACCGTGTAATTTTTTTTAAAAGGCTTAAATATATTTTTTGCAATTATTCTTTTAGAGAATAACACTTTTTTTTAAAAGGCTTAAATATATATACTCTCTTTTATCTAAAGTTTTTATTTGTCATGTATATTCCATATGGGAGCTAATCATAAGCCCGACGATTGATGAGGATATTCCAATCTTGAGCGTGAGACTAGAAGAAAAGGACAAATGATAGATGAGACGATCTTCACAAGTTGTGGAAGTAAGAAAAAGAATGAGAATCAACAAAGCAAATCCCAAATATCTTTAAATAAGCATGAGATGGTTGTTAGTGCATGTGGAATAAATTAGCTGAAATCTCTTTTCTCTCGTGGATCATTTTGGATTAATATTTTATGTTATCTATCAGTTTGAAATCTTTCACCATTGCTATTGATTGTACTTGATCTTGTTTTCAATACTTATTAATAGTAGCTTTTACTAAATTCTCTGTGCCAGAATTGTAGGATGGAATTTCGTGGTATATAGTTTATAATATCCATAAACAACCACGGTTATACTTATATTAAATTTATTTTAGTATTTCAGTTTTTACAACTTGAAAGATTGTACCCAAAAAATGTAACAAAAACACTTGACAGATAATCATTGTATTAATATTATTTTGCGTTAAATGTATTTTTGGTCCCTTACATTATTTAAACTAAGGTTTTACGTTCCACATTTTTAAATTGATCGTTTTGTCCTTGTTTTGCAACATTTAGGGTTTTCCATCCTTTTTAATTTAAGAGGTTCTTTATATGGATGTTGCTAATGCGTGTCCTAAGGGCACATGTTAAGAAATTGAAAAGTTGAATTTTGCCATTAAAAAATATAACAATTTGACTTTTGAAAAAGTTAAATACACGATTTTTGAATTATTATTTCTATATTAAATAATTTACCATGTATCATTATGACACATGTTTGCACCTTCTTTTCTTGTTGAGATGAAATTATCGTTAATGATGATATAGCCTCATGCGAATATAAGATTTGTTAAACTCCATACATAATTTCAGCAAACACCTAAGTTAGTTTGTATGAACATCACATTTTATTTGCAGAAATTTGAGACTGAATCCCGAAAACTTTCTTTAATTCTAGCCAGTAAAATGTTGGATTGTCAAGGACTTGCACTCTGATTACTTCACTAATTCAAATACTTGTATAAAACTACCGTTTCATTCGTCTCTATACATTTAAATGTAAGTCTAGTCACTAGACTAAAATTAAGACCAAATACATGTAACTTTTGGGACTCCATTTCAAATATCTATATTTCATTCTAGATGGTAAGTATTATTGATTACTAGCTTATTTTTATTCTTTTGGTCAATATTTTTTTTGGTCAAGATTATTTTAGTCAATATATGATTAAGCTACTTTATATGAGTCAAATGGAAAAATAATTATGAAATGACACATGTGTACAATATAAATAAGAGCCTAACATGCCAATGTCAATCAACACCAACACATTTTGTGAAGCTTCAAAAGATAACATTTGTGAGTTGAGCATCATGAATCTTCGATATGTTGTGCTTCTTATTTTTGTTCTCTTGGCCTCTAGGACTGTGAGAAATCAAGCTACCTTGGGGGTTTGGAATCCTATCAAAAATATTAACGATCCATATGTGACCGAAATCGCTAACTACGCTGTTGACGAGCATGACAAACGAACTGGTTTGAACCTAAAGTTGGAGAAAGTCATTAGCGGTGAGACAAAGATTGTTGATGGGATAATCTATTGCCTCAACATTACAGCTACCGACAATTCTGCTTCTAGCAAATATAATATTGCTGTGTTGGATAAGTTATCACAACACTTTAGGAACCTGACTTCCTTTGTGCCTATTAGTGATTAAATGATTAAAATGATGATAATTCTACGTCATTATAGTATTATTCACATGTAAACTTAATATTAATATATAAATAAAAAATAATGTTTTAGACATTATAATAGATTTTGGATCTAAATCAAATATTATCTATCTATGTATATCTTTTCTTACGGTTATAATTTTCTAGAAAGTTCATATAAATGTTTGCATTTGGATTTTTATTGAATAAATAACTGAAATTAAAAAACAAAAGGGGAAATAAATTAAGAAGAAAAAAGACAATATATTTGACTTTAGCCTTGTCGTTTGTCATGGCTTAAGAAAATAAACGCAGACATACAATGTGTAAATAGTTTTCAGACAATTTATTTTATCATTGTCGCAATGGTGCCGTCAATTTTTATGAAATTACTTACTTATTTTAATAATTTTTAGTGAAGGACGATTTTTTCTGCATTTGTTCTTAATAACAAATTTAATATATAAATATTTATTCATATATAACCATTAATCATATTAGTTTTATATATAAATAATTTATATTGAAAATAATAGAATTATATGGCTTAAAAAATAGATTATTTAACCGTGTAATTTTTTTTAAAAGGCTTAAATATATTTTTTGCGATTATTCTTTTAGAGAATAACACTTTTTTTTTTTAAAAGGCTTAAATATATATACTCTCTTTTATCTAAAGTTTTTATTTGTCATGTATATTCCATATGGGAGCTAATCATAAGCCCGACGATTGATGAGGATATTCCAATCTTGAGCGTGAGACTAGAAGAAAAGGACAAATGATAGATGAGACGATCTTCACAAGTTGTGGAAGTAAGAAAAAGAATGAGAATCAACAAAGCAAATCCCAAATATCTTTAAATAAGCATGAGATGGTAGTTAGTGCATGTGGAATAAATTAGCTGAAATCTCTTTTCTCTCGTGGATCATTTTGGATTGATATTTTATGTTATCTATCAGTTTGAAATCTTTCACCATTGCTATTGATTGTACTTGATCTTGGTTTCAATACTTATTAATAGTAGCTTTTACTAAATTCTCTGTGCCAGAATTGTAGGATGGAATTTCGTGGTATATAGTTTATGATATCCATAAACAACCACGGTTGTACTTATATTAAATTTATTTTAGTATTTCAGTTTTTACAACTTGAAAGATTGTACCCAAAAAAATGTAACAAAAACACTTGACAGATAATCGTTGTATTAATATTATTTTGCGTTAAATGTATTTTTGGTCCCTTACATTATTTAAACTAAGGTTTTACGTTCCACATTTTTAAATTGATCGTTTTGTCCTTGTTTTGCAACATTTAGGGTTTTCCATCCTTTTTAATTTAAGAGGTTCTTTATATGGATGTTGCTAATGCGTGTCCTAAGGGCACATGTTAAGAAATTGAAAAGTTGAATTTTGCCATTAAAAAATATAACAATTTGACTTTTGAAAAAGTTAAATACACGATTTTTGAATTATTATTTCTATATTAAATAATTTACCATGTATCATTATGACACATGTTTGCACCTTTTTTTCTTGTTGAGATGAAATCATCGTTAATGATGATGTAGCCTCATGCGAATATAAGATTTGTTAAACTCCCTACCTAATTTCAGCAAACACCTAAGTTAGTTAGTATGGACATCACATTTTATTTGTAGAAATTTGAGACTGAATCCCAAAAACTTTCTTTAATTCTAGCCAGTAAAATGTTGGATTGTCAAGGACTTGCACTCTGATTACTTCACTAATTCAAATACTTGTATAAAACTACCGTTTCATTCGTCTCTGTACATTTAAATGTAAGTCTAGTCACTAGACTAAAATTAAGACCAAATAGATGTAACTTTTGGGACTCCATTTCGAATATCTATATTTCATTCTAGATGGTAAGTATTATTGATTGCTAGCTTATTTTTATTCTTTTGGTCAATATTTTTTTTGGTCAAGATTATTTTAGTCAATATATGATTAAGCTACTTTATATGAGTCAAATGGAAAAATAATTATGAAATGACACATGTGTACAATATAAATAAGAGCCTAACATGCCAATGTCAATCAACACCAACACATTTTGTGAAGCTTCAAAAGATAACATTTGTGAGTTGAGCATCATGAATCTTCGATATGTTGTGCTTCTTATTTTTGTTCTCTTGGCCTCTACGACTGTGAGAAATCAAGCTACCTTGGGGGTTTGGAATCCTATCAAAAATATTAACGATCCATATGTGACCGAAATCGCTAACTACGCTGTTGACGAGCATGACAAACGAACTGGTTTGAACCTAAAGTTGGAGAAAGTCATCAGCGGTGAGACAAAGATTGTTGATGGGATAATCTATTGCCTCAACATTACAGCTACCGACAATTCTGCTTCTAGCAAATATAATATTGCTGTGTTGGATAAGTTATCACAACACTTTAGGAACCTGACTTCCTTTGTGCCTATTAGTGATTAAATGATTAAAATGATGATAATTCTACGTCATTATAGTATTATTCACATGTAAACTTAATATTAATATATAAATAAAAAATAATGTTTTAGACATTATAATAGATTTTGGATCTAAATCAAATATTATCTATCTATGTATATCTTTTCTTACGGTTATAATTTTCTAGAAAGTTCATATGAATGTTTGCATTTGGATTTTTATTGAATAAATAACTGAAATTAAAAAACAAAAGGGGAAATAAATTAAGAAGAAAAAAGACAATATATTTGACTTTAGCCTTGTCGTTTGTCATGGCTTAAGAAAATAAACGCAGACATACAATGTGTAAATAGTTTTCAGACAATTTATTTTATCATTGTCGCAATGGTGCCGTCAATTTTTATGAAATTACTTACTTATTTTAATAATTTTTAGTGAAGGACGATTTTTTCTGCATTTGTTCTTAATAACAAATTTAATATATAAATATTTATTCATATATAACCATTAATCATATTAGTTTTATATATAAATAATTTATATTGAAAATAATAGAATTATATGGCTTAAAAAATAGATTATTTAACCGTGTAATTTTTTTTAAAAGGCTTAAATATATTTTTTGCGATTATTCTTTTAGAGAATAACACTTTTTTTTTAAAAGGCTTAAATATATATACTCTCTTTTATCTAAAGTTTTTATTTGTCATGTATATTCCATATGGGAGCTAATCATAAGCCCGACGATTGATGAGGATATTCCAATCTTGAGCGTGAGACTAGAAGAAAAGGACAAATGATAGATGAGACGATCTTCACAAGTTGTGGAAGTAAGAAAAAGAATGAGAATCAACAAAGCAAATCCCAAATATCTTTAAATAAGCATGAGATGGTTGTTAGTGCATGTGGAATAAATTAGCTGAAATCTCTTTTCTCTCGTGGATCATTTTGGATTGATATTTTATGTTATCTATCAGTTTAAAATCTTTCACCATTGCTATTGATTGTACTTGATCTTGGTTTCAATACTTATTAATAGTAGCTTTTACTAAATTCTCTATGCCAGAATTGTAGGATGGAATTTCGTGGTATATAGTTTATGATATCCATAAACAACCACGGTTGTACTTATATTAAATTTATTTTAGTATTTCAGTTTGTACAACTTGAAAGATTGTACCCAAAAAAATGTAACAAAAACACTTGACAGATAATCGTTGTATTAATATTATTTTGCGTTAAATGTATTTTTGGTCCCTTACTTTATTTCAACTAAGGTTTTATGTAACGACCCAAAATTTAGTATTCGTTATTTAATTATTTTATTATGCGAGGGCGTGATTTATAATTAAATTATTAAGCGGCGAATGATCATTTAGCGAGAACGTAAGTTAATGAGCGAGAAGTTATGTTGTTTGGGCCTTTGGGCGTGGAATAGGCATTGGGCCTAAGCCAAGTGGGCTTTGATCCATGAGAATAGAGAGAGCTATAAGTAGAAAGTCAAACCATGAATAGTCTCATAAGTTGCAATTCTTGAGAAAGAGCAAGAGGAGGAGCTCATGAGGGAGAGGGAGAGCTCGTGGGAGAGAAAGAGAAGAGCAAGCTTGTGGATTCGTCGAGCTAAGGTACGAGAGTTAGATTACATATTCGTGAGTGATTCGAAAGAGGGGAGGATGTCGATTCCTCCATTCCCAAACTCTTTCCACTCTATTTTCTTGTGGGTTTTGTGGGTGATTTTCTTAATGGAAATTGGATTCTTTTGATCCTAACATGTGTAGTGAACTCATGGTAGATGAGGTAAACAACTTTGGGGAGTTGAAAGTGGGTATATGTAGATGTTTGATCAATGATTTGCATGTTTTGTTAAACTTGCTTAAAATGCAAGAAATTGGTATGAATTTGTAAGTGTGATGTATGTGGGTGTTTGTGAGTGTTAATTAATGTTCATAAGTACCATATATGCTTGAATTAGCTGTTTATAAGAATTTATAACATGTCTAGATGAATTTTTGAGTTGATTCAAGGTTAAACCGCCTTAGAAAACTCAAGAACAGATATTTTCTGGTGTGGTTCGCTACCTGCTCGCTACAGCGAACATGCTCGCTGCAAGCTCGCTACCTGTTCGCCATGTACCTGTAACCCTCTGATGTAGTTCGCTACAGGTTCGCTACGGCTTCGCTTAGCGAACAGCACTGTGACAGCAACTTTTTGATAATTGTTTATAAGTGTAATTAGGCACTTGTAACATGGTTTAAGGGTATCCTTACATGATTGTTGATACATGTTGATGCTGTTAATGCTTATTGTTAATCGTTATATGATTCGCACGCGTATGCAATGACTTGTAGTTCAAGTGACTATGTTTATGTTTTAGCATTAATTTGCAATGTTAAGGAAATGATGTGTGTTTTATGACATAAGTGTAAATGAAACCTTATGTGTATAAAAAATGGTTATGCAGATAATTATCATGTGAATAATTATGATTGGAGTGATAGGATATTGTGTTATCCTAATGTGTTAGATGTTGGAATTGTGTTTCCGCATCAGTGAATGAATAGCTTCGAGCTAGATAGTGTCATGTATTTGATGTGTTTAAAAGTAATCATGCATTCATGAATAATTGTGTTATGGGAATCATGTGAATTCCAATAATTGATGAAAATGGACTATGTTTATGAAAAGTGGCCGAAGATGGGATTATGTTATCCGAGATCTGGAGCCCATATCCAAACATGATATAAAACTGTGTGACTCCTCTTTATGGGAGAGATGGTTGATGATAACCATATCCTACATGATATAAAACTGTTATTGAGCTTATCCAAGGGAGATAAGGTGGTTCGGTAAGTTCCGACGCATCCAACAAGATGTAAAACTGGGTTCATCTTAAATGGGGTGAATAGCAGCATCCTGCATGATGTAAAACTGATGTAGAGTCCGTGCATGACTATAATCTGAACAGTCCGTGCATGACTATAATCTGAACAGTCCGTACATGACTATAATCTGAACAGTCCGTCATGACTGAAATCTGAACAACGTGGAAATGGTACCACATACACTAGTCGTGTCTAGGGATGACATGACATTGGATAATTGGCATTAGATGCATTAGGGTAAATGCACATGTATTTGATAATTGTTATGTGACAATATCTGATTGGATTGTGATGTGTTTTCCGTATGTGTTAAGCTTTGGTATTTACTAATTGTTTAATACTGTGATTGTTGCCATGACTTGGTATGTGAGTAGAGTCCGTCATGACTATAAAATGAACAAGTGTAGAGTCCGTCATGACTATAAAATGAACAAGTGTAGAGTCCGTCATGACCATAAAATGAACACTTTGGTAGTGTCCGAGAAGACGTGAAACTATATGATTGGTGTGTTTGTAAATGAATGATTAATTGGTAGTCGTATTTGACGATGTATGTGCGTGAGTTAGAAATGTATGATAGCGTGTGAAGTGTGTAGTGTACTACTCACACTTATATTTATGTTTATGTTTTCTAACTCTCTGCTTTGTGTTAATTGCTGGACCTTTGGGGGTCCAGGTTGACAGGTAATGTGTTAGCCTCGTCCGAGTGCAATGGTGAAGCTCTGCTCTGATTGAGACACGGGAAAAAAAGGGGTTTTTATATGTATATGCATGTAGTCCTCTTAGTATACTCTGTTGGTCTTAAGCTTTCATTTGAAAAGTATCCGTTTTGTATAACTAATAACGCATCGTTCGATGCGAGGTTTTGTTTTTAGTTCATTCGAATATTTTACTAGATAAATGTATTAGTATTATCTTTGAATGAAGTTTGTGATATTCAAACCAGCGCTTTATAAATCAGATTTTCAATTTTTCCGCTGCGTATTTTCGAAAAAGATTTTATAAAGGCAGAGTTAATTAAATAACGGGTTTGGGTGTTACATTTTACGTTCCACATTTTTAAATTGATCGTTTTCTCCTTGTTTTGCAACATTTAGGGTTTTCCATCCTTTTTAATTTAAGAGGTTCTTTATATGGATGTTGTTAATGCGTGTCCTAAGGGCACATGTTAAGAAATTGAAAAGTTGAATTTTGCCATTAAAAAATATAACAATTTGACTTTTGAAAAAGTTAAATACACGATTTTTGAATTATTATTTCTATATTAAATAATTTACCATGTATCATTATGACACATGTTTGCACCTTTTTTTCTTGTTGAGATGAAATCATCGTTAATGATGATGTAGCCTCATGCGAATATAAGATTTGTTAAACTCCCTACCTAATTTCAGCAAACACCTAAGTTAGTTAGTATGGACATCACATTTTATTTGCAGAAATTTGAGACTGAATCCCAAAAACTTTCTTTAATTCTAGCCAGTAAAATGTTGGATTGTCAAGGACTTGCACTCTGATTACTTCACTAATTCAAATACTTGTATAAAACTACCGTTTCATTCGTCTCTGTACATTTAAATGTAAGTCTAGTCACTAGACTAAAATTAAGACCAAATAGATGTAACTTTTGGGACTCCATTTCGAATATCTATATTTCATTCTAGATGGTAAGTATTATTGATTGCTAGCTTATTTTTATTCTTTTGGTCAATATTTTTTTTGGTCAAGATTATTTTAGTCAATATATGATTAAGCTACTTTATATGAGTCAAATGGAAAAATAATTATGAAATGACACATGTGTACAATATAAATAAGAGCCTAACATGCCAATGTCAATCAACACCAACACATTTTGTGAAGCTTCAAAAGATAACATTTGTGAGTTGAGCATCATGAATCTTCGATATGTTGTGCTTCTTATTTTTGTTCTCTTGGCCTCTACGACTGTGAGAAATCAAGCTACCTTGGGGGTTTGGAATCCTATCAAAAATATTAACGATCCATATGTGACCGAAATCGCTAACTACGCTGTTGACGAGCATGACAAACGAACTGGTTTGAACCTAAAGTTGGAGAAAGTCATCAGCGGTGAGACAAAAATTGTTGATGGGATAATCTATTGCCTCAACATTACAGCTACCGACAATTCTGCTTCTAGCAAATATAATATTGCTGTGTTGGATAAGTTATCACAACACTTTAGGAACCTGACTTCCTTTGTGCCTATTAGTGATTAAATGATTAAAATGATGATAATTCTACGTCATTATAGTATTATTCACATGTAAACTTAATATTAATATATAAATAAAAAATAATGTTTTAGACATTATAATAGATTTTGGATCTAAATCAAATATTATCTATCTATGTATATCTTTTCTTACGGTTATAATTTTCTAGAAAGTTCATATGAATGTTTGCATTTGGATTTTTATTGAATAAATAACTGAAATTAAAAAACAAAAGGGGAAATAAATTAAGAAGAAAAAAGACAATATATTTGACTTTAGCCTTGTCGTTTGTCATGGCTTAAGAAAATAAACGCAGACATACAATGTGTAAATAGTTTTCAGACAATTTATTTTATCATTGTCGCAATGGTGCCGTCAATTTTTATGAAATTACTTACTTATTTTAATAATTTTTAGTGAAGGACGATTTTTTCTGCATTTGTTCTTAATAACAAATTTAATATATAAATATTTATTCATATATAACCATTAATCATATTAGTTTTATATATAAATAATTTATATTGAAAATAATAGAATTATATGGCTTAAAAAATAGATTATTTAACCGTGTAATTTTTTTTAAAAGGCTTAAATATATTTTTTGCGATTATTCTTTTAGAGAATAACACTTTTTTTTTTAAAAGGCTTAAATATATATATTCTCTTTTATCTAAAGTTTTTATTTGTCATGTATATTCCATATGGGAGCTAATCATAAGCCCGACGATTGATGAGGATATTCCAATCTTGAGCGTGAGACTAGAAGAAAAGGACAAATGATAGATGAGACGATCTTCACAAGTTGTGGAAGTAAGAAAAAGAATGAGAATCAACAAAGCAAATCCCAAATATCTTTAAATAAGCATGAGATGGTTGTTAGTGCATGTGGAATAAATTAGCTGAAATCTCTTTTCTCTCGTGGATCATTTTGGATTGATATTTTATGTTATCTATCAGTTTGAAATCTTTCACCATTGCTATTGATTGTACTTGATCTTGGTTTCAATACTTATTAATAGTAGCTTTTACTAAATTCTCTATGCCAGAATTGTAGGATGGAATTTCGTGGTATATAGTTTATGATATCCATAAACAACCACGGTTGTACTTATATTAAATTTATTTTAGTATTTCAGTTTCTACAACTTGAAAGATTGTACCCAAAAAAATGTAACAAAAACACTTGACAGATAATCGTTGTATTAATATTATTTTGCGTTAAATGTATTTTTGGTCCCTTACATTATTTAAACTAAGGTTTTACGTTCCACATTTTTAAATTGATCGTTTTGTCCTTGTTTTGCAACATTTAGGGTTTTCCATCCTTTTTAATTTAAGAGGTTCTTTATATGGATGTTGCTAATGCGTGTCCTAAGGGCACATGTTAAGAAATTGAAAAGTTGAATTTTGCCATTAAAAAATATAACAATTTGACTTTTGAAAAAGTTAAATACACGATTTTTGAATTATTATTTCTATATTAAATAATTTACCATGTATCATTATGACACATGTTTGCACCTTTTTTTCTTGTTGAGATGAAATCATCGTTAATGATGATGTAGCCTCATGCGAATATAAGATTTGTTAAACTCCCTACCTAATTTCAGCAAACACCTAAGTTAGTTAGTATGGACATCACATTTTATTTGCAGAAATTTGAGACTGAATCCCAAAAACTTTCTTTAATTCTAGCCAGTAAAATGTTGGATTGTCAAGGACTTGCACTCTGATTACTTCACTAATTCAAATACTTGTATAAAACTACCGTTTCATTCGTCTCTGTACATTTAAATGTAAGTCTAGTCACTAGACTAAAATTAAGACCAAATAGATGTAACTTTTGGGACTCCATTTCGAATATCTATATTTCATTCTAGATGGTAAGTATTATTGATTGCTAGCTTATTTTTATTCTTTTGGTCAATATTTTTTTTGGTCAAGATTATTTTAGTCAATATATGATTAAGCTACTTTATATGAGTCAAATGGAAAAATAATTATGAAATGACACATGTGTACAATATAAATAAGAGCCTAACATGCCAATGTCAATCAACACCAACACATTTTATGAAGCTTCAAAAGATAACATTTGTGAGTTGAGCATCATGAATCTTCGATATGTTGTGCTTCTTATTTTTGTTCTCTTGGCCTCTACGACTGTGAGAAATCAAGCTACCTTGGGGGTTTGGAATCCTATCAAAAATATTAACGATCCATATGTGACCGAAATCGCTAACTACGCTGTTGACGAGCATGACAAACGAACTGGTTTGAACCTAAAGTTGGAGAAAGTCATCAGCGGTGAGACAAAGATTGTTGATGGGATAATCTATTGCCTCAACATTACAGCTACCGACAATTCTGCTTCTAGCAAATATAATATTGCTGTGTTGGATAAGTTATCACAACACTTTAGGAACCTGACTTCCTTTGTGCCTATTAGTGATTAAATGATTAAAATGATGATAATTCTACGTCATTATAGTATTATTCACATGTAAACTTAATATTAATATATAAATAAAAAATAATGTTTTAGACATTATAATAGATTTTGGATCTAAATCAAATATTATCTATCTATGTATATCTTTTCTTACGGTTATAATTTTCTAGAAAGTTCATATGAATGTTTGCATTTGGATTTTTATTGAATAAATAACTGAAATTAAAAAACAAAAGGGGAAATAAATTAAGAAGAAAAAAGACAATATATTTGACTTTAGCCTTGTCGTTTGTCATGGCTTAAGAAAATAAACGCAGACATACAATGTGTAAATAGTTTTCAGACAATTTATTTTATCATTGTCGCAATGGTGCCGTCAATTTTTATGAAATTACTTACTTATTTTAATAATTTTTAGTGAAGGACGATTTTTTCTGCATTTGTTCTTAATAACAAATTTAATATATAAATATTTATTCATATATAACCATTAATCATATTAGTTTTATATATAAATAATTTATATTGAAAATAATAGAATTATATGGCTTAAAAAATAGATTATTTAACCGTGTAATTTTTTTTAAAAGGCTTAAATATATTTTTTGCGATTATTCTTTTAGAGAATAACACTTTTTTTTTAAAAGGCTTAAATATATATACTCTCTTTTATCTAAAGTTTTTATTTGTCATGTATATTCCATATGGGAGCTAATCATAAGCCCGACGATTGATGAGGATATTCCAATCTTGAGCGTGAGACTAGAAGAAAAGGACAAATGATAGATGAGACGATCTTCACAAGTTGTGGAAGTAAGAAAAAGAATGAGAATCAACAAAGCAAATCCCAAATATCTTTAAATAAGCATGAGATGGTTGTTAGTGCATGTGGAATAAATTAGCTGAAATCTCTTTTCTCTCGTGGATCATTTTGGATTGATATTTTATGTTATCTATCAGTTTAAAATCTTTCACCATTGCTATTGATTGTACTTGATCTTGGTTTCAATACTTATTAATAGTAGCTTTTACTAAATTCTCTATGCCAGAATTGTAGGATGGAATTTCGTGGTATATAGTTTATGATATCCATAAACAACCACGGTTGTACTTATATTAAATTTATTTTAGTATTTCAGTTTTTACAACTTGAAAGATTGTACCCAAAAAAATGTAACAAAAACACTTGACAGATAATCGTTGTATTAATATTATTTTGCGTTAAATGTATTTTTGGTCCCTTACTTTATTTCAACTAAGGTTTTACGTTCCACATTTTTAAATTGATCGTTTTCTCCTTGTTTTGCAACATTTAGGGTTTTCCATCCTTTTTAATTTAAGAGGTTCTTTATATGGATGTTGCTAATGCGTGTCCTAAGGGCACATGTTAAGAAATTGAAAAGTTGAATTTTGCCATTAAAAAATATAACAATTTGACTTTTGAAAAAGTTAAATACACGATTTTTGAATTATTATTTCTATATTAAATAATTTACCATGTATCATTATGACACATGTTTGCACCTTTTTTTCTTGTTGAGATGAAATCATCGTTAATGATGATGTAGCCTCATGCGAATATAAGATTTGTTAAACTCCCTACCTAATTTCAGCAAACACCTAAGTTAGTTAGTATGGACATCACATTTTATTTGCAGAAATTTGAGACTGAATCCCAAAAACTTTCTTTAATTCTAGCCAGTAAAATGTTGGATTGTCAAGGACTTGCACTCTGATTACTTCACTAATTCAAATACTTGTATAAAACTACCGTTTCATTCGTCTCTGTACATTTAAATGTAAGTCTAGTCACTAGACTAAAATTAAGACCAAATAGATGTAACTTTTGGGACTCCATTTCGAATATCTATATTTCATTCTAGATGGTAAGTATTATTGATTGCTAGCTTATTTTTATTCTTTTGGTCAATATTTTTTTTGGTCAAGATTATTTTAGTCAATATATGATTAAGCTACTTTATATGAGTCAAATGGAAAAATAATTATGAAATGACACATGTGTACAATATAAATAAGAGCCTAACATGCCAATGTCAATCAACACCAACACATTTTGTGAAGCTTCAAAAGATAACATTTGTGAGTTGAGCATCATGAATCTTCGATATGTTGTGCTTCTTATTTTTGTTCTCTTGGCCTCTACGACTGTGAGAAATCAAGCTACCTTGGGGGTTTGGAATCCTATCAAAAATATTAACGATCCATATGTGACCGAAATCGCTAACTACGCTGTTGACGAGCATGACAAACGAACTGGTTTGAACCTAAAGTTGGAGAAAGTCATCAGCGGTGAGACAAAGATTGTTGATGGGATAATCTATTGCCTCAACATTACAGCTACCGACAATTCTGCTTCTAGCAAATATAATATTGCTGTGTTGGATAAGTTATCACAACACTTTAGGAACCTGACTTCCTTTGTGCCTATTAGTGATTAAATGATTAAAATGATGATAATTCTACGTCATTATAGTATTATTCACATGTAAACTTAATATTAATATATAAATAAAAAATAATGTTTTAGACATTATAATAGATTTTGGATCTAAATCAAATATTATCTATCTATGTATATCTTTTCTTACGGTTATAATTTTCTAGAAAGTTCATATGAATGTTTGCATTTGGATTTTTATTGAATAAATAACTGAAATTAAAAAACAAAAGGGGAAATAAATTAAGAAGAAAAAAGACAATATATTTGACTTTAGCCTTGTCGTTTGTCATGGCTTAAGAAAATAAACGCAGACATACAATGTGTAAATAGTTTTCAGACAATTTATTTTATCATTGTCGCAATGGTGCCGTCAATTTTTATGAAATTACTTACTTATTTTAATAATTTTTAGTGAAGGACGATTTTTTCTGCATTTGTTCTTAATAACAAATTTAATATATAAATATTTATTCATATATAACCATTAATCATATTAGTTTTATATATAAATAATTTATATTGAAAATAATAGAATTATATGGCTTAAAAAATAGATTATTTAACCGTGTAATTTTTTTTAAAAGGCTTAAATATATTTTTTGCGATTATTCTTTTAGAGAATAACACTTTTTTTTTTAAAAGGCTTAAATATATATACTCTCTTTTATCTAAAGTTTTTATTTGTCATGTATATTCCATATGGGAGCTAATCATAAGCCCGACGATTGATGAGGATATTCCAATCTTGAGCGTGAGACTAGAAGAAAAGGACAAATGATAGATGAGACGATCTTCACAAGTTGTGGAAGTAAGAAAAAGAATGAGAATCAACAAAGCAAATCCCAAATATCTTTAAATAAGCATGAGATGGTTGTTAGTGCATGTGGAATAAATTAGCTGAAATCTCTTTTCTCTCGTGGATCATTTTGGATTGATATTTTATGTTATCTATCAGTTTAAAATCTTTCACCATTGCTATTGATTGTACTTGATCTTGGTTTCAATACTTATTAATAGTAGCTTTTACTAAATTCTCTATGCCAGAATTGTAGGATGGAATTTCGTGGTATATAGTTTATGATATCCATAAACAACCACGGTTGTACTTATATTAAATTTATTTTAGTATTTCAGTTTTTACAACTTGAAAGATTGTACCCAAAAAAATGTAACAAAAACACTTGACAGATAATCGTTGTATTAATATTATTTTGCGTTAAATGTATTTTTGGTCCCTTACTTTATTTCAACTAAGGTTTTACGTTCCACATTTTTAAATTGATCGTTTTCTCCTTGTTTTGCAACATTTAGGGTTTTCCATCCTTTTTAATTTAAGAGGTTCTTTATATGGATGTTGCTAATGCGTGTCCTAAGGGCACATGTTAAGAAATTGAAAAGTTGAATTTTGCCATTAAAAAATATAACAATTTGACTTTTGAAAAAGTTAAATACACGATTTTTGAATTATTATTTCTATATTAAATAATTTACCATGTATCATTATGACACATGTTTGCACCTTTTTTTCTTGTTGAGATGAAATCATCGTTAATGATGATGTAGCCTCATGCGAATATAAGATTTGTTAAACTCCCTACCTAATTTCAGCAAACACCTAAGTTAGTTAGTATGGACATCACATTTTATTTGCAGAAATTTGAGACTGAATCCCAAAAACTTTCTTTAATTCTAGCCAGTAAAATGTTGGATTGTCAAGGACTTGCACTCTGATTACTTCACTAATTCAAATACTTGTATAAAACTACCGTTTCATTCGTCTCTGTACATTTAAATGTAAGTCTAGTCACTAGACTAAAATTAAGACCAAATAGATGTAACTTTTGGGACTCCATTTCGAATATCTATATTTCATTCTAGATGGTAAGTATTATTGATTGCTAGCTTATTTTTATTCTTTTGGTCAATATTTTTTTTGGTCAAGATTATTTTAGTCAATATATGATTAAGCTACTTTATATGAGTCAAATGGAAAAATAATTATGAAATGACACATGTGTACAATATAAATAAGAGCCTAACATGCCAATGTCAATCAACACCAACACATTTTGTGAAGCTTCAAAAGATAACATTTGTGAGTTGAGCATCATGA